>NW_024070189.1:13990445-14488416 GCF_014754425.2 Oryx dammah
TGGTGATGTCCATGTGTAGAGTCTTCTCTTGTGTTGTTGGAAGAGGGTGTTTGCTATGACCAGTGTATTTTCTTGGCAAAACTCTATTAGTCTTTGCCCTGTTTCATCCCACATTCCAAGGCCAAATTTGCCTGTTACTCCAGGTGATTCTTGACTTCCTACTTTTGCATTCCAGTCCCCTAGAATGAAAAGGACATCTTTTTTGGGTGTTAGCTCTAAAAGGTCGTGTAGGTCTTCATAGAACTTCAACTTCAGCTTCTTCAGCATTACTGGTTGGGGCATAGACTTGGATTACCGTGATATTGAATGGTTTGCCTTGGAAATGAACAGAGATCATTCTGTCGTTTTTGAGATTGCATCCAAGTATTGCATTTCAGACTCTTTTGTTGACCATGATGGCTACTCCATTTCTTCTGAGGGATTCTTGCCTGCAGTAGTAGAAATAATGGTCATCTGAGTTAAATTCACCCATTCCAGTCCATTTTAGTTTGCCGATTCCTAGAATGTCAACGTTCACTCTTGCCATCTCCTGTTTGACCACTTCCAATTTGCCTTGATTCATGGACCTGACATTCCAGGTTCCTATGCAGTATTGCTCTTTACAGCACTGGACCTTGGTTCTATCACCAGTCACATCCACAACTGGGTATTTTTTTTGCTTTGGCTCCATCCCTTCATTCTTTCTGGAGTTATTTCTCCACTGATCTCCAGTAGCATATTGGGCACCTACTGACCTGGGGAGTTCCTCTTTCAGTATCCTATGATTTTTCCTTTTCCCACTTCATGGGGTTCTCAAGGCAATAATACTAAAGTGGTGTGCCATTCCCTTCTCCAGTGGACCACGTTGTGTCAGACCTCTCCACCATGCCCACCCATCTTGGGTGGCCCCACAGGGCATGGCTTAGTTTCATTGAGTTAGACAAGGCTGTGTTCCTAGTGTGATTAGATTGACTAGTTTTCTGTGGTTATGATTTCATTGTGTCTGCCCTCTTGCAACACATACTGTCTTACCTGGGTTTCTCTTACCTTGGACGTGGGGTATCTCTTCACAGCTGCTCCAGCAAAGCAAAATTCTCCAAGCCAGGCTTTAGCAATATGTGAACCACAAACGTCCAGATGTTCAAGCTGGATTTAGAAAAGGCAGAGGAACCAGAGATCAAATTGCCATCTGCGGGATCATCAAAAAAGCAAGAGAGTTCCAGAAAAACATCTATTTCTGCTTTATTGACTATGCCAAAGCCTTTGACTGTGTGGATCACAATAAACTGGAAAATTCTGAAAGAGATGGTAATACCAGACCACCTGACCTGCATCTTGAGAAATCTATATGCAGGTCAGGAAGCAACAGTTAGAACTGGACATGGAACAACAGACTGGTTCCAAATAGGAAAAGGAGTACATCAAGGCTGTGTATTGTCACCCTTCTTATTTAACTTCCATGCAGAGTACATCATGAGAAATGCTGGGTTGGAAGAAGCACAAGCTGGAATCAAGATTGCCAGGAGAAATACCAATAACCTCCAATATGCAGATGACACCACCCTTATGGCAGAAAGTGAAGAGGAACTAAAAAGCCTCTTGATGACAGTGAAAATGGAAAGTGAAAAAGTTAACTTAAAGCTCAGTTCAGTTCAGTTCAGCTCAGTTCATTCACTCAGTCGTGTCCGACTCTTTGTGACCCCATGAATCACAGCATGCCAGGCCTCCCTGTCCATCACCATCTCCCGGAGTTCACTCAGACTCACATCCATCAAGTCCGTGATGCCATCCAGCCATCTCATCCTCAGTCATCCCCTTCTCCTCCTGCCCCCAATCCCTCCCAGCATCAGACTCTTTTCCAATGAGTCAACTCCTCGCATGAGGTGGCCAAAGTACTGGAGTTTCAGCTTTAGCATCATTCCTTCCAAAGAAATCCCAGGGTTGATCTCCTTCAGAATGGACTGGTTGGATCTCCTTGCAGTCCAAGGGACTCTCAAGAGTCTTCTCCAACACTACAGTTCAAATGCATCAATTCTTTGGTGCTCAGCCTTCTTCACAGTCCAGCTCTCACATCCATACATGACCACAGGAAAAACCATAGCCTTGACTAGACGGACCTTAGTCGGCAAAGTAATGTCTCTGCTTTTGAATATACTATCTAGGTTGGTCATAATTTTTTTCCAAGGAGTAAGCGTCTTTTAATTTCATGGCTGCAGTCACCATCTGCAGTGATTTTGGAGCCCCCCAAAATAAAGTCTGACACTGTTTCCACTGTTTCCCTATTTATTTCCCATGAAGTGATGGGACCAGATGCCATAATCTTCATTTTCTGAATGTTGCGCTTTAAGCCAACTTTTTCACTCTCTTCTTTCACTTTCATCAAGAGGCTTTTTAGCTCCTCTTCACTTTCTGCCATAAGGGTGGTGTCATCTGCATATTTGAGTTTATTGATATTTCTCCCGGCAATCTTGATTCCAGCTTGTGTTTCTTCCAGTCCAGCGTTTCTCATGATGTTCTCTGCATATAAGTTAAATAAGCAGGGAACATTCAGAGAATGAAAATCATGGCATCTGGTCCCATCACTTCATGGGAAATAGATGGGGAAACATTGGAAACAGTGTCAGACTTTATTTTGGGGGGCTGCAAAATCACTGCAGATGGTGACTGCAGCCATGAAATTAAAAGACGCTTACTCCTTGGAAGGAAAGTTATGACCAACCTAGATAGCATATTCAAAAGCAGAGACATTACTTTGCCGACTAACACCTGGAAAATCCCATGGGCAGAGGAGCCTGGTGGGCTGCAGTCCACTGGGTCTCTAAGAGTCAGACACGACTGAACGACTTCACTTTCACTTTTCACTTTCATGCATTGGAGAAGGAAATGGCAACCCACTCCAGTGTTCTTGCCTGGAGAATCCCAGGGATGAAGGAGCCTGGTGGGCTGCTGTCTATGGGGTCACACAGAGTTGGACACGACTGAAGTGACCTAGCAGCAGCAGCATTCTATTTCCTATAATAGCTGTACCAATTTACATTCCCACCAACCATATGGGATGGTTCCCTTAAAAATTTTTTTTTCACAGTATGTACTTTGATACACATAAACACACACAAGTGAAATGGTGTTTTTGGTTTTTTTATGGAATTATAGTTGTTTTACAATGTTGCATTAGTTTCAGATATATAGCAAAGTGATTATTATACACACATATGTATTTTTTCAGATTCTTTTTCCTTATAGGTTATTATAAAATATGGCATATATAGATACTTGTGCCATGCAGCAGGTTCTTGCTGGTTGTCTAATTTAATTAATTAATTAACTTTAAAAAAATTAGTTATTTTCATGACCGCACCATATGGCATGTGGGATCTTAGTTCACTGACCAGGGATTGAACTGAGGCCCTGGGTGGTGAGAGTGTGAAGTCCTAAGCACTGGACTGCCACAGAATTCCTGGGTATGTATTTCATATGTAGTACTGTGTACAGGAGTTTTAATCTCAAACTCTTGATTTCTCTCTCCCCTGCACCTCTCCCCTTTGGTCACCGTAAGTTTGTTTTCTATGTCTGGGGGTCTATTTATTTCTGTTTTTTTTTTATTCCACATAAAACTGATAGCATATGGTTCTTGGCGTCCTCTGGCTTGCTTCACTTGGTATGATAATCCTGAGACCCATGCATGTCGCTACACATGGCTGTCGGTTGGGGCCTGGTCTCAGTGTCAATACAGAGACTTCTGGGAGAGCTCATGAATGAATATTCCCTGAGTGTCCTTGTCCCCACAGTGAGCCACAGCTGCCTCCCCACGAGACCCTCAAGACCTGCAGGTGGGCCTGGCCCAGACCCCTCTGGAGTTGCTGCTTTGGCCTGGGTCCCAGTGTGTGTGAAACCTTGTGTGTGCTCCCCAAGAGTGGAGTCCCTGTTCCCCCGCTTACTGTGGACTCAAGCCTCGCTGACCATCAAAGTCAAGTGCTCTGGGGACTCGTCCTCCCAATGCCTGAACCCCACCCCCCACCCCCAGACTATGTACCCTGACGTGGGGCTCAGAGCTGTCACTCCTAGGGGAGAATCTCTGGGTTATGATTATTTTCCATCTCGGGGATCTCCCACCTAGTGGATATGGGATTTGATTATACCATGAATGTACCCCAGCTTTTTGCCTATAGAGTATAGTGGCTTCTCCTTTGCCTTTGGATAAAGAATATCTTTTCTGGTAGGTTTGAGTCTGTTTTCTCAGTGGTTGTTCAGAAGTTGGCTATGATTTTGGTGTTTTCAAGAGAGGAGGTGGACTCAAGCCCTTCTCCTCCACCATCTTGTCTGGATAATTTCTTTCAGTAAAGCCAGAACACCCGTGCCTAGAGATGACCGACATCCCTGATTTCCCTTCTCCTCCCTTCCTTCTGCCCCACTTCCTTTGGCTGGGGCCTCGCTCTCGGGGGAAGGACCTGATCCCCTCTGAGCTCCACACGGGGGCCCACTGGACTCCATCACCAGTGAGTCAGCGTAGTTTCAGGCTGCCGCTGAGCCTCCCCTCATGGCACCAGAGGGGACCAGGTTTTTCTGGTCTCTGCTTTACTGATTCCCTTTGATTGTTATTTCCTTCCCTCTGTTGACTTTGGGCTTTGCTTATTATTCTTTTCAAGATGAGGTTAATTGAGATTTTTTTGTTTTCTTGAGATAGGTCTGTATTGCTATAAACGTCCCTATTTAGAACTACTTTTGTTGCAGCTCATACATTTTTGGAAAGATGTGTTTTCATTTTCATTTGTCTTCAGGTATTTTCTGACTTCCTCTTTGATTCCTTCACTGACCCTTTTGTTTGTTTTAGTACCATGTTGTTTATTCTCCATGAGTTTGTGCTTTTCCCATTTTTCTCTCTGTAATTGATTTTTAGATTCATACCAGCACGCTTTTTCTAATATATAGTACCTCTCAAACAAAAATACATTTGCAAATTTAAGGCTTAAATTTATAAAAAAGATTAGACTAAAATAACTTTCCTAACTTCCTAACTGAAATAACCTTATTCCATTAGAAAAAAATACTTCATTTCCATATGTAATGATTTTAACATTCATATGCTTCAGAAAGCCACCGGCAGTGTTAACAACAGCAGTTGATATTTACTGTCATTGTGATACAAGTAATATGCTAGGTACTTTATAGGTATTTTATTTAATGCTAACAAGCCAGAAAAGTAGATAGAATGCCTATTTTATTAATGGAGAAAAATAGAGGCTAATAGGAATTCAGTGACAAGTGGGAAATGCTTGAATCGAGAATCACTTCTAATCCCGATTGATGCCAATCTTTGCTCTACAGACTGTCAAGTACTTAAAATTTCTAGAACACATTGACTTTGTTATTATGCAATAATAGTAATATTCTAATAATCTGATTCAATAAAAAATTCCAAAGGCCTGAGAGGCGAAGAAAATGGAGGTAAAAACAACCACTAAACTCAGAAGCCAGCCAATGTGCAATCTTGCACGAAACACCCAAGGATCAGCTACATTCAAGTAGAAGAGCAACAACGTCAGAAAGCATGAAACAAAAAGCCTTCCAACTTCCCATACTTGGCTTGTGTACAAATGGCACTGGAATAAGCAACACATTGACACCACCAAGTATCAATTTTGATAACTCTATCATTATCTTCTCCCTTTAGAAAAACGAGTGGAGAACAAGAGTGAAGTTTGTTATAAACGTAAGAAGTCCTGATTATAATTCTGCTCAGCCAACAACAAAGATCACAGGGAACCCCAAAGTACATTTATGTCAACTGGACTTTGGTTGTATGCTTGGATCTCCATCCATGAAGGAAAATAAAAGTGAAGAATAAAATATCAAGCCTTGGAAGCATATGACCAATTGTTGGACCTAAAGGGTGGGCTGTAATAATAAAGAATGTTTTTCTCTGTTAATTGACACCCCTGTATACCACGTGAATCAAGTGTTCATTTTACACACAAGTTTCAGTACATGTTGGATGCTTTTGTGTTTTATGGTGGGGGTGGGTTGTGATAAGAATTCAAGAAGTAAAGCATAAAAGAAAATATGCCTAATGAAATTCTTCTGTGCCATTAATTCTAAAATATTGCAAACGTGGACCAAAAAGTATTGCCTGCCATTTCAGTAAACGACAAATTATGTCCACCATCAAGGCATCAGCACTGCAGCTGCCCCGATGGTACACCCTGAGGGGAATTCAGACTGGAGGAAAACAGGATACTGGCCCTGGGTGTTTAAGATGCCTATCAAAGAAGTAATTTCAGTTGGTCTAGAATCTTGCATCTTCTCATTCATAGAAAAGCACTAAAATCATTAAACTTGAAGCTGTCTTTTGTGTGTGTGTGTGATTAGTAGTAATCTTCTGATGTTTGACTGAAAAATTTTTTTCAGCGATAACTCCTACCATAGATTTCCACCTGGGTCTAGAGCAGTTTTTAAAGTAGGAGGGAGAGGCAGGCAGGTTGGGACCACCTCAGTACAGCCGCCAGCAGTATCATGGCGACCCAGAACCTCCCTCCCCAAGAATATGAAAGTGATAGTGACTCTTACGAAGTGTTGTATTTAACTGAGTATGCCAGAAGACAACACTGGTGGAATCGAGTGTTTGGCCACAGCTCCAGACCTATCGTAGAAAAATACTCAGTTCAGTTCAGTCGCTCAGTCGTGTCCAACTCTTTGTGACCCCATGAACCGCAGCATGGCAGGCCTCCCTGTCTATCACCAACTCCCGGAGTCCACCCAAACCCATGTCCATTGAGTCGGTGATGCCATCCAACCATCTCATCCTCTGTCGTCCCTTCTCCTCCTGCCCTCAATCTTTCCCAGCATCAGGGTCTTTTCAAATGAGTCAGCTCTTCGTATCAGGTGGCCAAAGTATTGGGGTTTCAGCTTCAACATCAGTTCCACCAGTGAACACCCAGGACTGATCTTTAGGATGGACTGGTTGGATCTCCTTGCAGTCCAAGGGACTCTCAAGAGTCTTCTCCAACACCACAGTTCAAAAGCATTCTTTGGCGCTCAGCTTTCCTTATAGTCCAACTCTCACATCCATACATGACCACTGGAAAAACCATAGCCTTGACTAGATGGACCTTTGTTGGCAAAGTAATGTCTCTGCTTTTCAATAAATATAAAATACTCAGTAGTCACCCAGATTACTGTAGAGGGTGGAGTGAGTGGCTGGTGTGCGGGGTTTTTGTTCCAGAAAGTTCGAAAACTTGCAGCAAATGCAGTAGGTGGTGGCTTGCTTCTTCTGATTGCCGGTCACGGTGGCTTTATGCAGATCGACTAGAAGAGAGTTGAAAAAGATGTAAACAAAGATAAAGGATGGATGAAGAAACAAGCAAATAAGCCAGTGCCTGAAATCAATACTATAATAGAAGAAGCAACAGAATTTGTCAGACAGAACATTGTGATGTCCAGGGGATTCGCAGGAGGCTTTTTGCCAGGCCTTGCATCTTAAGAAGATGAATGTTCTATCACAGTAGAGTCACCTCTGAGAAGAGACTTGGAGGTGACAAGATGGTCTCAACCTTACACATTGACAGATTCTCCAGGATGGATGCTAAGAAACAGCTAGCTGGGCAGTACCAAGCTCACTGCTTAGCATTTTGTCATCTGAAATTTGGCAGACGAGTATCAGCTGTAAAATAACCTATACGGTATATATATAATAGTATCCCTAAGCAAAACATGGCTTTCATTATTTTTTAAAAATTTGTGGCCATTTAAAAGTTGCCTATAAAATGCTACTACTGGAGGTAGATATGGAGAGATTAAAAAAACAAACCTGTTGCATATGTTCCCCAGTAGAATATTATCTTCATTTTATTTTTTAAAAAAGAAAAGAAACAAGCAAAACTCCTATATATCCTGTCCCCTCCTTCCCTCTTAGAAATACTCCGTCAGAGCTTTCTGAGGGGATGCCTTCCCAGACTCCAGTCCTCAGTACAAAATATAGTTCTACATTTTTAGGTTGTGTGTGTGTGTGTTTTTCCAGTTGACAGTTTTGGCAACCAACAAAGAGATCCAGAACAGACTTCTCTCCCTCTCTTGAACTCTACAAGGAATGGGAGCATTGGTATCAGGAGAAGCCCCCTTATCCTGTGTACCCTTCCTCAAAAAGTCCGGATGAGTTTAGATGAGTCTCTCTTAGGTCTCAGATACCTGGTTATTAGCTGGTGAGATTTTCTTGTTGTTGTTCAGTCACTAAGTTATGTCCGACTCTTTGTGACTTCAGGAACTGGAGCACTCCAGGGCCTCCTGTCCTCCACTATCTCCCCGAGTTTGCTTAGATTCATGACTTTTTTTTAAAATTCATGACCATTGAGTTGGTGATGCTATCTAACGATCTCATCCTCTGCTGCCTCTTCTTCTGCCCTCAATCTTTCCCAACATCAGGGTCTTTTCCAGAGTCAGCTCTTGACATCAGATGGCCTAAGTGTGGGAGCTTCAGCATCAATCCTCCCACTGAATAGTCAGGGTTGATTTCCTTTAGGATTGACTGGTTTGATCTCCTTGCAGTCTAAGGGACTCTGAAGTGTCTTCTCTAGCACCACAGTTTGAAAGCATCAGTTCTTCAGCACTCAGCCTTCTTTGGACTTCCTTTGTGGCTCAGACAGTGAAGAATCTGTCTACAATGCAGGAGAAAGTGAAGTGAAGTCGCTCAGTCGTGTCCGACTCTTTGCGACCCCGTGGACTGTAGCCCACCAGGCTCCTCCCTCCATGGGATTCTTCAGGCAAGAGCACTGGAGTGGGTTGCCATTTCCTTCTCCAGGGGATCTTCCCAAACCAGGAATTGAACCTGGGTCTCCTGCATTGCAGGCAGACGTGTTACCCTCTGAGCCACCAATGCAGGAGACCCGTATTCAATCCCTGGGTCAGGAAAATCCCCTGGAGAAGGGCATGGCAACGCACTCCAGTATTCTTGCCTGGAGAACTCCATGGACAGCAGAGTCTGGCAGGTTACAGTCTATGGGGTCACAACGAGTTGGACATGACTGACCAACTAACATACAAACACACAGCCTTCTTTCTGGTCCAACTCTCACATCCATACATGACTACTGGAAAAATCATAGCTTTGACTATATGGACCTTTGTTGGCAAAGTGATGTCTCTGCTCTTGAATACATTGTCTAGGTTGGTCATAGCTTTCCTTCCAAGGAGCAAGATACTAAGTTTTATTTGGTGGTGGTTCAACTCCTCCCTGAAGAAGCAGGTTTTCTTAGAACCTTACTTGCAAGAAGAGATACCTGGCTTAACCTCCGTTGAAAGACACTAGAAAGATTTAATATGTACATACAGAACTTAAACTTCCAGTACTTAACAGGAAATTAAAGGAAATCTTGCCCTTAAGATGGCCAAATTGAGATTCTTTAGAGGTTACAGAATTAATTTTTGTGTGTGTGCGTAGCTAGAGAAAATCCGGCTGGATAAAACATCTTTTCGCAATTCTGTCCTTAAAGTAACAAAAGCCTTTCTAGGAAGGACTTGCTTTTTCCTCCCTGTGTGTTTGAGATGTAAACATTCCACCTGAATTTAGGCGTCCCTGCTCGCAATCCCCCTTCCCACCTGCTCTGGTTTGAGACCTGGGTCTCTTATCCAGAAGGCACACATTTGGTGTATATTTGGCAGCCAGTTGAATAGACTGGAATTCCGAGGTGGCCTTTTGTCAAGCTGTGCTGGCTCTCAAGGACATTCTTCATAAGTGCCCCAGCCCTCGGTCATCTTGCACTTCATTCTGCCTGCCTATACAGTGATGGCCCCTCACTTTCTCAGACTTTGGGAAAGTAACCTTTGTAGATGTTGTGAAGCCTGCATGCTTAGCACTCCCTTGTGGGAACACGTCTTGCATCTTATTGGTGTGAGTTGCTATGAAGATACTACTTGTCAGTGGCCAGGTGATGGACCCTTTAAACTGGAGAAGGTTTTACATTGGTAAATATTTAGAGAGCTCTCATTTTAAACAGCTGTTTTATTGATACCTTTGGGGTGGGGTGGGGTGTGGAAATTAGAAGGTTTTATATATATGTGTTTGTGTGTGAGTGCTCATTCATGTCCAAATCTTTGTGACCCCATGGACTGCAGCCCACCGGGCTCTTCTGTCCATTGGACTTCCCAGAAAGCCAGCAAGAACACTGGAGAGACACACACACACACGTATATAACCTAGAAACTCCCTTAGTTTAAAATAAGCAAAATTTGGGAAACATTTTTTGTGGTCTAGACGTCCTCTTAGTGAGTCTTACAGTTGCTAATAAAACATGAGATTGTTAATTAACAGGGAAGTAAGAAGGTGGTGGAAAATCTGAAGACTTCTTGCCAACAAGGTGGACATTTTAAAGGGACTTGTTCCAAAAGGATTAAAAAAAAAAATCTTCAGGTAGTTCTCAAGAAATGGGGTAGATAAAACAGGTATTAATAGGATTAAAACAAAGGTTTGATACAACACTACCTAGTGCTGGAGACCAATAAGAGGTCCCTTTGTTGCATTTAACCTTGAAGGGCCCCAACCAAGTCTACTGTATTTACCTTAAACAGTACATATATATTTAGCAGACTGGAAAAAATTACACTGAGATACCTGACCGGCAATTGCTTGTGGCAACGTTAGGCCAACTAATCAAGTTAAAAGATTAAAAAGGCCCGAGTCCCCTGGTTCAGCTCCTCACTGGGAACTTCAAAGCCTTTTTACTAAAAAAGTAGATAAATGGCTGGAGGATAAAAAGGAAAGATTCTGGGACTCCTAGTAAGAGCAAGGCTAATTGATGATGGGGTCCTCTTGAAAACTGAAGTTAAAGGTCTAAAACTGAGATGAAAGTTTCCAAAAATTGGTGTATTTCCATGGGCTTTATATGACATGGTTACATCACCTGTGCCTAATTAGATCGTGTGATAGACATTGATTCTCACTGGGGAATGTGTCCCCTGCCTACTTTAAGATGGGGTATATACATCTACCCTTAAGGTGATATCAATTAAACATACTAAAAGAAACTGGTAGTGTTACCTAAGCCCACAAAATATTAGAAACTGGGAGCTAATATTCTGGGGTTCATAAAAACAATAATAGTTTTTTTTTTGCTCTGAGTTTTACTTGTACCCTCAGAAAGAGAGTCTTTGTTGAATACCTTGTGCAAACTTTTGAAGCCCTAAAGAACTGAACCCTAAAATTCTAGAATGTGAAATTCCTGATTTTCAGTGTAGTTGGAAATCTTATTCATTAAAAAAAAAAAAAGAAAGAAAGAAAAAACTAAAGAAAATGTAGCTGGGCAAATTGATCTTTTTATACCATTTAGGTGGCAAATCAGTTCTTAGGAAAGTTAAAAGCAACTGTCTAGCAGATTTCAACAAATCAAAAATTTAAGTACAGTCCACAATGACTTGAGACTGAGCCTGATTACCTCAATCAGATGGAATCTGAAACCAAAGGGGAAAAAGGAGGGGAGAGAGGAAGCCTTTTAAAACTCAAACCTCTGAAAAAATCTCCCTCACCAAAAGCAAATTCACAGCTTCATTAAGGATTTGTCATAGACAAATACAAATCTTAAGTCTTTTCCACAAATAGTAAAGCCTTAATCATCTGAGTAAATAAACTTATTTCACTGTTATAAACTAGTAAGTTTATATTGTAATGCCTGACTCATAACTAAGATTTTAAAGCTCTAAGATCTCTAGTTATGTCTGTTTATGTCTGTGCAAATTATACATATGCCTCTATCTCCAGATAGTATTCCCAAAATTTATAAAAGTGATCTAATTTACTTAAAAGTAACTGCTTGCAAATTAAATATTTCTAAGTATGAAGAAAACTGGCCAGATAGAATTTTAGGTTCATGTAATCCAGTAAATACTAATATCTGGTATTAAAGCTAGCTTAAGCTTGTTGGCTTAACCAATAGACCTATCTTATTTTTATTGTACCTAGGTGTTTTGAAGGTCAGTAAGTTAATTATGTCTGTTGCAAAGTTTGTCAGTAAGCAGAATTAACCTGGTGTATTGTTTTTGCAAGTTATAAAATATAAATAAGAGTTTTCTGGTGAACTTTTTAGGAATAATGTTTTGTATCTACTTAAAATACTTTCTCCAGATTTTTGGTAACTTGAAACTTTAGAACTTTGCTAAGGTAAATGGTGGAACTCACTGAATATCCAGATTATTTCAAGTGAGATAAAATCCTGGAACATTAATTACTGAAAACTAAAGATGTTTGGTTATTAGACACATCTTGTAGCACATTGAGGAGAGATACTCTATGAGAAAGAGCATGTTTCTAGAGGTTATAGAAAATGTTCATAAGTTTACCAATCAAGAAATACTGGTGTGTTCATAATTGCTTGCTTCTTAGTTTTCACTAGAAATCAAGGTTTTTAAGGATTGGGAATTAAGCTACTGGAAATAAAGGAAATATTTTAGTATGCAAGGAAAGTAGGATGTGTGTTTTCAGCAAAAGAAAGTATGAGGAATGGAAATGGAAATGTATTGTGTTAAGGGAAAAGAGATTTTTGCCCTAAAGCTGATTAATTCTAAATGCAAAAGAAAAATGAAGAATAAACTAAATAGGTACAGAAAATTGTGCAAAGATTGTGGAAAGGGAGGACTGAGAAGTTTTGCACATGATTAGGCTGAGATTGGATTAAATTTAATTAGGTAAGTGAACTTTGTAATTCAAGGTAGGATTGGTACAGGGCTGGAGTTTCCTCTTCTGTTAAGAGGGAAAAGCTTTCTGGAAATGTTAGGCTACTTTTGATACACGATTATGAGTTTGTCTTCTAAATGATTTGTATTTACCTTAAAAATCTTTTGTCTCTCTTTGGTTGAATAAGTATTGTTTCAGTGACCTATAATTTTATTTGATAGTGTTTTAATGATCTGATAGTGTTTTAAAACTTTGATGTCTCTTACAAACTTGCCTAAGTGAAATTCTAACCAAAATTCTTCTGACCTGTAGCTAACTTTGGGATGCTTCAAAGAGCTCCTGAAATATTCCAAAGACAGATACTAAACTAAATGAATTTATTGGGTATATTACATGAGAAATACGGTCAAGTAAGTGGTGGCAGAATTTTCTTACATGGGTAGATATCATGAATATAGATGCTCCAAAATCTAAATCCTGGTACATCCTGGTATGTTATCAGGTCATAATTCTAGTTATCTTAAAATGCTGTATGTCATAGATGCTCAAGTTTCTTGTCAATTACATTATAGTCTTTAGTCACTTATATTAATAGACAATCATTATTTCACTCAGATGTTTTTATAAAGATCCTCAAGAAGATTCATAAAAAGGACTTTTGGAAAAACAAGTTTCTGATGACTTTTAGATCATACTACTAAAATGGGTATGGTTTCAATGTGTCTGCCCTCTGATGCCCTCTTGCAACACCTACCATCTTACTTGGGTTTCTCTTACCTTGGACGAGGGGTATCTCCTCACCGCTGCCCTTCCTGACCTTTAACGTGGGATGGCTCCTCTAGGCCTTCCTGCGCCCGCGCAGCCACCGCTCCTTGGACATGGGGTAGCTCCTCCCATCCGCCACCCCTGACCTTGAACTTGGGTAGCTCCTCTTGGCCATTCCTGCGCTGTCACAGCCTGGCACTCTTGGCCGCTGCCCCTGACCTTGGACATGGGGTAACTCCTCTTGGCCGTCACCCCTCAGGCATGGGGTCCACCCGGCTTCTGCCCCTGACCTCGGACTTAGGTAGCTCCGTTTGGCCCCGCTTAGTGTGCTGGTCGCGGCTGCCCGCACTTAGTGTGCAATCTAATCACACTAGGACCACAGCCTTGTCTAACTCAATGAAACTAAGCCATGCCCTGTGGGGCCACCCAAGATGGGCGGTCATGGTGGAGAGGTCTGACAGAATGTGGTCCACTGGAGAAGGGAATGGCAAACCACTTCAGTATTCTTGCCTTGAGAACCCCATGAAGTGGGAAAAGGAAAAATCATAGGATACTGAAAGAGGAACTCCCCAGGTCAGTAGGTGCCCAATATGCTACTGGAGATCAGTGGAGAAATAACTCCAGAAAGAATGAAGGGATGGAGCCAAAGCAAAAACAATACCCAGTTGTGGATGTGACTGGTGATAGAACCAACGTCCGATGCTGTAAAGAGCAATATTGCATAGGAGCCTGGAATGTCAGGTCCATGAATGAAGGCAAATTGGAAGTGGTCAAACAAGAGATGGCAAGAGTGAACATTGACATTCTAGGAATCGGCGAACTAAAATGGACTGGAATGGGTGAATTTAACTCAGATGACCATTATTTCTACTACTGTGGGCAGGAATCCCTCAGAAGAAATGGAGTAGCCATCATGGTCAACAAAAGAGTCTGAAATGCAATACTTGGATGCAATCTCAAAAACGACAGAATGATCTCTGTTCATTTCCAAGGCAAACCATTCAATATCACAGTAATCCAAGTCTATGCCCCAACCAGTAACGCTGAAGAAGCTGAAGTTGAATGGTTCTATGAAGACCTACAAGACCTTTTAGAACTAACACCTAAAAAAGATGTCCTTTTCATTCTAGGGGACTGGAATGCAAAAGTAGGAAGTCAAGAATCACCTGGAGTAACAGGCAAATTTGGCCTTGGAATGCAGAACGAAGCAGGGCAAAGACTAATCGAGTTTTGCCAAAAAAATGCACTGGTCATAGCAAACACCCTCTTCCAACAACACAAGAGAAGACTCTACACATGGACATCACCAAATGGTCAACACCAGAATCAGACTGATTATATGCTTTGCAACCAAAGATGGAGAAGCTGTATACAGTCAACAAAAACAAGACCCGGAGCTCACTGTGGCTCAGATCATGAACTCCTTATTGCCAAATTCAGACTTAAATTGAAGAAAGCGTGGAAAACCACTAGACCATTCAGGTATGACCTAAATCAAATCCCTTATGATTATACAGTGGAAGTGAGAAATAGATTTAAGGGACTAGATCTGATGAACTATGGAGGGAGGTTCATGACATTGTACAGGAGACAGGGATCAAAACCATCCCCATGGAAAAGAAATGCAAAACAGCAAAATGGCTGTCTGAGGAGGCCTTACAAATAGCTGTGACAAGAAGAGAAGCAAAAAGCAAAGGAGAAAAGGAAAGATACAAGCATCTGAATGCAGAGTTCCAAAGAATAGCAAGAAGAGATAAGAAAGCCTTCTTCAGTGATCAATGCAAAGAAATAGAGGAAAAGAACAGAATGGGAAAGACTAGATATCTCTTCAAGAAAATTAGAGACACCAAGGGAACATTTCATGCAAAGATGGGCTCGATAAAGGACAGAAATGGTATGGACCTAACAGAAGCAGAAGATATTAAGAAGAGGTGGCAAGAATACACAGAAGAACTGTACAAAAAAGATCTTCATGACCCAGATAATCACAATGGTGTGATCACTCATCTAGAGCCAGACATCCTGGAATTTGAAGTCAAGTAGGCCTTAGAAAGCATCACTACGAACAAAGCTAGTGGAGGTGATGGAATTCCAGTGGAGCTATTTCAAATCCTGAAAGATGATGCTGTGAAAGTGCTGCACTCAATATGCCAGCAAATTTGGAAAACTCAGCAGTGGCCACAGGACTGGAAAAGGTCAGTTTTCATTCCAATGCCAAAGAAAGGCAATGCCAAAGAATGATCAAACTACCACACAATTGCACTCACATTACATGCTGGTAAAGTAATGTTCAAAATTCTCCAAGCCAGGCTTCAGCAATACGTGAACCATGAACTTCCTGATGTTCAAGCTGGTTTTAGAAAAGGCAGAGGCACCAGAGATCAAATTGCCCACATCCGCTGGATCATGGACAAAGCAAGAGAGTTCCAGAAAAACATCTATTTCTGCTTTATTGACTATGCCAAAGCCTTTGACTGTGTGGATCACAATAAGTGTGGACAATTCTGAAAGAGATGGGAATACCAGACCACCTGACCTGCCTCATGAGAAACCTATATGCAGGCCAGGAAGCAACAGTTAGAACTGGACATGGAACAACAGACTGGTTCCAAGTAGGAAAAGGAGTACGTCAAGGCTGTATATTGTCACCCTGCTTATTTAACTTCTATGCAGAGTACATCATGAGAAATAACTGGAAGAAACACAAGCTGGAATCAAGATTCCCAGGAGAAATATCAATAACCTCAGATATGCAGATGACACCACCCTTATGGCAGAAAGTGAAGAGGAACTAAAAAGCCTCTTGATGAAAGTGAAAGAGGAGAGTGAAAAAGTTGGCTTAAAGCTCAACATTCAGAAAACGAAGATCATGGCATCTGGTCCCATCACTTCATGGGAAATAGATGGGGAAACAGTGTCAGACTTTATTTTTGGGGGCTCCAAAATCACTGCAGATGGTGACTGCAGCCATGAAATTAAAAGACGCTTACTCCTTGGAAGGAAAGTTATGACCAACCTAGATAGTATATTCAAAAGCAGAGACATTACTTTGCCGACTAAGGTCCGTCTAGTCAAGGCTATGGTTTTTCCTGTGGTCATGTATGGATGTGAGAGTTGGACTGTGAAGAAAGCTGAGCGCCGAAGAATTGATGCTTTTGAACTGTGGTGTTGGAGAAGACTCTTGAGAGTCCCTTGGACTGCAAGGAGATCCAGCCAGTCCATTCTGAAGGAGTTCAGCCCTGGGATTTCTTTGGAAGGAATGATGCTAAAGCTGAAACTCCAGTACTTTGGCCACCTCATGCGAAGAGTTGACTCATTGGAAAAGAGTCTGATGCTGGGAGGGATTGGGGGCAGGAGGAGAAGGGGACGACAGAGGATGAGATGGCTGGATGGCATCACTGACTCGATGGACTTGAGTCTGAGTGAACTCCGGGAGTTGGTGATGGACAGGGAGGCCTGGAGTGCTGGGATTCATTGGGGTTACAAAGAGTCAGACACGACTGAGCGACTGAACTTAACTGAACTAAAATGGGTAAGAAATTAATGGAAAAACCTGACCTCACCCAGATCAACAGAATTATGAGCAATAAATGATTTATAGTTTTACGATTCTTTTTTTCTAAAACACTGCCTTTTAATCTTTTTCAGAAAGGCTTTCTTATATTTGACCTGTAACAAGTTGGTAACCGTTATCTTCATTTACAAAAGGTATGATTTATCTCTACTTGATCCCTTCCGAATTTTTCTTCTCCAGCTGCTTCCCCTGTAGACATGGACTTATTGTGACCAGATCACATCCAGTTTACACCAATTATTGTTTTAATCTGTCCTCTTGTTTCTCCAGCTATTTATGCCTTGTCTCTACCTGCTCTACTATGATTTTATTAATGATACTAGCTGTATTTACTCATATCCTGTCTATAAGATGGGCTTCCCTGGTGGCTCAGATGGTAAAGAATCCACCTGCAATGCAGGAGACCTGGGTTCGATCCCTGGGTTGGGAAAAGTTTTCTGTTGCATTTTGACAAAACTAATGATGGCTGAACGTCTTGAGGCAGTTGATCAAATATAACTCTACCCAGAATAACTGTAATAGTGCAACTGTAGAGATGGAGAGAAGCAACACGGGAAATTTTTCCTGGGTTGTAATTCCTAGTGCTGTGGGAAAATTGGTCATGAAATGTCTCCCAAACCTTGATCTAATTTATGACCACAAGGAGGTGCTATGGACAAAAAAAGTTGCCTGTCATTTCAATAATCGGTGAATTAGCCCCACCATCAAGCCCTCAGCCACTGCACCTGCCCCCAACAGTGTACCATGAGGGTAATTTAGAAATGAGAAAAACAGGATCCTAGCCCTGGATAAAATACATATCAAAGGAATTTCAACGAGCTCAGACTCTTTCCACATATAGAAAGGCACTAAAATCTCTTAACTTGATATCTTGTGTGTGTGTGATTCCCAGTAACTGTTTGATATTCAACCACATATTTTCAGCAAAAATGCAAAAACTCCAGTATATCCTGGCCCCTCCCTTAGCCTTTTGGAACAGTTTGTCAGAACTGAGAGGCTGGTTTCCTGGACTGTTGTCCTCAAATAAAACATAATTCTCAACTTATAGATGGTGCCTTTATGTCAGTTAACCTCTATAAATTCCACTGGAATGGAAACATTTTTTCTATAAGATTAGCCAAAAAGTCTGTTCAAGTCTTTCAAACATGAATTAACTTTTTGGCCAACGCAATGTATCTATAATGGGTTTTATTTCAATTTTTACTGTGCATGTCTGTGAACAAAGTATCAGAAATTGAACTAGTAACTTCTGCGCAAAAATCTTTTAATTTCTAAGAGAATTCCCCCAATAATTAATGGTAATAACTTTTTTAACTTTTGTCTTTTTTTTTTCTTTAGAAGGCAGCACCCTGCAACGTGTGGGATCTTAGTTCCCTAACCAGGGATTGAACCCGTGGCTCCGCATTGGACCTGCAGAGTCTGAACTGCTGGACCACTAGGTAAGTTCTGGTGATATTCTAAAAGTGTATTACTTCAATGTCTATTTTTGTATGCCCAGAAATAGTGTCTCAATTTTGTAACCCCAAACTCTGCCTTAAAATGCCTAACTTTAAGTCCTAACAATTTATATAGAAGAATACTGGTTCTAATTCCAACACCTGAGAGCCTAAGATAGTCTCAGTTCTCTCCCAAGAATCTTTATGGGAATTCAAACAAGGAACTTCTTATTGTAGATCTGACCAAATGGCTACTCAAGTGAGCTGTGTATTTATGAGAATCACTTCATTCTACAATACTTCCACTACATACAGTGCATCCACGGACGACTTTAACCCCACTCCACCCCACTGAGTGCTTAGCAGTGTCTGGAGACAGTTGTGGTTGTCTCACTGCAGGTAGAGCAGTTTCTGTTTGCATTAGAGACCAGGGATGTCGGTAATCATCATACAATACCAGGACAGTCCAACATGGCATTAATGAGTCTGTGAACCCTTGAGTTACACGCAGTAAAGATACTGGAGCACTGGAGAGACAGGAAACGCTGCAAAAGACAATGAATACGGTTCCCGTTCTGGTGCAGCTGAGATGATAAACCACTTTATAGGTACTTTTTAAAAATGAAAATGGTCTACACAATATTTATATTTAAATACTTTTATTTCACAAAAAAAGCAACAGTGTTTGCAGGTACACATGCCTTTCAGTCAGTGCTGGTCATATGCAAAACAAGGTATCAGAAGTATAAAGAAAAATAAGCCTTTTCCCTTTACAAGTGACAAAACACAATTTGCATATATAATATTATATATATACATACTATTTTCAAAATCTTTCTCAAAAGACAAGATTATGATACAAATTTAGAATTCTACCCACAAGCTCAGATTCAAGAAACTGGAGATCTCTGTAAGTGTTTAAATACAAAAATGTGATACCTTTACAAGTTTTGAAGTAACTACTTTTCAAAGTGTTTGACAGACTATTCTTCACAGCAACACGGAACACTTGGCTTTAATCAAGAAAGCTGTAAGATTCAGTTTTGTCTCAATGTGAGTTTGTTGATTAATGCAAATGTTCCAATTATGCTATAATTGTCACTTTGTACACATGAATATGTTACTGTACTGATGCTTTCTACACTTCAAGTTCTGGAGCATTTCATTCAGCTAAGCCCTGACGTTTACTTCCTTTGAAGTATTTCAAATTAAGAACTGTTGAGAAATACCACTAAATATGACCATGACTAACTCCAAAAAGATGCTCCCTTTTATTTATGGTCAAAGTTAAATGTGGCATGAATAAATTTTTATTTTCCGTACAGCAGCAGGTATAAGTAACAGCAAAGTATAAGCAAATTTTTCATCACTAGAACCTGAGAGTCTGATGTGGTGAATAACATCTCTTTGCAAATTTTCTAGGAGTCTTACCGTTCAATGTTTCTATAACAGTATGGCAAATCTTCAGCATTATATTGGTTATAAATTGCAGAACAAAAAAAAAAACAGGGCTCAGAAGGGAGGGAAGAGAGGGATGGATGGATTTTCCACATGCATTTTCTTTGCGACAGATAAATATGGAGTCGTGACATTTACCATGTGGTGGATGAACAGTCAATGTGAAATATCACTGAAGAATGCTGAAAGTTAACACACAGGTCTGGATGTATGAAATGAATGCAAAGACATAGAGCTAAAAAGGCAACATGGGCTCACATTTCCGAGGACACTTGAAGATAACAGCTAACAGTGCAAGCACTGAAGACAAAAAGGAAAAATGAACAGGAATGGTTCAGCTAGTGGAGAAGGGAGAGGAGACAGACGCAGCCACGCAGAAGAGCTCTGGGGAGGAAAGGGCCAACTCGCCCTCCCATGTGCAAGGTGTTGGGAGTCAAAGAGCTTGCCACCCCAATTCTTCTTGAATTAGTTTTGGGGCCCATGTTGTCATTTACTAGAATGATGGCAATAACTCAAAAAGATTCACTCCAAAACCCAAAATGATTTCTACCGAGTACAGAAGAATATGTAACTGATGGAACTGGAGCCAACCGAGTTAGAATCCAGGGCCTCAGAAAGAAGCTGCTCTCAAGGGTCTTCAAATGAGTTTGAGTGAGTGCTGCTGAGAGATGAACAGCAAAAAAATTAACCACACCTGAAGTATTGTCTTTTTGCCTTTCTGGAATTGCCAAAGAACAGGTCCCTCCCTTCCTACCGTTTCATTCAGTGTGAGTCAACCCGAGACCTGCTGGATGTGATTAGCTCTCACAACTCAACTGTATCCAAGTGTCTTCTCCCATCTTACGGGCTACATGCCTGGTGCCATTAGTTATACCACCTCAGTGCTACACTTTTAGCTCAGATGGCAAGGATCTGGTGGGACATTTTTTGTTAGATACACTCAGAGCCCTGCAAGGGACTATTAAAGGAAAATAATGGTATGTGCATGTATACACTTACATCTTTAAAGGCATATATCTGAGAGAATAAAAACAGCCACAAAATAGTAACTATACTGGCTCCAGCTGAAGGAGCAAATATGTGGGAAAGGAAGAAAGTAACCTGCTCATCCAGGTGAGTCAATTTTCATCAGTTCCCTACATAGCCATGTAAAGGACTAAACACAGAATAAAGCAACAAATGAAAACATTCATGAAGAATATTCCCCTGCCAAAAATATAAATCTCTATAAAACAAGCGAACAACATGTAACTCTTCTACTTGCTGTTACCACACAGGCAACAAGGGGAAGGGGAGAAGGGGAGGATGTCATACACTTCTCCTCAATTTGCATTTGGTAACTTGACATCCACCCAAAGGACTGGGTATAAAATCAGTAACATGGAAACAGTTATATACACTTTTAAAAAGGGCATACCCCGTCCCTTCCCACTAACTACTACCCACCCAATAATTCCTCCCTCCAAAAAAAAAAAAAAGATTCCTAAATTGTTGAACTATTGCCCATGTAGGCAGTCAGGGAAGGGAGCAGAGGAGATTTATCATACATCTGGACCTCCATGTTTCATTATGTACCTACAGATCCCAGCAAAGGACTGTGTACTAAATGAAATAACACACAAAATGTAGCAAACATTTATACATTAAAAAAGTATATATATGTGTACACACACACACAGACCTCTCCCATCCCTACCTCTCCAAAAGCGGAGGCCAAACATCTATTCTTCTGCCACTGCCCCGTGAGGGAAAGGGAGCAGGGAGATCTTTTATAAAATCGATCTCAACTTTCATAAAGTTCCAAAAGAGTCATGCAAAAGACTGGATTCAAGATGAAATGAACACCAAAAGAGGCAGAAACATTTGTATACATTTAAAAATTTATATATCTTGCCTAACAAGCTCATCCTCCATTAAAAACCTCAAACACAACAGAAAACCAAATCCTCAAGTACTCCTATACTACCGGTATACACAAGCTACAGGAGAAGGCGGGGGGTGGAGATTTTACACCCCGATCTGGACCTCTGCATTATATTTGATATTTAGGAGTCAAAAAAGACACTAGGCTTGAAATGAAAGTGAAAATAAATGCAGCAAGCGTTTATACACACACACAAAAGCACACCCAGAAAAACCTTCACCGCTCTGCGCCCCGCAAAAAATTCTTCCAAAAACTATGCTACTAGTCATTGCCTAGACAAGGCAATAAGGGAAGGGGAGAGGAGGAGATTTTTTTTCATAGAATGAACCTTAATTTTCATCATGTACCTAAGAATCCACGCAAAGGTTTAGGTACAAAATGAAGTAACATGAAAAAAAAAGGAACACAAACATTTATATACATTTTTAAAAGTACATATCCCTGTGCTCCCAGGCAAGGGAGTGATAAGAGATAAAAATAATCTAGACTGCTCTACAAACATTACCCACAGTGGTGACAAGGAAAGGGGAAGACAGAAGATTTTCCTACATCCATACCTCCACATCTTGCTAGGGACCTACACATCCAAGCAAGGGATAAGTACAAAATGGAATAACATGATATTGAAACAACCACTGTATATATACAGATTTCAAAAGAATATATCCTATCTCAGTCCCTTCCCAGCCCCGTCCCCCGCAAAATTCTAAAAGCCCAAACTACTTTAAAACTATTGACTACATGGATAAAAAGGAAAAGGAGAGAAGACTGCTCTATATCCAGAACTCTGTGGTTCATTAGAGTGAGTGAGTGAAAGTCACTCAGTTGTGTCCAACTCTTTGCAACTCCATGGACTGTAGCCTGCCAGGCTTCTCTGTCCATGGAATTCTCTAGGCCAGATTACTGGAGTGGGGAGCCATTCCACACTCCAGGGGATCTTAACCCAGGAATCGAACCAGGTCTCTTGCATTGCAGGCAGATTCTTTACCAGCTGAACCATCAGGGAAGCCCCCAAGTGAAGGGCTGTGTACCAAATGAAATACTATAATAAGGAAGTAAAAAACATGAGTATATATTTTAAAAGCATTTACCCTAATACCCACAAAAGAGCCCCTGAAACTAATCAACTACTCTACTAGCCATTGCCCTCTCAGGCAACATGGGAAGGGGTCAAGAGGAGATTGTCATACATGTGGACCTCCACGTCTCATTAGGTACTTTCACGTCCTATGAAAAGGACGTAGTACGAAATGATTAGTTATAATACAAAGTTATAGATTTATTTATATACACTAAGTACATACCCCACCGTCTCCCACCTCACAAAACAAAAACTACTCTAGCTACTGCCCAAAAAGGCAGTAAGGAAAAGGGAAGAGGAGATCTGTCATACTCTGAATCTCCGTTTTCATTAAGTACATATGCATTCATGCAAAGGAACACACCTAAAATGAAATATTAAAAAGTAGCATAACATTTATATACACTTGAAAAAAAGAATATACAACCCTCCCCCATCTCTGCCCCCAAGAACAGACTAGATCAAAACAACAGAAACTGCAACTACTCACTTACGTCCATCCAGGCAATAAGGAGAAGGGTAGATAAGACATTCGTCAAACTTTGGGACCTTCACAGTTCATTAGATCTCTACTTATCCGTGAGTAGGATGAAGGAAATACAAAATCAAACACCCACAAAATAGTGATTTAGCTACATTTTTAAAAGTACACACTGCTCTTCTCCCACTGTGGCCATCTCCTTCCAAAGTAGGAAATCAAGTAACTACTCTGTAGCTGTTGCCCAGGCAGGAAAACTTGAAAAGCTAGAAGAGATTTTCACAGGACAATGTCTCTTTCACTTTTCATCAGGATAAACTCTACTAAGATGAAAGAATATAAAAACATCAAAACACATGCATACATTTAAAAAGTATATTCCCCTAAAGAACCTTCAAAGAAATCAATCAACTATTCTATGAGCTATTGCCCATGTAGGCAACAAGGGAAGGGGAGAAGAGGAAGTTTATCATACTTTCGGACTTCCACTTTTCATTTGGTACTTAGTTGCCAATGAAGAGAATGAAGCACAAAATAAAAAAAAGCCAAACCCAGCTAAAGTGAACACATAGGCTTTATAAAATACAAACGGGGATGTAAGGGAGGAAGAAAAGAGTTAATTCCAATTTTTTTTTAAAAAGGCAAAGGGGGGAAGAACTATATCATACCTATGAAATTCAGGTCTTGTTTTGCAAACTCAGCCCAGAAATTGCTGTCTGCACATCTCCTGAGATGCATACACCTTCCCTGCACCTCCATGACATACACAAGGATTATGTAAATATTCAGCAACCTGACTACAGATTATCTTTCCATGTGCATTAGATTGAGTAGATGCTCAAAAGCCAACTCAGGAACAGGCTATCTATAATCCAACAAACTCAGCACTTAACTTTCATTTCTTCCTTTCCAGTGTTCAGAAAGGATTCTGTTCTGCACCCAGGAAGACTGACGTGGCTCAGTATCCTCTATATACCCAGAACTCTTCTGACAGCTCTGTTTCCACGGTGGCTAAAGTACACGTGAAAACACGAATGGTGGAGAACAGTAGTGTTAAGTGGAGCCTGCGACAGTAAGAAAGTTCGTGAACACCGAAACAGTGGCAAACAACACAAGTTCACTTAAAGAGATTCATATCAAACATGATGGAGCAAGGCACAAGCTTATGGTAGCTGCTGATACTACTTCAGTTGAATATATCTAATCAGTTGGTCTTAACAAGAGATGAGGTACCAACAAACTGAACTCCTTGGATTTCTAGTTTTGTAGCCTTTCAGACTTCCAAAGCCTAAGCTTTTCTTCTACAGTTCCAGATTTCCAATTTTGCCTTTCCTAATAATATGGTATGATGTGTCCTTTTTATTAATTCAAGTCGACTCTCTCTCTGCAATGAATGTAACGCTTGTCAGACAGTACTGAATTGTGTCATGGATCTGTGTGCTCATATAACAAAGAACCTCTGTGCTTCTATCTGAGTTCTCAGAAATACAGTGGTGAAATAAAATTCCAGGGGGAAAAACTTCAAATGCTCCAACAATACTTATTATACTACATGGTCTAGCCATTATTTAACCTTATATTCCTGACTTACAAGTTGGTTTTTGGAAGCCCTGTATAGATGGGATAGCATAACATTAAAAAAGTATGGAATTTCACAGGAAAATCTGAGGTGAGGCCTATAAATGAAAAATACAATTGGTATGGATCTGGTATTATGGGAATGAATGGCTTTTGAGTACAAAGATAGAAAAGGATTTTGAGTTACCTCCTTTTTAGCCCATGTTCTGATAAAGTTTTAATTATAACAACCCCCACCCCGTTCCAGACACACACACTCACAGGAAAGAATGATATAATTCAAGACAAGATTTGCCATATGCGGAGCTAACAAATATTATAGAAACAATGTGAAGATGGGCAGAAGAATCTTAAATGATTTTGAGAAGTAGCAAAGTTTAAACTCTGTATCAAAGTGGACTTTAGTAATATGCTTTTAAAAAAAAAAACCCAGCAACAAAAAATCCTCCAAAATTTTAGTATTTTTCCCCACTCTAAAAATATAAAAACACACTTTCAAATATCGACTAAATTATCATTCATTTACTGAAGCACAAGAGTAATAAAGACCTACAATCACCCTAGTTTCAAAAAAACATCTTCAGATGATTCTGTGATTCTCAGATAATAGTATTTTCTACTCTAAAATAGAGAGATAAGTGCTGTTTAGAAAACACTAAATTGGGAGAAAACACACTAGGGCTAAAGAAGGTTATCTTTAGTTTCTATTGCCAGTCTTTTCAATTTTGCTATATAAAAATATTTTCATAAAATAAAATATAATTTTATACATAATTCCATATATTCTCACTTGATACCCGCTGAATAAAAAAAGGTGACCTTTCCCATTGTCTGATTCAGTGGAGTGTTTTAAGTGCTGAAAAATGGGTAAATACCCTTTTTATGTAAGTAGGTGTTTTCAAGCAAAATAAAAAGTACAATAAATACTAGGAAGAAAGCTTTTCTCCTAAGAATCAAAGAAACACAACAATCTAGGTATAAGTCTGCATAGCTCAAAAAATTCAAGTACAGTATTTCCCCTTTAGAAGGAGTAAAATTGCCATATAGTTTTGGATACTTTCTTTCTTTCCTTGGCCATTCCCTATAATCTGTTAGTTTGGCCATTACAAAAGAAAACTTTGATTTTTCAACTAAAGAAAAGTACTGTTTCTGACTTTAGAAAAAATTCAAAGCCCACCATATTAAAATAAACCTAAATCAAGTTATTCCTATCCATATTCTCTTTATTCCTTTAAGGTATTATGGTGAACTTCAAATAAAAATGTTCAATTTCTCAAAGGCCCTGTTTTAAAATATACTTCTAATATGCAACTCTATAATATAAAATGAAAAACCACCCAATGGGTATGATTAAGAGAAAGTGTCTGTGATCTGTCATGCCAGAAAGCAACTTAAACAAACTGTAAACTGTAATTCTTAGTAAGAAAGTCATGATAAGAGACCCCAGTATTAAAAAAATGCCATAAATGCAGAAATACTTATTTGTAACACAAGGGATATCTATGGCAGGGAGTGATAAAGGTGTACAGAGATTTGGAGAATACTGGAATTCATAAGTAAAATAATTAACGCTAACTCGGTTTGAAATATTTTCCTGAAAGATGAAAAAGAAGGTGTTAAATATTTGGAAAATCTAATCTTTTGGCCTTGTTATTTAGCTTTACAACAAAAATTTAAAAATTCTGTAGCACCTCACTATTCTTCAGAAAAAAATATAATAGTTATAAACTTTTTCCAGAAAAGAAAGGATTATTCAAAACCCCCAATCAAAGTAGATCTGCACACCTGAGGTCAGTTCTCTACAGCTGCATGATTCGATGACTTCATTACTATACTTTTTGATGCTAACTTGGAACCACATTCAAATAACATCTATTAACAAGAAGCAACAAATGGCTAACCAACCAGCAGCCTGCAAAGACGGTGGCTCCTGTGGTAGTTTTCCTTTTTTCATGGTGTCAACATTTAGCCAGAAACTGAGGACAGAATTGCAAAACAGATTTTTTTTTGCCCATTTGAATATCTTCAAAGTAGAAAAATTACCCATTGTTTTTGTAGATGGTTGGCATACTGGTGAATATAATTTGGTAATAAATAACTACACACTGCCCAAAGACATTTCAGAAAAGACAGATGAAAAAATACAGACTGGCCCTGAGCAAACTAGAACTCCTAAGAGTGCAAACAACTCAGCAGCGATCCTGGTTTCACCTTGGCTTTTGCAAAAGCAGCAGAGGCCCAGTTAACAAGCTCTCTGAAAGGGTGATGAGGTACAGGTGTGCGTGCTACAGCCAATATGTCAGGGTTTTAAGATTCTTCTCCACCCACTGCATGTTCAGCTGAATGACTTCCAAAGCCTCCTGGACACAGCGAAGTCGAAAGGTGGCCTCTGACTGATTTTCAAAGAATGCCTGGACCTGTAAGTTGCACACAGAAGTATTTCAAAAGAAGAAAAGAAAGGCATACTGCAGCTTTGAATATCCTTTTCAAATCAGCTTAAACTTAGTGATGGTCATGCTGATGTGAAGCTGTTTTAAAAAGGAATTCCCCTTACTCCCACAGGGATGAAGTGTTCAAATTTCAAGTGGCCAGGCGGGTGGGTGGTGGGTGGGGGAGGGTGGGGAGAGTGGAAAGGCCAAGTAACAGTAAATAAGGTATGGTCTAAAGTTAGGCCTGGGGCCTAATTTTACCCTCTGAATGGAACTCTTCAAAAACAGTCTAATTGCCAATTAAAAATAAACTTGGCATATGTTGATTTTAACTCAAAAAACCATCTGTATCAGATGGGAGACAATGGAATACTGTTGAGAATGGAAGGAGAACTTTTCCTCCTTGCTGTATATACACCCTTTAGAAATAATCTCAGTGCAGGATCATTAGTGTTGATGAAGGCAGACAGAGAAGGGACAGGGCTTTGCAGGAGAAACCACCATCTGACTAAAACTGAGCATTCTGAAGTTTGGCAAAGGGATGGCCTAATCTCCCCAAAAAGCATTTGATACAACCAACCTCAGATAAATGTGCCTTTGTTGAAAACAGGTGAGTTGATCCTGCAATGATACTTTGTATGGTATAGGACCCCAGATGGAACCTGAAGAAACACAAAGGTAAGGGCAAAAGGCAAAAAAGAATGAGTCAGCTGCTGGTAAGCCTAGTTCCTGAGTGCAAAGGACATGCTTATTGTAAACTCCACATGCCTGAGGCAGAGCAGAGTCCTGCTCCTGGGTGCACCAGCAGTCACCCCACACACACCTCTCCCAGTAGGCAGGAGATCCAGAAAAATTAACAGCCCATGTTTGTCTCAAAAACAGCATCATACACCCAGAAGGTGTCATTACTGATTTAAAAGGAAAAAATGAGCGACTTGTGCTGTTGAGCTGGGTCTGAGTTTGTAAACGATCCCTTGGTAATGAGGAGGTGTTTTCAACACATGAAACTAAACAGCTATTCTGAAACAGTCCGCGGCCAAGCCAAGTAAGTTGGCTTCCCTGGTGGCTCAGATGGTAAAGTGTCTGCCTGCAATGCGGGAGACCGGGGTTCGATCCCTGGGTTGGGAAGATCCCCTGGAGAAGGAAATGGCAACCCACTCCAGTACTCTTGCCTGGAAAATTCCATGGACTGAGGAGCCTGGCAGGCTACAGCCCATGGGGTCTCAAAGAGTCCCTCACAACTGAGCGACTTCACTCACTCAAGCTAAGTGAGCTGGTGCGGAGCAAGGTTGGGCTTGATTAGTACTAGTACTTAAACAAAACACCACTGTTAAATTGACTCGCATTAAGGAATGTTGTTTACAAATGTGACTATTTCTGTGTTCGTTAAACTATCATTGAAGCATTTTTCCTCTCACAGCAAAGCCTGACTCTTCTGAACCAATACAACCCTGGGAACTGCTTTCAGATGCAAGGCTTGCGGATACTGAAAATTAGTAATTGTCTGAGAAACTTACTTCTGTACAAGCTTACTCCAGTTCTCTTTGACAAAATCCCATGCCAGTAGGTGTCCGGGAAAATGCCGGGCCACCGTTCTAATGATAAATGACAGCTTCTGTGTTCGGATGAGATCTCCATTGAGGCTCTTTTTCATTAACCTGGAGAGCAGAGCAGATTGAGCTTCCAAAATAATTATTCATGATGAAGTGATGACTGAATTTAAATTAATACCAGTCTCCTAATTAAAGCTCTGTGGCAATTCAAGAGATACAAGTTTTGGTTCCATCTAAGCTTCGTTAACAGTGAAAACTAGTCGTTTCTAAATGAAGGAAAAACCAATGACATAAACACATAAATACACTGTTACATAGTAATAAATTGTTCTTGACATAATAAGGACATTTAAGGGAAAAAAAGGACATTTAGGATATAATTTCCAGTAGAATTTATTATAATTCTGAAAACTGGTACTGTTTTTTTTCTGTTAAAAACTTTGAGTAGGGAGGTATCTTATTACTCTTAAAACTGGGCTGTCATATAAAAATGAAGATGCTTTTCAGAATGCACTCAATAAATTGATACTAAATTACTGAATAACAATGTTTGAAATAGGTCATTACTATCTATCCTCACTTTATAGTTTAAGAAGCTGAGGTTATATAATTACCCCAGGGACACAGCTATTGCTAATAAATATAAAAGGCATTTGAATATAAGCATTTACTACGTGATAACTATGTGATAATATCTGCTTATGTGAGAACACACATACCCCTAAAAGAATGCAGCAATATTTTTAACAGGAAAAAACCCCAACTGCTCATCAAGATATGATGGGTTAAATAAACTATGATAGGAGCCATATTATGGAATAATACACAGCTATAAAAAAAAATGGAGTAGGCTTTGCGGCAAATCTCAAGGACTGATCATTCCCTAAAACGAATGTCACAAAACACTGGGCAGAGAATAAAGCAGCAAGTACACAGACCAGTACTGACGGTGTTAACAGAGGAGGGGATAAGAACAGAGGTGAAGGATCCAACAAGAGGTCCTTTTATGTGCTACTCCATTTCTTAGGTACTGTTTAAAGACTTTAGGGTGGAAATTTATCAGCATATTCCTGGTCTAAAACAAAATTATTACTGATTTAAAAACAAACCTTTCTCTGTTTGCTTGGGTCAGAGCCTGGCTACTACTTTCAAGAAAGTGACCATTTACAGTGCATCCTTTGGAAAGTGGGTCTGGACAGCTTCTGAAGCCATCTTGGGGACACTATGATTTATCTGAGCAAAACTGTACAAGCGAAGCAACAAGACCCCAGCGCCTCCATCCACCCCTTTCCGGGCACTGACTTTCAGGACGCTTCCAGTGTCTCTTGGCGACTCAGGGCGCCTTTCCCCGGTTCTTCCTGAGGGGAAGACCTACTTACTGCCCTTCTTTCCTCGGAAATGTAATGAGCCTTCCATTCCCAGGTCGTCATCAGCTGAGTAATTAAAGAGTCTGGCAGATTCACGTAAAGGTGTAACCTGTAAGCTTTTAAGTAGTACCTTTTCCTGAAGTGCCTGCATTTTCAAAGAGACGGCTGGGACAGAACCGTGCCTTTGCCCAGAAAGAATGAAGCTAGGTGTGGAATTAAAGACAACGAGCCAAGGGAAGGAAGACATTTTTAAGAAGAAAGCAGGGCTGTGACTCTTGGCATCTCCAGTTCCTTCTGGGCATCGCACTGTCGCCTGTGGGGACAAGTCTGGTCCCTGAGATGAACCCCAGCATGTGGGGTCTCCTCACCACCCTGCCCGGGTCAGGCCTGGCCTGTGAGCAAAGGGAGGAAAAGGGGGATCCCCCACCCCCGAGGGGCTCTGTGCACTTATGCTTTTGGTTTCCATAGATCATATTCCTTTGGTGGTTTCATACCAGTAAAGCTTCCGTACATCCTCTGAGCTGGCAAGAGCTTCGAGTATTTTATTCTTCTCTGCTTCAGAGCCTAGAGAGACGTATTTGCTTAAGAGGAATGACCAGCCTCCCTCAGTTTTTGCTCCAGCCTTGAACACGGTCGTCATGACATCCGTAGGCAGGCTGTAAGACAGGTGGTCCGATATGAGAACAAACAGAAAAAACAGTGAACACAGGCAAGGACCGACTAGGGGCCGGGCTTTGGGGGACGCAGCAGGTGATACTAAAGAGTCTTCATTGTATAGTTAATTGTTAGGAAAATGATTAATTCCGTGGCTGCTCCTTTCCTAGTGATGCGACTAAAAAGCATATAAATTCAATACAGTAATTATTTACTGTTCACCCACAGAGAACCAGGCAGGTAACTGGCTGGATGCTGTGAGCAGGGAAAAAGAATGAGACACAGTCACTACCTGCTGGGAGGCTCATGGGCTATCATCAAGTACAGAACGATAAATACAGACATCGTAACACAGCGTGATAAGTCCCGTGGTAGAAATCTATCAGCAAACGCAGCAGGAGGGGCGAGAACAGGGGTAGGAGCACAGTTTTCTGTCTTAAGATCCCAGAGGGCTTCAACAGGTTACCCCGATACCCTATACCCCAAGTCTCCACCTGGTGTTTGAATCTCTTCTCATACAAGCAGTAAGAAACCTGGAGAAAACCAATCATCATAAAACACATTTCTATAACTGCTAATGCCACCTGCTATGTTTTATTCCTAAATTAAGAGAGACCTGTTTGATGCCTCAAGCTATTAGGAGGATGGCTATCAAAAACCCAGAGAATAAGTGTTGTCAAGGATGTGGAGAACCTGAAACTCTTGTACACTGCTGGTAGGAATGGAAAGCAGTGAAGCCCCTCTGGAAAACATTATGAGGATTCTCGTAAAATTAGATTTGGAACTACCACATGACCCAGCAATTCCACTTCTGGATATGAAAGAAATGAAGCAGGTCTCAAAGAGGTATTTGTACACCTATGTTCATAGCAGCATTATCCAGAGGAGCCAGAAGGTGGAAGCAACCTAAATGTCTATCAGTGGATGAAGAGATAAAACAAAATGTGGTATATACATCCAGTGGGTTACTCAGCCTTAAAAAGAAAGGATATTCTGACATATGCTACAACATGGATGAATCTTGAGGACATTATTAGGTTGTCTATGACCAACCAGGACAACATATTAAAAAGCAGAGACATCACTTTGCCTACAAAGGTCCGTCTAGTCAAAGCTATGGTTTTTCCAGTAGTCAATATGAATGTGAGAGTTAGACTATAAAGAAAGCTGAATGCTGAAGAATTGATGCTTTTGAAGTGTGGTGTTGAAGAAGACTCTTGAGAGTCCCTTGGACTGCAAGGAGATCCAACCAGTCCATCCTAAAGGAAATCAGTCCTGAATATTCATTGGAAGGACTGATGCTGAAGCTGAAACTCCAATAGTTTGGCCACCTGATGCGAAGAACTGACTCCTTGGAAAAGACCCTGATGCAGGGAAAGACTGAAGGCAGGAGGAGAAGGAGATGACAGAGGATGAGATGGTTGGATGGCATCACCAACTCGATGGACATGAGTTTGAGCAAGCTCCGGGAGTTGGTGATGGACAGGGAGGCCTGGCGTGCTGTACTCCATGGGGTCTCAAAGAGTCAGATGACTGAGCGACTGAATTGAAAGCCAGGCACAAAAAGACACTTTCAGTATGATTTCACTTACATGAGGTACTTAGAGCAGTAAAACTCCTACAGAATCCCTTGGCTGCCAAGGGCTGGGGTGAGGAGAAAAGGGGGAGCAGTTCTCTTGTTCAGTTTTGCAAGGTGGAAAAGTTCTGATGATTCATTGCACGACCATGTGAATATACTTACACTACTGAACTGCACACTTAAAAATTAAGATACTAAAGTCTATATGGATTTGATCACAATTAAAACAACAGTCTGGTTTGAGAATCAGGTACATAGAGTTCGCCTACATTAATGCTCGGCTTTATGACCTTTCTGATTCAGGACATAAAGATCCTGGTTTCACTACCTGCTGTGGGGCCCACAAGAGCAAGAGAGAAGCACACATCACCTCTGAGTGCCGTTGGACGCCATCCAGTCATTGAAGAGCTTCAAGGCAGTGGTGCTGCAGTTCTCCAGGCTGTGGGTGCAAGCAAAGTCCAGCAAGACCGACCGGAGCTCTCGAGTAGATGGGGTGCCCTCGTCAGTCCAAGTCTGCTGTTGGATTTGGCTTTGAAGCAATTTAAATACCTTGTTCTAAAGAGACAGAATGGATTAGTGCAGAGTAATAACAATGAGGGCAACCAGGAAAATCAGGACAAGATCTTTTTTCCCTACACTTACCCAAAAAAGAAAAAAAGAAGTGGGGGACATAGATATTACTTATTTAAATAACAATTGACATATGAAGCTCACATGTGGTTGGGATGAGACCATTCAATATCACTGAGGCTATAAATAAGGTTGCTATAGCCAAGGGGGACTTAATGACATAGGACAGAAAGAATTAATGACTTTGTGCAGTACAGAACCTTTCTTCCATGTATACTCAGCTAGAAGTTGCTTTCCTGCCAAGAAGTATCATCTATAACCACTGCTGGAAGAAACCTGAAACTTCCTGACCTGGTGACTTTAGCATCCATAAATCCATTAAGAAATGAGAGAAAAATATACTTCTTTCTGAATGTGTAGGTGCTTAAATGTTTCTGAATCCATTTTTAAAGGAATATTTAAGGTATCATCTAGCTTGATGCTCTTACAAGTTAATCTAATCAAATTAAGAAAATGATGCCTACAGGGAAGAAAGGTTGTTTATTTTTCCTCCTTCCCCAACTTTTTATTTTAAAATTTTCAAGCCTGCAGAAAAGCCACAAGAATAGCAAAACGAATAGCCATATGTTAGATTCACTGTTTTGTTAATACTCTTACGTTTGTGTATAACCAACCAGTATATACACACTGGTTTTTCTGGTTTTAGTTCAACCATATGAAAGCAAGTTACAGATATCATGAGATTCTATTTATAAATAATTTAGCACGTAAGTCTCAGAAATAAGGACATTCTCCTATATAACCACAATACCTTATCACACTTAAGAAAATTACCAGTTATTCAGTAAAATCATCTACAATGAAAGTCCATTGTTATAATTACCTCTGAATGAGATCTCATTCTTTTTTTTTTTTTTTTTTTTGAGATCTCGTTCTTAAATAAGTATTTATGGTGTTAAGGCTTCCCTGGTGGCTCAGTGGTAAAGAATCCGCCTGCCAATGCAGAGACATGGATTCTACCCCTGGGTCAGGAAGATCTCCTGGAGAAGGAAATGGCAACCCTCTCCAGTATTCTTGGCTGGGAAATCCCATGGACAGAGGAGCCTAGCGGGCTACAGTCCATGGAATTGAAAAAAAGTTAGACACGACTTAGCTACTAAAACAACAACAACAACAATGGTTTTAAGAAATCAACAGATCTCTCATTTCTTTTCATCTCTGCCCATGACAAAAGCATGCAAGCTGTTCATAATATATGGAACTATTTCCATACTCCAAGCTGTGCTGGTGGGAAGGAAAAGAGGGCACAGGGAACCTTAAAGTCATCATGTAAAATATGCATTTGTGAATGTCACTGAAAGGAACCAAAATTCTAACATAAAAATGCTTATAGGTATTTTTAAGATAACTTTCATGGCAACAAATGAGGAGGATCAAAATGAAACCAGTTTACAGACATCCCCTCCCGCAGTGTTCCTGGCACAAGAGGGTTTTCTGTCACTGATCCTGGAACTTTACCATGACCAGTCTTATTTCAAGCACCAGAGACGACCATGTACAAAGCCTCTTAACCGCCCTCCAAACTAGTCCAAATTCTTCAGAGTGTCATTCTTCTAGAGTGCCTCTGTCCATACTTAAAATGAGTCCTAATTGGAGAGTTTTAAACTGCTGAGGCCGTTTTTCTCAGCAGACCTTTCTCTGAGGTCTAAGTCTCTTGTGGAGCTGACTATAAGAATGGTTTTGAAAAAAGCCTCTGTATAAGAAGAAGGATGCGAAGTTTGTGCTAAGAGGTCAACTCCCTTCTGTTCGCTTGCTTTAAAGGCAATGAAAGCGCGAACAGACGCCTTGTGGAAGGTGCGCCGGCTTGCAGTCACGGGAGGGTGTGAAGTGGTGGGAGAGGCTACTTGCCACGCTGACCGACGGTGCAAGGAAGCAAAGAGTGCGGCGCCCCTGTGGGCTGCCGTGACCACCGCACACGCCGTCTTCCGCGGGCCTGGCCTTCTCGGGGGCATCACGCTGCTGCTGCTAAGTCGCGTCAGTCGTGTCCGACTCTGTGCGACCCCATGGACTGCAGCCCACCAGGCTCCCCGTCCCTGGGATTCTCCAGGCAAGAACACTGGAGCGGGCTGCCATTGCCTACTCCGGCATCATGAGGCATTATGACAAATGAGAGTGACAAGCTACTCCTAACTGTCAAACAGAAACGAAAGGAACCTCCCATACTTGCAAAACCATTAACAATGAAAAGAACTCAGTGGGGAAAAATGGCAACCACCCTTGAGAGTTTATACTAAAACAAAGAAAGCAGTGGGGAAAATGGCACTTCAAAATACTGGAAGCGAGGGAAACCTTAAGTGAAGCTGTAGCCAATTCCTGGGTGTTTACTCCTTTGCAGTTATGGGGTGTAACTTTCTTTCTTTCTTTCTTTACAAGACTGTATTGGTTTTGCCATACATCAACATGAATCCGCCACAGGTGTACATAAGTTCCCACTCCTGAAGCCCCCTCCCACGTCCCTCCCCATACCATCCGTCTGGATTATCCCAGTGCACCAGCCCCAAGCATCCTGTATCCTGCATCGAACCTAGACTGGCGAGTCGTTTCTTATATGATATTATACATGTTTCAATGCCATTCTCCCAAATCATCCCACCCTCGCCCTCTGTAACTTTCTTACTTACAGCCCGTACCCAGGAGTCAAGGGGAAGTTCCCAAATTGTTGATTTTTAAATATATTTCAGGGGAATTCCCTGGTGATCCAATGGCTTGGACTCAACACTTTCACTGCCAGACCCCAGATTTGAGCCCTGATTGGGGAAGTAAGGTCCAGCAAGCTATGCAGTACAGCCAGGAAAAAAAAAAAATTAAATGATAACATAAAATACTTTATTTAAAAAATAATAGTTCTGTTTTTAGAAAATTTCAGTTATAAAATATTTTTGTAAGTAATTGAGGTTATATTTTTAATGTTAATAGACCACAGCCAGTGCTTCAAATTATCTTTCCCTTTTATAAGTAAAATTTAACTTGTTTTTGCATTATTCTACATTAATTTTTTGAAATCCAAACCCATTAGGTATCGGAATTCAATCCTCTGATTTCATAAAGTGGAGATGGTAGGGAGAGGGAATAAATTGATGAGTCATACAATCTACATACATGCAATAAAAGGCAACAACAATGACACAAGATGACTTTAAAACAGGGCAAGATGCTGGCACTTATGTTATTTATTACATTTTGATTTACTGCTTTAATTTTACACTGATGTTCCCAGGGAGTTCTTTCTTGGGTCAGCTGAGTTTCTTAAAACTGAAGTGTCAACTTTTATTACAAAAGGTTTATCCCACCAGTTCCTCATATGTAAAAGAATGACAGAGTTATAAGTGATGAAACAGGAATAGGGCTGAGATCAGATTTTAGTATCAGATGTGAACAATTTAACACAATTCAAATGTGCCTCCAGACTCTACCCATCACATATTAAAGCAGACATCACAACAGGTGATATATAGGTAATATGTGTGATATGGGTCTGTGTAGCCTAAAGAACAAAATGACCAATAAATGCACAGCATGCTCTCATGACAATAACTTAAAAAAAGTAATTAGACATCAGTCTTAATCACAAATACGACTTGATGACTGGATCCAAGGTCTCAAAGGTTCTGCCATTCCAATCTCATCTACAGAGGGTCACATTTCATATTTTGAGAATTTTGATCCTACTCGAATGCCCTAAGATCAGAACAAGAATTTTAAAGAGAGAGTTTCTTGTTCCTGAATTAAAGCCATCATGACTTTTAACCGTCATAACTTTTACCTGTCGTGCCAGCCAAGTGCATGAAGACGTACAATGGTAAAGGTCTCATAAACACACACTAAGCCTCCTGTTTCGATTCTCTAACCACCAGTCCCATGGACTGGTACGTTCTGCCATGTCCTGGGTAAGCACATACCTGCCCAGCAAACTGGAAATCATCATTTGAGATGAAGATGCAGAGTTAGTTGAGTGTCACAGCAGGAAGATATTCAAAAGATCTAACTGCTGGAATTGAGTTCAGCATCTGTGCTTTCAGCACACAGCCAGCCTGAATTAACTATCAAATGCCTCCTGACACCAGGCCCTCAACACATTAATGGAGAGAGGCAGGCAGAAGAGTGACTTATGCCATCATGAAGTTTAGCAAGCCTTCAAACTGTTTTAAAATATCGGTGTAAAAAAGGGGAAAATATAGCAAGAGGCAGCTTTGATTCTTCCAATAAAAGGGTATCCTCTGATAGATGACAAGCTAGAACACATGAAAATACAGCCTTAAAACACAAAGAGGAGGGTCTGGCATGAAAGCGATCTTGGTCTGAGTCTAAGGTCTGAGGTAAGTGACTTTGGAGAAGTCATTCAGTCTCATCTGTGTTAATGAGGGCAGAAATACCTATCTGCTGCTGGGTGCGGGTTAAACGAGGTTATCGGCATAAGCACTAAGCAGGGTGTGCAGGGTACAGTGAGCGCTGAAGTGTCCTTGTTCTTGTATGTCCCACTCACTCATTCATCCCACATTTACTGAGTGTCACTACGGGCCAGGTCACATTCCAGGTACTGGCTTTTATTAAGGTTGGTAGTTGAAAGCCTTATGAAATAGAAGAAATCTTGGTAATCAGAAGATACCTCAGAAATCATTTAACCGAAGTATCTCACCTATGGGTAGGGGGCGGGGGTGGCTCCTTGCAGGTCAGATCAGAAACTTGTAAGGAAGGGGCTTTGCAAGCTCTGTATGGCCCCCTGCCCTGCACTCCCTCCCCGTCACTGAGAATCACAGGGGGTGCACAGTAGGACAGCAGAAAAGAGGATTTTCTTTTTTTTCAGGTGCAATCTAGCCCCTTCCTTTTACCAGTGAGGATGCCAAAATTCTAAAAGACTTATTCTAATTCCTGGCCCATCACCTTCTCTTTCCTGAAAGCTGCCTTTTGCCTGCTCGTTGGAAACCCTGACTGGTTGGCAAAGCAAATCTTGTTGTCTGAATGTGATCCAGAGAATTAGATGAGACAAAGAACTCATCACTCCTTCTCAAGCTTTTAAATACACAGTCAAAATTTAATACCAAAAGTGTCTAAAATAACAACTGTTAAGACCAGGCAATTGGTTTTAAAAAAAGGTAAAACAGTCTCCAAAACCAGTAGTGCTTTGCAAAGAAACTTATATTAACCAGCATCACCATCCTTAATAAGACAGTTATCAGTGAGGACCCCCAAAACTGAATATTCCCAGTACAAACATAGTTTTCATTTTATAATGACCACCAGGAAATTAATGGGGAGCACTGCTTTGCAGAAGGGCCTATTCCAAGCATTTATTATATGAAAATAAACCAAGAGTTGAATAGAGAAATTTTTCTTTTCATGTGATCTCATTTTGACAGCAGTGTCAGAAGTCTATATATTTTGATATTAAGATAAGAATACATCATGCTAACCCTTTACCAGCTCCTCACGGTAAGAAATGACATGCTGATTCAATGTTAAGATTTCAGCACCAGGAAAGTGATGAAAATGGAATATAACTGCTTTTTCAGTCTGTGACTGCTGAATGGAACATGAATAACATCAGTAAAGGCAAGCAACAAAGAGAACTTGGCAAAAAGGCAGACTTACCACTAGTCTTGAGGCCAGATCCATGTGCCCGAGTTTGTCGAGGAGGTTATAGATGAGTTCTGTCTGGAACAGGGCTTCAGAGATGGGTGCAGTGTAGGTCTCATTTCTAAGGTAATCAATCAGATCGAAAGCTCTTTGAAGAGACACCTTGCCTAGGCTAATGGGTAAAAGAACAAAAAAAGTAAATATGCCAGAAAAGTAAATATGCCAAAAAAGTATGCATGCTGAGAGAGAAACTATGGCTAGATGGGGGAGCGGGAATCCTGAAGACCTAAAATTTAAGCTCTGAGTGGTAGCTATTCTATGGCTCCAGAGTCTTCAGTGAAGTGAAGTGAAAGTTGCTCAGTCGTGTCTGACTCTTTGCAACCCCATGGACTGTAGTCCGCCAGGCTCCTCTGTCTGTGGAATTATCCTGGCAAGAATACTGGAGTGGGTAGCTGTTCCCTTCTCCAGGGGATCTAGCCAAACCAGGGATCAAACCCAGGTCTCTCGCATTGCAAGTGGATTCTTTAACCATCTGAGCCACCAGAGAAGCCCGATGCTCTGTAAAGTTAGACTAAATATCTTTGATTAAGTTCACGTGTGCAACTCAAGGTTAAAGATGCCTTTCAGGAAAAAGATGAACAACAGCTCAGTTCTTTGATCGGTAAGTCACCTGTAAATTGCTACTGATTCAGGAAAAGTATCATAACATTTTAGATGAGAAATGATGGAGCGTGCCAATTTTACTTATCATTAGTTACTTACATTGATCAGGTGGCAGAAAGAGGATTTGAATCAGAAAGTAATTTGGTATTTGTATGGGAATTTTGTCAAACTTGTTAAGGCCACTGTGAATTTATAGTGCACACCTTTAAAAAATTAACCACTTGACAGAAACCACAACACGGATGGCTGAGATGGCGTGAGGTCGCCACGTAACAGGAAGGTTAAGAGCCGTCGGAAGGAAGGCATGTGAGTGTTCCTTGGTGCCTGGGCTTCCTTTCCTTGGGCTTCCCTGGTGGCTAAGAGGGTAAAGCGTCTGCCTGCAAGGCGGGAGACCTGGGTTCAATCCCTGGGTCGGGAAGGTCCCCTGGAGAAGGGAAAGGCTACCCACTCCAGTATTCTGGCCTGGAGAATCCCATGGACAGAGGAGTCTGGTGGGCTACAGTTCATGGAGTCGCAAGAGGTGGACACAACCACCCGAGTGACTTCACTTTCCTTCCTTTGTGTGTCTAGACCCACTGACGACCTAGGTCAGTGATCTTCCTCTTCAGAGGACACTGGCACGTGAGGTCACTGCCATTCTGGGCTTTGGGCTTGTGCAGCTTGGGGGGCAGCTGGGGAGGTGAGTGGTATGCCAGCTCTCGAGACATGTCTCTCACTAATATATGAACACTAAGCTTTTATGCTGAAAGCACCGGCTTCTTGAAAAGAATTCTCTCGTGAGTAAAGCAAACCCTCAACTTCTGTATCCATTTATTCAGCAAATTTATGCGTCGCGCTTGTCAGTATCTACAGTCTTGAAACATGATTTAAATCTTATTATATAACTGTTCAATATGCTTGTGCTTATGTTTCCAGATAGACAAGGGATATGTCTTCTATCTTCTCAGTTCTCCGAAATGAATTATACCTACCAGGCAATACATGCTAGTTCTTTTCAATTGCTTTTCTTAAATGTCCTTTTCCTCAAGAACACTTATTTCAAAAAAAAAAAAAAAGAAAGAAACAAAGCCAAGCATACGCTACCCTGCAAGTTCAAAGATGTTGTTGATGAGGTTGGCTCGATCTTTGTCGCTCAGCACATAAGGATTTGTTTTCAGCTGTTTGATCAGTGCTTCCCAGTTGTCATCTGTGTAATGGACAATGTAATAGCCAGTCATGTTTGTATTGACCTTGATCCACTGCACTTCTTCTGTGAGATTGATGACACCTAATACAGACCAAAAAATGAGAGAGAGAGAGGTTAGGCAAAGAAAAGTATTAAATGAATACTGTGTTTCAAAAGTAATAAGGTATTATTTTTATATTTAAAAATATATTATCATTTTATATATTAATAATAATATATTATTTTTATATTAAAAAATACTTGTATTATTTCTACTGAGAAACTAAATGTTTGCCTCCCGGGGCAGTCATGTTCATGTCACCAAAGATCACCACCCATTCACTTAACAAGTCTTTATTTAATGGTAAACAAGGTACATGTGCCTGCTCTCCTAGGTCTTGACAACCCAACGTGACCAGGTGAGTAGGGTGTCATACAAATGTTGTTGATGGAAAAAGAAAACGTGGCGTTCTGTAGGAGAACAGGGTAGAAATGCTTCACCCCCGAGGGAAGGTTAGGAGAGATTTCTTGGGAGAAATGACATCACCGTTGAGACTTCAGGATATATAGGTATTGTGAGCCAGGTAAAGAGGGGCTTGTAAGTGTTCAAGGCCCAGAGAGAAAGTGTGCATGGCATCCATGCACTGAACTGGCTCCCAAGTTCACGCTGGGAGTGTGTGCAGGGCATGGCGCAGGGCAGACAGTGAGGAACGATCTATTATCATATAAAATGTGTTCCCTCTCAGCCTTTTGTCTTCGGTTATGTTAACGGCCTAAGAAAGGACACACGAAGCCATTTTAAAAAGTCACATAATTCAAAGACAGCAAAATAAACATTAGGGAAGGATGGATGTCTCATTAGGCACAAATAAGAAATAATTGAGTTAAAATAACAGAAAGCTGCTAATGTACTTTGTGAACCCCTACCATTACATTTTAATGCCGACAGAATTGTTAGAAATTTATATGGAATGACTTCAATTAATGCTTGATTATTAAGAAGCTAAAAAATGCAACCTTAAAATTATTACTACAAAAGTTGACTGCAACCTTTAAAATTACTAACCAGGAAACATCCTTTAAAGTTGGCAATGAAGATGTGAATTTTTTTAATTTTTTAGTTTTTATTATGTTTTTAGAAGATGTGAATTTAAAACAATAGTTAAGGGTATGCTTTTAAGCATCTTAAGGTTTAATATTTATTAGACTATAACCCCATGAGCATTACTTTGTTTACTGCTCATCTCTCAGTACCTAGAACAATGTTCCTAGCAGGTACTCAAGAGATACTTGGTGCATTAATGAATGAATGAACAAAATGGTTATATTACAGTAAGTGGTTTCAAACAAATCTAAATAAGGTTTGCAGCTTGATGATGTAAGCTTTCTTCCCCACTTTAAAGTGAGGAATACAGTGTTTAACTCAAAAGAGAAAAGGGGAGTAGAGATAAGAAAAATCATCTAAACTCAAACAATAAAAGCATCATAGGTATATTTCCTACCAAGATTTTTCCTATACACATTTTAACTGAATTAATATTTAATATACTGGATCTATGTACATTATTTTATGCATTATATTATGCTGCTTTTTCACATATCAGATTCCATTTCCTGCCATTTTCCCACTGCCTTCATATGCAGGATTCAAAATCTTAAGGATATTTTATTTTGGGACATACCACAGTTTAACCCATCTTCTATTTGGAAATACTTAGGCTGTTTTTGGAGAAGGAAATGGCAACCCTCTCCAGTACTCTTGTCTGGAGAATCCCAGGGATCGGGGAGCCCGGTGGGCTACTGTCTATGGAGTCGCACAGAGTTAGACATGACTGAAGCGACTTAGCAGTAGCAGTAGGCTGTTTTAAAATATTTACTATCATAATAATTATATTTGAGGGTTTTTACACATAAAATGCTTTGGAAACACATTTAAACCTTTTAGTACCTGAAATCTAAGACTGATCAACTTCAAAAGCATGAATTATTTAAATTTATCAGATTTTTCTTAATACCTTAGTTACTCTAATTCTGAGACTGTCAAAGATTTTTAAGATGTAAAGATTTATGTTCTGATCATGTCTTAACATGACATATCAGATAATCAGTCTTTTTCATTAAAAAAAATTTATACTAATTTGTTTTTTTGCTGATATAGCAACAGATGGAATAGATTAATCACATTAATCGGGTTTATTCCTTTTCTAAAGCAGATTACAATTCTAAGGAATATTTGCGTTGGTAACAGTAGCTGCTCCAAGTGGATATATTTTTAACAAACCTATGACTAATGAAATTAACTTTATCAGTAGCTAATGCAAAAATATCAACACTCTCTAGGTCACCAAACAATTTCCTACAGGGCTTTTATCAAGAAAGGACCTTGGGAAAAAGAACTGAACAGCTTCAAATCTCCCTTTACCAAAACAGGAGGCCAGGAATGATAAGCATGGCAATTTTCCCACTGGATGGAAATAGGAAAATATTGAAATACAGAGTCTCTTGGATGATAAGCAACTCGCTATCTTGTAAACCTAGCCAAGTGCAGATGGCAGAGAGGAGGAACACAGCTGGGAGTGTACTTGAAATTATTACTGTCATTTTGATGACAGAATATGAAGCGGTGCAGCCAACAGCATAGAGAGGAGAGTTATCATTAAAGAATCCACATATTAGTCTCTTTCAGGTCTTCTGAATGATTCACAATAGAGGACCTTAAAACCACAGGTATCAAAAAAAAAAAAAACCCAGCTTTGCACACAAGGGAGGTAACTACATCTTGCAGCTCCAATGTGGATGAAGCTACTCTCATATGTTTTTAATTTATTATAATCATTAACAGATTAACAGTTCAATTTTCACAGTCCATTGAGTAGTAAAAAAAAAGAGTAACTCTGATGTTAAATGGCAGAAGCCCAATAGTGATTAAAAAACAAAAACTTGTCAATGAGTTATGAAAACAAACTACTGTTTTATAAAGAAACATTAAAGCACAGAAACAAACAAAAATATGTTTTTACTACAAAGCTGCAAAATTCCCTGTATGGCTTGCTCCAGAGAGCTAGCATGATACACACAGTTGAACTTCATCCCCTCCTGTTCAAAAGCATTCCTTTTTCTCCCACACCCCTTTCTTCTCCTTTGTTTCATCAGGGGGAAAAGGCACATGATAAATACCCTATCCTATCTACATGCCCTTCCTCCCTTTTTTCAATTGCCTTTCATTTCAGTGCCATGTCCTTTAGTTTCAGAAAAATGTTTATGGCGCAGTGATGTCCTTCTAGAAACATGAATGCGCCAAGATTTAATACAAAATTTTATATAGATTTAAAATAAAAATGTCCTCTAGTGAAACAGGTTAGGTTTGAAAATAAAATGGAAGAGAGAGGGGTCAGTGTCGGGGAGAGGAAGGAAGGAACAAGGAGACACTTTGGTGTAATTTCCTCAACAGGTAGTTTAGAAAAACAGTCCCGTTTCAGCCTTTCTTATGCACAAAAACTATTAACCATTCAAAATCCGTGGACGTGGGAGAAAAGTGACCAAAATATTGACCACATATAACTTCTACATCTTACTGAACTAAGGGACTAACCCAGAAACCCTGGCATTAGAACTCATGGAAATAGACTACAGATTTAACAATCCACAAAGTTAACACATTGTACCAATGTCCTAACAGCATAAAATAAGCCTCTGTTATTCATTGTCTGTGCTACATTTCTTTTGAGAAAACAGAAGACTAAAATTCAGTGATACCGAAATTGGCTCTTCACAGGAGCATCAGGAACCAAGAAGACTCAGCTGTTCTCAGGGCCAAACACCATTTCTAAGGACAGACATTTGCGGTGTGGACTTTCAAAACCTGAACTGCCAGGAATTAAAACTGCAGCAGCAGTAAGGTAAATAGCACGGCTGAGCAGAAGAAGTGGCAGACACTGCTTTCGTCATATATTGCCTCAGTTCCCCCTCTAGATTAAACCGGCCATATTATAGTGCATGTCACAAATTCTCCTTTACTAAGAATATTTTCAAATGAAGAGAAACAGAAGTTGCCATTTCACCAAGCTTTGAATGCTCTGCTCGTAGAGCTTTTTACAGTGACATTTGAAATTGAGTCATTCCATTATAAACTAAAATCTGTTTATTCAATAAGTTTTTATGTGCCTACAGGGTGCCAGGACTGCAAAAGTGACTTGTGGAACTAAGATCTCCACTTTCAATGGGAGGATACTTCTCCTGTGGGGACAGATATAAGTAAGTGGCTCAGTCGTAAAGAATCTGCCTGCCAATGCAGGAGACTAGAGTTCCATCCCTGAGTCAGGAAGATCCCCTGAAGAAGGAAATGGCAACCCATCCCAGGATTCTTGCCTCGGAAACCCCACGGACAGAAGAGCCTGGCAGGCTATAATCCCTGGGGTCGAGGAAGAGTCAGACATGACTTAGCCACTAAATAACCAGAGTATATTAAAAGCAGAAAATATCATTAAAATACATAAGGGAGGCATCTGACCTGTCTTGGGATGAGGGAGTGCCTCTTAGAACAAGCAGTGGATGAGCTGAGATCTGAAGAGTGAATAGGAATTAAACCAGGGAGTCAAGAGGCAAGAGTGTTCTTCCAGAACAGAAAACAGCATGTGCAAAGGCCCAGAGACAAGAGGCAGCACAGCGTGCTTGAGCTGCTGAAACAATTTTTGTGCGGTGGAAGGAGAGAGTGCTTTTAGAAGAAAAGGTCACAGCAGGAAAATATAGGCATGACTTTGGGGTCTGACTCTCAGAAACAGTTTAAAAAGTTGACTTATGAATGGAGCCAAAAGAGTAAAAGGCTAATAAAAGCAGATTTCGTATTGTCTAGTTATTTCTGATACCACCAAAAACTTATATACTATGGAGAGGTTTGCAAAATTTCTGTATTGGTCCCTTTCAAAAATACAAGATGGGATTATTTGTTCTTTCATAGGTCAGAGACTCCTTGCAAGGCCCACTGAAAGTATGAGGTTTTGTTTTTAATCAGAGAAGGCAGCAATTTCTTGCACCTCCAGCTATGCTGTGTTAATCAAAGATATGATGACATCATCAATTGTACTTAATGTTTTAAATAATTACTGTTTAACACTCCAGTTAGACCGCAATGCAACTGGTATGCTCATATAGTTCAATTGGCCTTATAAGTTATTACCACACAAAAGAAGGGCAACTTGGAATATGCATTAAACCACAAAAGGTAACAGAGTCATCATTTTGAGAAGCATTCTTATGAAAAAGTTCATATAATGGGAAAGCATTTAAAAACTCAGATTTTACTGAGGCATTTTTTAAATAGATACAAGTGGTAAATCAAGTATCCAACAGTAATTAAAGATTAAGTCAATTAGTGAAAGATATTAATACAAAAATCACATGTACACAGCATCAACCCAAGTAAAAAACTATTTTAAAAAAATTACTAGAAAGATAGACATCAGAGTAGTTATGAGAGTAATAAAATTTGTTTTCCATCTTCTGGATTTTACGTAATGTGGATATGTTATGCTTTAAAATTATTTTTTTCATTAGTAACATTAATAATGATAACCAACACTTCTATAGCACATAACATGTGCCAGGCATTATTCTAGGTGCTTCATATAAATGAACTAAATCCTAACATGAACTATATGAACTAAATCATAACACTGTAACTTTAGTACAATTACTCTCTCCATTCTATAGCTTAGGGAAAGAGACTCGGAGACTCACCTAAAATTGTATGATTGGGTCAAGCAACCTGGCTCCAAAGTCATATCGTCACTAAGCTATACTTCCCTCTCAATGACAGAGGGCTGAACACCAGATCCAAATTCAAACAAGAAATTTTCCCTTTCCATGAATCTCAAGTATCACTAATGAGTCCTGCAGAATGCAAGAGCCTCATGTTTTCAGGATGTAAATTAAGACTCTACATGGCGTGGCACTTGGTGGTATTTAACAGATGGTCAGAAACTACATTTCAGTTTCTCCTTATAGACCCCTTGTGAGTCTGCATATACAATCTGTACATTTTATCATCACCCTCCACAATCATACTTTCTAGTGCTATTTTCTCATTATCAAAAAATGTATACTATGTCTACAGGACATCTTGTAGTAACTATTTACTACAATTCTGCATCCTGAATCAACCTTTGTCATGCCTAAGAATCATCCAGGGTGCTTAAGTAGTGGGCCCAGCCCAACCCATAGAGAGTGGACAGCAGAGTATCCTTTGGAAACTCATCTTCTACTTGTTACTTTGTAACATAAAATGGTTATCTTGAATACAAAAACACAGCATTTGCTATTTTCTAGGGCAACTGCCTAGCATATTCAACCCAGTTTTTCATACCTTATTTTGCATGCTTAAGAAAGACCAGTTTTATGTATGATATTGCGTACAGAATCAATTTCCCTTTAGTCACACTTTCTGTAGGTGTCTCACAGAACCAGCTCATAGAGCTGTGCGCATTGGAAAGTGTCATCTCCTTTCTGCTGCCTGAGTTAAGATTTTTAGAAAATATGCTGTTTCTAATTTATCAGAAAAGTGTTAAAACAGTCAAACCTGATTTCTTGTCCAGTAAAGATACTGATCGATGCTTGGAGTAATTTTTTCCATCAGTGACATAGGAGAGTGGAATATGCCACAGAGAGCTGTAATAAAAAGAAAACACTAGAAGATTATTAACTGTTTCCAATAGTTCAGTCAGTTACACATACTTTGTTGAGTGGTTTCTTTTTTGGCAGGAAGGTGAGATTTTTCAAGTTATTTCGAGAAAAGTATAACCTTGTTAGGTTTTCTAAGAACTTATGATTACAAAACATTTAAAAACACTCTAACCTGAGGATGCAAAAGAGATCTGCTGCTGCTGTTGAGTCACTAGGTTGTGTCTGACTCTGTGACCCCATGGACGGCAGCACACCAGGCTTCCCTGTCCTTCACTGTCTCCTGGAGTTTGCTCATGTCCATTGAGTTAGTGATGCTCTCGAACCATCTCATCCTCTGTTGCCCCCTACTCCTTTTGCTTTCAATCTTTCCCAGCATCAGGGTCTTTTCCAATGAGTTGGCTCTTTGCATTAGATGGCCAAAGTATTGGAGCTTCGGCTTCAGTATTAGTCCTTCCAATGAATATTCAGGACTGATTTCCTTTAGGATGGACTGGTTGGATCTCTTTGCTGTCCAAGGGACTCTCAAGAGTCTTTTCCAACACCACAGTTCAAAAGCATCGATTTTTTTTGGTGCTCAGCCTTCTTTATGGTCCAACTCTCACATCTGTACATGACTACTGGAAAACCAAAGCTTTGACTATATGGACCTTGGTCAGCAAAGTAAATGTGTTTGCTTTTTAATATGCTTGGGGTCGCACAAAGTTGGACATGACTGAAGCGACTTAGCAGCAGCAGCAACAGCAGCAGCAGTCATAGCTTTCCCCCCAAGGAGCAAGTGTTTTTTTTTTCTTATTATTTCATGGCTGCAGTCCCCATCCACAGTGATTTTGGAGCCCAAGAAAATAAAATCTGTTACTGCTTCTATGTTTTCCCCATCTATTTGCCATGAAGTGATGGGAGCAGATGCCATGATCTTAATTTTTTGAATGTTGAATTTTAAGCCAGCTTTTTCACTCTCCTCTTTCACTTTTATCAAGAGGTTCTTTAGTTCCTCTCCAATTTCTGCCATTAGAATGGTGTCATCTGCATATATAAAGTTGTTGATATTTCCACCACTAATCTTGATTCCAGCTTAGGAATCAATTAGCCTGGCATTTCAGGCAATGTATTCTGCATATAAGTTAAATAAACAAGGTGACAATATACAGCACTGTTGTACCCCTTTCCCAATTTCGAACCAGTCAGTTTTTCCATGTAAGGTTCTAACTGTTGCTTCTTGACCTGCATACAGGTTTCTCAGAAGACAGGAAAGGTGGTCTGGTATTCCATTCTTTTAAGAATTTTCACAGTTTGTTGTGATTCACACAGTCAAAGGCTTTCATGTAGTCAGTGAAGCAGAAGTAAATGGTTTTCTGGAATTTCCTTTTCTTCTCTATGATCCAATGGATATTGAAATTTGATCTCTGGTTCTTCTGCATTTTTTAAATGCAGCGCGTACATCTGGAAGTTCTCGGTTCGTGTATTGCTGAAGCCTAGCTTGAAGGACTTCGAGCACCACCTTACTAGTATGTGAAGTGAATGCAGCTATACAGTAGTTTGCACATTCTTTGGCACTGCCCTTTTTTGGGATTAAAGAGACAGCAGGAGAGACAGTGGGTTCTCACCTTGCATCTGAAGGCTGAATTTCAGGCTTAACATTTAAAGAGAATCTTTCCTGTTGTACCAGAATTTGCTTTCCTTTTCTCTGAACAGTCACTAAAGGAAATCCTTTCTGCAGGGTCCAGGTTCTCATCATTTTCTTTACATCTAGTGTTTTGTTTGTGAACTAGAGAAAGAAGAATAGATTATTTTTCTCAGAGATAAAGAGTCTAAAAAGTTTATAGTATCTTTCCCTCTTTCTCTACCACAATGCACCAATGTTGAGTTGAATTTACATTTCTACTCTAAGTAAATGAGAAATTGCTAAAAAGAAAGTAACCTGGACTAGAAATAAGTGAAAACTAAAGAGAGTGAGGGAGGCAGCATATGTTGAAAAAGGCAGCACAGATGCTATAAACCAATTACAGGTACATTAAAATCCCTAAGAAGGGATAAGCACTCTTCTGGGTCACAATACTACTGTTTAGAAGGTTTTCCTAAGGATACATAGGCGAGAAATCAGAAACACTACTTTTATTCCTGTTAGTCCGCTAGATCCAGAGTTCTCTTTATTCCCCAGACCCTCTGCTTTTACAAAATGGTGTGAAAGTGAAAGTTGCTCAGTCATGTCCGATTCTTTGCAACCTCATGGACTGTACAGTCGATGGAATTCTCCAGGCCAGAATACTGGAGTGGGTAGTTGTTCCCTTCTCCAGGGGAATCTTCCCAACCCAGGGATCGAACCCAGGTCTCCTGCATTGCAGGCAGATTCTTTACCATCTGAGCCACCAGGGAAGCCCATTACAAATGGTAAAGCTCATCTTCTTAAGAGCTCATCCTGTGGGAGGGCCTTAGAATGGGAGCAGCAGTCGCTGCAGAGTGAAATATAAACAGGTTGGCTGCCCAGACTTTACGTCTCTCCAGAAAACAGTGGTGAACATTTTTCCTAGACACATAGTCCTTTCCCCACAAAATACATGAATTGATCTATAAAATCTAGAATCCAGTGTCAGAGGTTCACAGGCCCTCTAAAGCTTACTGTCCCTACGACATCTGGTATCAATGATTAAGAAGCAATTTTTGAAGCAGGTGAGTTAAATTTATGATTCAAATTATTTTTCTAGATTACATATGGATTTGAATTGCAAGCAACTCAAATCATCAAGTACTTAAAATGGTACAATCATTTGGTCATATCACGTCACTATGACTGGTCTTACCTCAGCTGACATACACCTACTTATTTAAAGTCAGAAAGGATGGAACAAATCTTTCTAAATGCACTGTGATACTAACCTTACATGTTCAATGGCACTAATCTATTTCTTTCTGGACAAGGGGTTGGGAAGAAAACAAAACTGACGCAAAGCAAGGCAGTTCTGGGTCTTCGAAACAGAATTGAAATGAAGAGGCCAGTGCATAATTTGATGCTGATGCTGAAACATGTGAGGATAATATTAGGGGCTAGGTCAGGACAGGAAAGCACAATGATGCAAAAGCTGAAGTCAGCAAGGAAGGCAGAAATATATTCTAACTGGCAGGAGATAATACATTGAGTATAGAGTAAATAATGTGGCTTTCAGTTGAAATGCTACTACATGATAAGAAGAAAAACGACCATTTAGAAGCAACTCTTAGGTGATAAGGACTGATCCTTCTTCTCAAAGAGAACTGAGAGAGGAGGGAAGATATATCTTCTGGGAAAAGGGTTAACAACTAGAAGGTACCAAATCTCAGATAAAGCAAGGAAGCACCGAGAGCATACGGAAGAGCTTCAGAGCAGGGGTTCTTCACCCAGAATCCAGAAAACTTTGAAACTGTGTGTGACATCTTGCATCTTTGTGGATTTTGGGGGGAATATGTCTATAACTTTCATCAAATGTTCAGATATGTCTGTGATCTTCCAAAACATGAAAAACCATTGATCTAGATGAGGGTAACAAATTCAAAGGCTTATAAAGGCTACGCAGTCAGCATGCGTGCGTGTGAGCAAGCTGAGTTCAGGCACTGTTACAAAGCATAACTTCTAACCAATGACACTACTTGTTAGAATCTGTAGGCACAATCAAATCCAAGTAGCAAAATGATCCGAGGGCAGCACTCAGCTATGGTCGCCAGACTGTGACATGTCATCTGTAACACTTTAGTGGTGTATGGCCACCAAAGACAGGAGAAGTCACAAGGCAAAGTACAGAGCAAAAAATTCATGAACGGAAGGTAGAAAAATGGCAAAAACATTAGAAAAGAGAACTTTCCTACAAGGAAGGAATAGAGATTAAGATTTAGACTAAAGGTGCTTATATAAGGCCTCATGCCATTTTTTTTTTTTTGCAATTAAGCCTAGTACTTCCATTTCATGACTTTTAATTCTGTGCTTTTATCCATAAACATTTATATACTAAGTTCCATTCCTCTTTCTCTTAAAAACTGTCCTTGGTACCATAGCTTATTTACATACCTGACAAAAAAATACAAGAATCCCTCTCTTCTTACTTCAAGAGCTAAATAAAATATCCAGGTCACTTACCTCGTTAAAACTATCCCACAGGTCATCACTGAGAGTGGATGTATAGCTATGATTATGTAGGTAAAGAATAATGGCATGTTGAAATATATCTTCACTAAGGTAAGTTTTCAGCATCAACAGTAGGGAAGCTCCCTATTCCAAAAAAAAGAAAAAAAGGAAAAGTGAAAAATGGAGGAAAATAATAGAATACAATAAGACTATAGAAATAAGAACCTAAAATTTAAAATACATTCTAAGCAAACAGTTTAATAACCCAGTTATAATTTGCTGTTATTTTGTTTCATGTAACCAGCTGTGGACTATGGCCAAATTGTCTTAAAAATTATTTTAAAGAATTTTAGAAAGAATTAATTCTTTAAAAATTATTTTAAAGAAGTTGAAAAATAAAAATGCCTATGTGCACTAATTCTTCTGTGGGCCATTTTGTGTAGTCTATCGATTACTCAATGTTTCAGTGTTAATGTTAAAAAGTTAAGTGTTTATACATATATTTTTAACTTTAAAAATTGCTGAATTTTCCGTGGCATCCCCACCCCTACCCCCTGTGCTTGAAGTCCCAGCTGACTCCATGGGCACATTGCTGAACTCTCAAAAGTCTCTTTGCTAGAGAGTACATTAATTTCCAGTTTTAAGGTGTCAAGTTTCTGAAGTATCCAAGATCTCTCCTCTTCTTGCAGAGTCACTTCAAATATGTTTGGAACATATGAATGTGTATTTAGGTAGTTGCTGCTGCTAAGTCACTTCAGTCGTGTCCAACTCTGTGTGACCCCATAGACGGCAGCCCACCAGGCTCCCCCGTCCTTGGGATTCTCCAGGCAAGAACACTGGAGTGGGTTGCCATTTCCTTCTCCAATGCATGAAGGTGAAAAGAGAAAGTGAAGTCGCTCAGTCGTGTCTCACTCATAGTGACCCCATGGACTCTAGCCTACCAGGCTCCTCCGTCCATGGGATTTTCCAGGCAAGAGTACTGGAGTGGGGTGCCATTGTAAGCACACACTAATAATTCAGAGTCAGACGTGGAACTATTAAGGCCACACCATATTATGATGCGTGTCACCATCCCCAGTTTTAAAGCAGCAACCACCTCCTCCACATTCAAAAGCAATTTATATCACACCTCCTGCATCTGCTATAGAGATGTATTTATTTCCTCTTCTAGACTGTAAGCTAATTTAGGGAAAAACTGAAGCTAGGAGCTCAACTCCTATGACTAAAATAATGCCTACTACATAGAAGGCACTCAAATGCAAAAAAATTCTGAATGACTGAATTTCTGATTTAAAAATGTAGCAATGTTAAGTCATCAAAATTACAAGATAGAGATAACTGAACTTAATACTTATTACTCTCTTGTTTTTGTATCGCACTTCAGTGGTACTTGTTCTATAAATTTAAATAGTCATTCTGGTTCCCAATAGTCCCCCTCTCTTCTGTGTCACTAACTTTTCCTCTCTACTGTTACACTGCAACACTCCATTTGGAAAAAAAAAAAAAAAACCACCCAGCAGTTCTCATTTTAAACAGAAGATGTGCTTCCTTTCCTTAACCTCATGCCTCCTCCAGTTATCACCGTATTTCTTGTTCCTCCTTTGGGAAGTCAGTTCTTCAGAAGAGCTGTCTGCATTTGCCGAGTAAATTTGTTCTGTTTGCATTTCCTCTTGTGCCATCTTCCAACCATCACCACTCCACTGGCAGTGGTTTTATGAAGCCCCCTGATGAGCCTTACGGTGTCAAACCAATGTCAGTTCTCAGGCTCACCCACGAGTAGCAACTGATATGACCGATCAGTCCCTCCTCCGTGAAAGTCATCCTGCTCTCGGTTTTGGCACGTCACTCCTGATTCCTCCCCTGTGCACTGGGCATCCCTCTCTCTCTCTCTTTTGCTGCAGCCTCCTTATCTTCTCAAGGACTAACTTTTAGTGTCCCTGGCATTTAATCTTCAGACTTCTTTTCTTCTCTAAAGTCACTTTCTTGTTGATCTTCTCAACCACAGGGGTTTTACACGACCCCCAAATTTATATATCTAACCGGACTTTGCTTCAGTTCCAGACTCATATCCAATTACATGCCTACTATTCCCACTTATGCGCCTTAAACTTACTCAAAAATTGACCTTTTCTTCCTTCTTATCCTAAATATACTCTTCCAATAATCTTCTCATTTCAACAAATAAAAATTCCATTTTTCCAGCTGTTCAGGCAAAAATTTTGAAGTCATCCTTGACTCCTCTCTCAACTCGACATCTAATCCATTAGCAAATTCTACTGGACTAAACTTCCCAATATCTTTCAAAACCAAACACGGCTTATCACATTCACTATCACCTTTGTCCAGGCCACCATTTCCTTGCTGCTGGCCTATTACAACAACCTCCTAACTAGTCACCTTGATTCCACGTGATGATGAAGGCTGACTTATTCCAAAAATAAATAAATAAAATCATACTATGGTACTCCTCTCTTCAGATGGCTTTCATTCCACTGTGCGTAAAATCAAGGTCCTTACCAAATCTAATAAGATGATCTACAAGGATCTGGCCCCTTATAATCCTTCTCACTTCCTCTACTACTTTCTTTGCGCATTTGTTCCTCTCCAGACACCCTGGCTCCTTGCTGGTGCTTAAACATGCCAACCAATCTTCATCTCAAGTTGTGTGGATACCCAAAACAAGTCCCAGATATGGTGACACAGTAGAAGGACTCCCAGGACCAGGACTGAGTATACAGTCATATTCACCACCATGATTTATATTACTGTGAAAGGACATGAAGCTAAATCAGCTAAGGGAAAAGTCTCATGGGGTGAACAAGTACAAGCTCCCAAAAGTCCTCTGCAGGATGCGCTTAATTCTCCAAGCGACCAGTTGTGACAACACGTATGAAATCCTATCAGGGGAGTTCCTCGGAGACTCGGTACCCAAGATTTTTACTGGGGGCCAGTCATGCAAGTATCTTCTGCCTGCTGCTGCTGCTGCTGCTAAGTCACTTCAGTTGTGTCCAACTCTGTGCAACCCCATAGACGGCAGCCCACCAGGCTCCTCCATCCATGGGGTTTTCCAGGTAAGAGTACTGGAGTGGGTGCCATCACCTTCTCTAATCTTCTGCCTAGCAAGGACCAAAATTCCGGACTCCCAGAAGGAAAGCAGATATTTACCATAAACTACACTGTTCGCACAAACAGTGAGGGCACAGTGAGTCATTCTTATCAGGGAATGGTGAGAACTCTCCCCAAATCCAATTTGCCAGAAATTAGCCAAAGTCGAGCCTCATAATAATGCCTTTCTAAGGACAGCAGTCTCAGGCCTACTATGCTAACTACTGTCTTCACATAAGCCTTGTGCACTGGTTATACTCTCTGCCTGGAACATTTTCCCCCTAGAAGTCCACATGGCTCGTTCCCTCACACCCTCTAGATGGTGTTCAAATATCACCTTATCAGTGGTCTTCCCCAGCCATCCTATACAAAGCAGCCTTTCCCTTGTCATTCTCATTTTCCTTCAGTTCAGTCGCTCAGTCGTGTCCGCCTCTTTGCGACCCCATGAATCGCAGTAAGCCAGGCCTCCCTGTCCATCATCATCTCCCGGAGTTCACTCAAACTCATATTCATTGAGTTGGTGGTGCCATCCAGCCATCTCATCCTCTGTCGTCCCCTTATCCTCCTGCCTCCAATCCCTCCCAGCATCAGTGTCTTTTCCAATGAGTCAACTCTTCGCATGAGGTGGCCAAAGTACTGGAGTTTCAGCTTTAGCATCAGTCCTTCCAATGAACACCCAGGACTGATCTCCTTTAGGATGGACTGGTTGGATCTCCTTGCAGCCCAAGGGACTCTCGAGAGTCTTCTCCAACACCACAGTTCAAAAGCATCAATTCTTCAGTGCTCAGCTTTCTTCACAGTCCAACTCTCACATCCATACATGACCACTGGAAAAACCATAGCCTTGACTAGACAGACCTTTGTTGGCAAAGTAATGTCTCTGTTTTTCAATATGCTATCTAGGTTGGTCATAACTTTCCTTCCAAGGAGTAAGCGTCTTTTAATTTCATGGCCACAGTCATCATCTGCAGTGATTCTGGAGCCCAAAAAGATAAAGTCTGACATTGTTTTCACTGTTTCCCCATCTATTTCCCATGAAGTGATGGGACCAGATGCCAAGATCTTCATTTTCTGAATGTTGAGCTTTAAGCCAACTTTTTCATTCTCCACTTTCACTTTCATCAAGAGGTTTTTTAGTTCCTCTTCACTTTCTGCCGTAAGGGTGGTATCACCTGCATATCTGAGATTATTGATATTTCTCCTGACAATCTTGATTCCAGGTTGTACTTCTTCCAGCCTAGCGTTTCTCATGATGTACTCTGCATATAAGTTAAATAAGCAGGGTGACAATATACAGCCTTGACGTACTCATTTTCCTTACTGTGCTTCATTTTCATATTCGCACTAACCACCAAACACAGAATCTTTCATTCATTTGTATTATGTATGTCCCTATCTCCGACCCCTGAAATGGAAGCTCCATGGTACAAGTGACATAGTCCGCCTTCTTTCCTGATCTATTCCCAGTACCTAGGAAAACACCAGGTACGTGGTTGGTACTTGTATAATTTGATAAATGACTGAATTATCACAAGGCAACATGCATCAGAGTTAGGCTTGAAGATTATGAAGATCAAATAGAATATGTCTGACAAACGCATGCTTACTGTCAAACACTGACACTTCTTCTTACACACAATTATCCAGTGAACTATTTTCCAGTGAACTATTATCCAGTGTAAATTATCCAGTGAACTATTTTTCTCAATTCTGTGGATGGGACATTTGCCAGATTCCCAATTCTGAAATAAGTACTTACCATACTGACAGGCATAATGTATGTTATGGAAGCAACATGCTCAGAAGACACTGAATTCTAGGTTTGGAGGGTGGGGGTCAGAGAAAGAAAGAGCTCTATAACAAGAGAGCCTGAAATAACTGTTCTGTATAAGAAAAGAACTGCCAAGTTGTAAAATTTTCTTTATTGGTAGCTCCAGTATGGGCTTTAAAAATCACAACCCATAACAGTAGCTCTAATTGGAATATACTTCATATAGCTAACTGTACTCCCGATTTCCTCATCTAATAACAGTACTACCATTCTCCCTGCCAGTCAGGCTTGCCTGGAAAACATTTCTGCCTCCTTCTTCACCTGCTTTGACCTATCACTTAGTCCTTTAAGCATTTCCCTCTGCCCAGGGTTTTTTCCACACCCATCAGTTTCCTTCCACTCTCACTGCTGCTGCTGCCGCTAAGCCGCTTCAGTTGTGTCCGACTCTGTGCGACCCCATAGATGGCAGCCCAGCAGGCTCCCCCATCCCTGGGATTCTCCAGGCAAAAACACCGGAGTGGGTTGCCATTTCCTTCTCCATCCTCTACTACTCCTAATTTTAAACTTTTACCATTTCATGCTTTGACTTCAGCAGCAATTTCCTGATTTTAGGTCTCTCTCCATTTAAATCTATTTTGTAAACTGAAGCAAGTTAATTTTCCTAGTCACTTGAATCTCAAAGCCATTCCTCTATTTAAAAATCTTTTAAAGCTTCCCACTGATTATAGAAAAAGTCCAGATTCCTGATGGCATTCAGGACCTTCTACAACTGAGCTTCAAACCTACCTTTCTCATCTTCCCTACCCCACATGTGGCTTCCACTGCAAACATTTACCCGCTAAACAAAAATTCCCTGCCCATTAGTATTACTCTTTTTTGCAGACCTCATCGGGCCATTCTTGCCCTATTCTATTGTTCCCATTGCTCTTAACCTATATATTTTTCCTATTACTTAGTTTCCATGTTCTTCCAAGAAATTTCTCTCCATGATCCCAGGCAAAAATACTCTGTACCATTCCCTTAGCACACATTCTTTCTTACTGCTTCACAAGTACTCCCTACCTAAACTCTGCGTTTCTTGATGACATGAACTGTAACTCATATGCTTTGTATATCTTCTTCTCTGTTCAGGATGGCAATTCAATTTATTGATCTTAATCTGGTAGCCAGACTAAGGAGGCAAGTAAGCTATAACATTCAGCCCTCTTTCCCTACACAAATGTGATACCCCCCTCCCCTATTCTCTGACTTACATGATCCTAATCAGGTCTTTAAATTTCTGTTTTTGCTTTACTTCCATACCTGGAGTCTATGTTTCTAATGCTACAATAGAGTCTTTGATTCGTAAAAATCTCCTTTTGTTTACCTGTTTTGGCAATTCTGACTTTGGAACACACTTCAGTCCTGAATAACAATTCTGACTTTGGAACACACTTCAGTCCTGAATAACAATTCTGACTTTGGAACACACTTCAGTCCTGAATAACACAGCCAAAGGCTTAGAGTCTCCCCTGGACATATTCTACCTGTAGATCTAGACAGTGATCCAACTTTAAAAGATCTATTACTATAAGATCTGGTTAACTAGCCAGAATACTAGTTAGAGGACTTAAGAGACAGAGAAAGAAAGAAAGACCTAGATCAAGTTAAGATCAAGATTTAAGTAGAAGCACACATCTTAAACATTTAACAGGAAAATTGAAAATAATACTTGTCTAATCTTTAAAATAACCTAAATCAGGCAGCTTGCTTACATATGAAATTAATTTGTAACCCACTCCAGGTACTTTTTGTGAATACCTTAAAGTAGGAAAGAGAATCAAACATCTCTTCAATCTGTTCTGAAGACTGAACCGATGACGATGATATTGGATGGGATGAATTCAACGAATCTTTTCTCATTGTTTTAAATCGAGCATCTAAGAAATCTTCATACTACAAAAAATGAAACAGAATAAAGAAACCATGAACAGTATTAAAGACAGAAGCAAGTTTAATAATTATTGATAGGAATTAGACTAATTACTGTTTAAGGTCATTATAAAAAAAAATCAACTAGCTTCACTAAACTTTAGAAAGAATCTGTTGAAGATATAGGAAGAATGTGACTTTTTTTTTTTAATTTATTTTTTATTTTACTTTACAATTCTGTATTGGTTTTGCCATACATTGAGAAAGAATGTAACATTTATGCATATTCCTTAAATTTGAAAATAAAATTATAACTTCCACAAAAATCAGTGTTCCCTAAACAATAGCACAAGGATAAATTAAGAGTTTATTACTAAAGCTACCATATGCTAAATCCAGATGTTCAAATGATTATTTAGAAATGGCTAGTGAATATTTGTAAAATAAAATCTTAAAATGAAAAAAAAAAAAGGAACTGCTCCTTAAGTTGATTTCTCATACATAATCCAGCTTTTCTATTGAGATAATATACATTTCCCTCGACTGAGGCTATTCTTAAGTAAAATATAAGTCTTAAACAGAAAGAAGTCTGAGAGTTCAACAGACGAGTTCCTCTAGAATATATACTAAAAGCTTTTAAACATTCTGGGCACCACCAAGTGGTGAAACTGTATATCTCTTTGTTTAATTAAGACCCATACCCAGATTTACATTACTTTGCTTATTAATATTCTAGCTTAAACTGAGTTCATTTTACCATTTGAAATCTTTGAATAGGCCCTACACAAAACTTTCAAACTGAAAGCTCTGAGAGTACTCATCTTTTGAAGCACTTTTGGATCATACAATCAAGAAGCTTAATAGAAAGTCACCGAATTCTACAGTAGAAAGGGATCCTTATACTTTTCCATTTACTGCTTGAATTATTCGGCAATATCTGTCATATATGACCTGTGCTGTGTGCTTAGTCGCTCAGTCGTGTCTGACTCATTGCAACCCCATGGACTGTAGCTCGCCAGGCTCCTCTGTCCATGGGCATTCTCCAGGCAAGAATTCTGGAGTGGGTTGTCATGCCCTCCTCCCATATAGGACCTAGTATGTCCAAATCTCTCTAAGGAGAAGAAACATCTCCGGAGAGTCTAAGAACACAGTAACAACATTATCATGCTCTCTGTAACAGAATGGGGTTCCACGTCTTTGAAATGGGCACAAAATATGGTTTGGACCTAAAAAGAGCAAATTATTTGTCTCACTGTGTATCACTGTTGTAAGAATGACCACAGTGATAATAGACAGCATTGCCACAAAATGTCTTAATTTCTTCTCTATAAGGAGGATAAAAAGTTTTGTTTTGCAAATTAAAAAATTGCTTTTCAACTCTATTTAAATTCCTTAAAGCAGAAGGGTCACATCTATTAAACACAGGATTGAGCAAAGCAATTTAAAATGTTCATCTTAATGACAAAGTATGAAGTAATTTCACATTATTTCTGCTTTCTGAAATACATCAGTAACTGAAAGCACAATTTTCACTGTCAAATCTCAAGAGGTATAGAGATCAGTAACATGGGTCACTTTTTCTAGAAATATTTTCATTGCTCCAAATGCATGGAAAATACATGTCTAGTATGATTGGACTATTTTTCTTCCTGGCATTCACAGTAGGCCTAACAAACAGTGTACTTACACTGGAGAGCTCTCCGAATATTTTTTCCAAAGAGAAATACTCCATGAATGTAGCGAAACCTTCATTTAGCCAAACATCATTCCACCACTGCATTGTTACCAGATTACCAAACCACTGCGGGGACAGAACAGACAACTAACCAACTTCGCATTCTCAAGACTTTTCTAATAACTGAATTGTCAGATTAATCACCTATAACCAGATTACAACTACTTAAAAGTATGCTTATTGTAGTTAAAACAAACTATATTCAACTTTAAGTCTTACAAATAAATTGTATTTGTAACGTACTTTTACTTTTAAAAATAAAACTGTATACACTGAATAAATTCACTTTTAAAGTAAAACTATAAATTTAACATTTTCCCTTAAATAAAACAAACAAAGACAACTGGCTTATTTATCAGTTTAACATACATGCTGTATAGTAGGTAGACAAAAACTGTTTTTAGTCACCTCATTAAAACATTTCCTAGAGAAATTCCTCTCCTTTCTAGTATCAAGTTAGTAATATTATTTTCCATCATGTCTACAATCATCATGACAACCCCAAATTGAACGTCTATATGAGGGATGTTCTTATAGTCAGAGAGCCTGGACTGCCTGTTTCTCCTCAGTCACCACATTGAGTATTTACATGATTCAAAACAGAATTCAAACAACATTCCCTAAGCAATTTGGCATGCATACAAATAAATAAAATCAGAAAGACTTTTAAATGGCTTTTTTCCATGAAGTAATAAGAAGGAAAAAGAAGACGAGACACCCCTAAAAAAATGCATCTCAAAAATCCCTGAAATGAAGCATGGTCAATAAAAAGTGTGTGGTTCAGTCACTGTGGCCAAGGGCTCGGCTCAAACCATCAGCAAAATGATAAGATTATTAGGTACTGAAACAAAGCTCTACGGAGAATCACAAAAGCATATTTTCAAAGCTTAATATCTTAAAAACCTCTTTCAGAAGAAGATGACTTCTAAGTCGTAAAGAAGTACAAAGGAAACACTCCTGCTGTGGTGATGGCGGCCAGCCCCAGGAATAACGGACCTGGAGCAGACCCCCTAAAAAACAGTTTGTCTACATGCGTAACTGTGAGAGTCAATAAGCACACGCTTCATACGCCAGCCTGCCGCGAAGTCCTCACGAGGCCCGGCGCGCTGGGACTGTGGCCGAGGTAGACGGCCAATCGGCCAGAGCACGTCCCACTCTCGCCCACCTCCTCCCACCGTCGTGACACTACAGTCCAAGGAGAAGAGGCATGCAACTCAGGGAAAACTTTCTTCCCCACCAAGTTATAAAATGTAAGAGAGATAAAGGAAGTCAAAATGCTTGATAAACTGTAAAATCATAGAACAACCGTTAGATAACATCTTTATCCAAAAATTTAAGTTTGTGTTAAAAAAAAAAAAGCACCATTGTATTATGAAAGAAGGCAATACTCTAACATAAAGCTGAATTATTATTAGCATCTAAAACTCCAGGACATGAAACAGACCAGAGGTGTGAGATATAACAGCCTTGGTGGCCGATACCTGGTGGGCCAGCTCGTGAGCGATGATTTTAGTAACCAGCTTTCTATCTGCCACTGAAGAAGTATTATCGTCATACAGAAGTGTCTCTTCTCGGAAGGTGAGCAAACCCCAGTTTTCCATTGCTCCTGCTTCAAAGTCAGGAATAGCCACCAAGTCTGGATATAACAGGAAAGAAGTGGTCAACTCTCCTCCATCAGAGGCACTCCCTAGTTAAATCCAAGTATTTTACCCACTGCTCTATCAGCAAGGTCCCTGTATCACTAAGTTCATTTTACCTACTCCTAGGGAAAGGAAACGTTCTAGCTCATATGCTCCTGACCTACCTGTCAGCTGAGAAGATCTGATCAACCACCTATGGAGTCACTGTTGCTCTGTTCCTTAGCAAGAGAAGGGAGATCTAACTCCTTCACAGCAAAGAACTTTCCAGAACAAGGAGGACAGAAGGCAGGGCCAACGCTCTTCCAGCTAAAATCAGCACCCTGTTGAATGACACTGAAGTACTCTTGCTTTCCTGAGCTCTCATTACTCCTATTATTATTTGAATTAGGAATTTCTCAGGAAATTGGAATTAGTCCAACTCCAGGTTAAGCCCTAAGCAAATCCCTACTTACACAGCACCTTTGAAACAGTCCCATAAACTTCTAAATGCTTTAAGCTACACATTCAGATGTGTGTCTATGGAATCTAAATAATCTTAACAAATACAAACAACTCTTAAAGCAAACAATTAACAGAGTTTCTTGGTTTCCCTTTGAAATAACTTTGGCAAAAGTTCTTTCTCAAAAAATTTGCAACCTAAATCTAGGTTATTATTGCTAATGAAATCAGAGGCACTGTTTGATTCTTACCCAGTTTCTTTAGTGGGTATTGAATTTCAAAGTAGTTTTGATAAAAGTCAAGAAGCTTCACAGTTGTTTCCAAGGCATGGTGAACTTGACCAATCTTTTCTGGGATAGCATATATAGAAACCTGAAAGGAAACAGGTATGATGTAAGGACAATAAAAATGGCATGATATCAAGTGAACACTGTCAAGATTTAGCATACGTGAGAACTACACAGAGGTATGAGAGATTTTTCAGGCCGGAAATTCTTGCTTATAGTTCTTTTAACCCCTAGAGGACTTAGCAAGTCATTTCCATACATACAACAATGTTCAAAAAAACTTACTGATTCCTTTTTTTAAAAAATTAACATCATATCCAAACTATTTGGTCTCATATAGCAATTATAAACATCTGCCTGTTTAATTCCCGTGATACTCTTCTCTTTCTCCCTATTACCTACAGTTGCCCTTCCTTATCTGTGAACTGTCAAACTGTGAATTATTTGAAAGGCAAAACTCAATTTTCATCTTTTTCGTGCCTAATGTAGTACCTGGCATCTTGCAGGCATTCAATGCAGAGAAGTCACAGCTTACAAGAGAGTTATTTCTAACATGGACACCTGAGACAGAAATGGCACACTGGTTGAAACTGCCCTGAGCCCCCCATGAGAGCGCAGCACATTCTCCTTCAGTAAGCAGGGCACAGCCAGTTTTCTTTCAGCCTTGGAACTGCTTGCTTTTTTTTTTTTTTACGTTGTTGGCTTGTACCCAGCAGAGTGAAAAACACTTGGTGAGTGGCTCCCAGTAACTAACACTGCTGCATTTAAAACGGATGGCCAACACGTCTCCACTGTAGAGCACAGGGAACTTTGCTCAGTGTGATGTGGCAGCCTGGATGGGAGGGGAGTCTGGGGGAGAAGGGACCCACGTACATGTGGATGGCCGAGTCCCTTCGCTGTCCACCTGAAACTACCACAGCACTGAGAATCAGCTACACGCCAGTACAAAATAAACACTTCAATTAAAAAAACAAAGAGACACACTTTAAAAAAATTAAAAAACAAACAACCGTTTAAAAGGATAACAGGATTCATGCCCATGAACCCAGGGCACATGCTCCAGGGAAGATGCAAGTGCCCACACTTAAATGGATATGCTTTCTTTTCTGATTAAGTGTGAAGTTACATATGTGTAAGTTACACATTTGCTGTAACTGACTGTACCTGTCTTATCAGAGAGCATCAAAAGGCAAAAGTTGAGTAATTACATTAAGAGTACTAGGTTTTAAAAAGCACTATTTACTGTTTTCAATTTATTGAAAGAAAGAAGCCCTCTGTACTCAAGTTGGTAAAGCAGAATATGGACAAGACATAGCAGAAGACAAAAACCTCAAAAATAAAGATCTTGGCAGGCGGGAAAAGGAGACCTACTGAATAATTGAGCATTTGGAAAAAATACACTGGTGAACTCTAACCACAAGTTAAAATAAAGACTAAAAATAGTCTTTCATTAAAGCACTGAAAAACAGGCAACAACTTCTAAGAGGTCATAATTTCAGCTACAGCTGTCTTTATCTGGGGCCTTAGTCTATAGAACATATGCCTTAATTACAGAAACATGGAGGTAACATGGCATAAAAAAGAAAGAAAAAAAATTTTAAGTAAACAACAAAACTAAATGTACAAGCTGTGTAGTCAGACTTCCGGGTTCCAATTTCTGCTAGCTGTGTGAACTTGAGAAGGTTCATTAACCTCAATCCCCTTATCTATAAAAGCATGATAAAAGTAGCTCCCATCCCCACATTAAATGAACTAATACATATAAACTTAGGATAGTCGCTGATAGAAAACAAGTGTTCAATAAAGAGTAGTTATTATCATTATTATAAATAAGAGTCCCATCAGAAGTGGCGTGAAATATGTGTGAGCAGAGCGTTTGTGGCAAAAGTTACAGGAAGAATGAAGTGTTAGGACTGAAGTTGGCTCATTTAAAATATGTTTCTTTCTTAAGGTAATTAAGAAGAAATTTAATCCCATATTATGTGGCCAAATTTGTACTTCACCAGCCCAGCACTCAAACATGGGCATCCTTGGGATAAGGCTGTGACCGCAGTTCATTGAATTCCATGACCACCTGCCAAAGGAACACGCCCACTTCCCGCATCAGTCCCCCTCTAAAGCGCTAGTGCTCGCGCGCGCACACACACACACACACAAAGCTGAAACAGTCTTTTAAAATCTAACTACCATGATAAATGACTGTACCAAGATCACTTGGAATCTGAGACTAGTCTTTACCACTTCTGCCTGTTCTTTCCAGGCATACACATTTTAAGGAGTCAATGCAACCATCTAGCAGTGCTGTCCTAACAGAAACACCACCCACACACTCCAGAGTCCTCCTCAAACGTCCTTCTGCCACACACACCATGTGGCTCTCCCATCTCTACGTGTGAGGAAAAGTAAAGGGAGAAAAAAGGAAGTTCATATGAAACTGAAATCTGACCAAAGGATCCACTTCGTCCCATTTCTGGAATACAATGACTAGGGGAAACAGGTAGATGATTGGTGTTTTCTCTTTCCTTCTATTTCTCTTCCTTTAAAAAAAAATGTGCTATGAATCCTCACTAGAGGTAAGTCATCAGGTCATTATATTCATTATCGTGCTTGTTTTAAGAGCGACAGAAGTAGTAGAAATAAACCAAGAGAACAATCTAGTTCAGCAAAGAAGTTTTGGTGGAATGCATGTGTGCTAAGTTGTGTCTGACTCTCTGTGACCCCGTGGGCTGTAGCCCACCAGGCTCCTCTGTCCATAGGACTTCCCAGGCAAGAATACTGGAGAAGCTTGCCACTACCTATTCCAGAGGATCTTCCTGACCCAAGGATCGAACCCACATCTCCTGCATTGACAGGCAGATTCTTTACCATGGCACCATCTAGGAGTCCTCCACCCTTGGTAAGAGCACTCTAAATACTGATAAAGGCAAGTCAACCAGTGTTCAGGCTTTAAGACTTACATCGTTCTCTGGTGGGTTTTTTGGTTGTTGTTTTTACTTTTAAGACATTTATGCTTTGTGTGCGTGTATTCAGCTGTCTGTGTCGGCAAGATCAAACTTTCTCTGCAAGATCTCTTGCTAAGACCTGGGAGATTTATAAAAGACACAAAAAATGTCCATAAAGTCTCATCAGCTCTCAGAGAAAAGGGTTAAGACTGAGGAATAACAGATTGTTAGGTTTTACTTACTCTGCTCCTTAATAAGCAAAAACCAAATGAAAGTAAAACCAGAACCAAACCTCACTCTCCCAAAAGAACAATCACATGGCCTGTGAGATTCACAAAGAAAGAAAATAGAGAAGATTGGAATTTTCCAATACTAAGTATCCTGAAAAATACCAGCTTTCCTAAACAGACAGCTGAATACACACACAAAAAGCATAAATGTCTTAAAAGTAAAAACAACCACCAAAAAACCCACCGGAATGAAGTCTATCCAGAAAAACTGGTTAGATGGGACTTGGGACTTTGGAAGAATGATATAAATTATGTATAACGTCCTTAGTTGCTGGAAGGCTACTTGAGGAAATGCTGTTAGTGGAGATTTGGAATGAAGTCACGTTTCTGACTGAATAAGATAACTTCACAGGGATAATACTGTTGAAAATACTGTTGAATGTTAAAGAGACACAGTGTCTACATCTGACAAACCGCCAATGGATTCTGATTCTACAAATGAGACTGGTTTGTGGTAAAAACAAAATCAGGCAATGGCAAAAACAAAACAAAAACCTCAAGGCAAACTGATAAACCTCAGGGCAGTGTATTTCAAAACTGGGCTAGAATTTTTTAGGTAATTCTGGCATTCCTGAAGGCAGACAGAGGGTTAAGGAACACTGAAGAATGGAGAGAACTGATAAAACAATTGTTCCTCTTTCTACAGGTCTTTGACATCGTAGTCTTTAGCACTGAACAGGACACACTTTCGCAATTTCAGCTATTTGGTGAGACTGACATTCATCAATAAAGCTCTACTGCCCTATTCCGGAATCCTGTGAAATAGGCCTAATGTCAAATATTCCAAAATAGAACATAGCCTAGAGATTGCAGCATTTTACTGGGACAAAAATCCTTTATTAGACTCTCAGTCCGAATTTCTAATCACCATACCTACAGAAATTATTGATGTCATTTGGTGTAAGAAGAAGTACATTGTGGTAGACAGTAAATCCTACCATTTATTGGAGGCAATGCCCCTCTGGCTCAGCGATAAAGAATCTGCCTGCAATGCAGGCACTGCAGGAGACGTGGGTTTGATCCCTGGGTCAGAAAGATCCCCTTATGGAGGAAATGACTACCCACTCCAGTATTCGTGCCTGGAAAATCCCATGGACAGAGGAGCCTGGTGGGCCACAGTCAGAAAGAGTCGGACACGACTAGAGTGACCAGGCATGCACACACGCATTTGCTGTGTTATCTTAGGTCCATCACTCAACCTCCCTGGGACACTGTCTCCTCATCAGCAATATGAGGCTAATGCCTTCCCCTCATTTGGTTTATAAAATAAAGAGGTGTTTATAAATAAAAGCTCAAGACAACTTCCAGCACACAGTATAACTCTGCACATGCTAGATTCTTCCCCATTTCCTAATAAAAACAGAAAGTCAAGAAGACTGTTGACTATTCGTATAACGTTAATTTCTTCAAACCACATTTGCTTCTGGGTAGCATTAAAAATTATAAAGATTATTTGTATTTACAGACAGAAGAGTTTATAATACATTTGCATATAGAAAAAAGAGAGGGGTACTTCCTCTGTGTGTTACTATCTGCCAGGAACTGGAGATTTTATAGGAATTAAAAAATTTTTGTCCTTGTGGCGGCAGGCTAATATAGATAATAAGGTATTAGAGTTGTGGAAGGTGAGGTTTAGAGAACTGCAGAGCAGTCTGCCCAAGGGCATACAGCTAGAAAGCTGTATAGAGAGATCTGAGCTCAGGCAGATGCCAGGTTCCATGTTTAACCAAGTTGCTTCCAAATATATATGTAAATAAAAAGCAAAAAAGTCACCTAAACTACTCTCTCTCTCTCCTTCCAGTTGACCCTTGAACAATAGTGAGGTGAGGGCTAACAACCCTCCAGGTAGTTGAAAATCTGAGTATAACTTACAGTCAGTCTTCTGCAGCTAAGGTTCAAACAACTGAGGGTCGTGTAGTACTATAATATTTACTATTGAAAACAACCCACATTAAGCAGACTTGCGCAGTTCAAACCCACGTTGTTCAAGATTCAACTGCTGTAGACAATATATACATACACACATACATATATATGGGTATATGGGGCTTCCCAGGTGGTGCTAGTGGTAAAGAACCCACCTGCCAATGCAGGAGACATCAGAGATGCGGGATCGATCCCCTAGGTCAGGAAGACCCCCTGGAGGAGGGCATGGCAACTCCAGTATCCTTGCCTGCAGAATCCCATGGAGAGAGGAGCCTGGTGACCTACAGTCTAAAGTGTCGCAAAGAGTCGGACACGACTGAAGCAACTTAAGCACACAGGCACATATAGGTGTGTGTGTGTGTGTGTGTGTGTATATATGTGTGTATATGTATATATGTGTGTATATATATATATGTGTATATATATATATGGTATCTCTCTGAGCAACAAATAATTCAGCCTTGCTAGATGAAAGAATCCCACGGGAGCAGTTGGAAATATAACTGAATTTGTAAGAGGGCCTTGAATATCACAAAATGATGAGTTTGAATGTAATTCTACAGGCAGTAACATAACTGCCATTTATTTATTGCGATGAGAAGACTGAAGATGAACTCTTTTAGCAACTTTCAAACATGTAATACAGGTATGGTTAGCCACAGCCACCACCCTGGGCCTTAGATCCGCAGCACTTGTTCATCTTATAACTGGACGTTTGAGCGTTTAAGCAGCATTTCCCCATCTCCCCAGCCCCCAGGCCTTGGCAACCACCAGTCTGCTGCTGCCATGAGTTCAGTTTTGGATTCCACACGTAAATGAGGTCATCCAGTCTTTATCTCTGTCTGACTGATCTCACTTTGCATAATGTCCTCAAGGTCCATCCACGTTGTCCCAAAGGGCAAAATTTCCTTCCTCCTCATGGCTGAACAACATTCCATCATATATATTATAAATATATGCTCATCTTTATCCATCCATGCACAGACACTTAGACTGTTATTATTGTGAATAACAGTATTATTGTTAGTAATGCTGCAACAAACCAGGAAGTGCAGACATCTCTTTAAGATCCTGTTTTGATATATATCCTGTGGATTGCTGTGTCATCTGGTGGCACTGTTTTTTAATTTTTAGAGGAACACTCACATATTGTTTTCCTTAGCAGCCGCACCAATTTACATTCCCAGCAACAGTGCACAAGGATTCCGTTTCCTCTACATCCTTATCAACATTTGTTACTTGTCATCTGGGTTTTTTTTTTTTTTTTTTAATTGGAGGCTAATTACTTTACAATATTGTGGTGGTTTCTGCCATACATTGACCTGAATCAGCCACGGGTGTACACGTGTTCCCCATCCTGAACCCCCCTCCCACCTCCCTCTCCATCCCATCCCTAAGGGTCATCCCAGTGCACCAGCCCTGAGCACCCTGTCTCATGCATTGAACCAGGACTGGCAATCTGTTTCACACATGATAATATACATGTTTCAATGCTATTCTCTCAAATAATCCCACCTTGCCTTCTCCCACAGAGCCCAAAAGACTTCTTTACATCTGTGTCTCTTTTGCTGTCTCACATATAGGGTCATCATTACCATCTTTCTAAATTCTATATATATGCATTAATATACTGTATTGGTATTTTTCTTTCTGACTTACTTCACTCTGTATAATAGGCTCCAGTTTCATCCACCTCATTAGAACTGACTCAAAAGCGTTCTTTTTAATAGCCGAGTAATATTCCATTGTGTATATGTACCACATCTTTCTTATCTATTCATCTGCCAATGGACATCTAAGGTGCTTCCATGTCCTGGCTATTATAAACAGTGCTGCAATGAACATTGGGGTACACGTGTCTCTTTCAATTCTGGTTTCCTTGTGTATGCCCAGCAGTGGATTGCTGGGTCATATGGCAGTTCTGTTTCCAGTTTTTTAAGGAATCTCCACACTGTTCTCCATAGTGGCTGTACTAGTTTGCATTCCCACCAACAATGTAAGAGGGTTCCCTTTTCTCCACACCCTCTCCAGCATTTATTGTTTGTAGATGTTTTGATAGCAGCCATTCTGACCGGCGTGAGATGGTACCTCATTGTGGTGTTGATTTGCATTTCTCTGATAATGAGTGATGTTGAGCATTTTTTCATGTGTGTGTTAGCCATCTGTAGGTCTTCTTTGGGGAAATGTCTGTCATCTGTTTTTGATGGCAGTCATTCTTGCAGGTGTGAGGTGGTATCTCACTGAGGTTTTGATTTGCATTTTCCTTCCTATTAGTGATGCTGAGCACCTTTTCATACATTTGTTGGTCATCTGTATATCTTCTTTGGAAAACCCTGCTCATTTTTTAACCAGATCATTTGTATTTTTTCCACTGAGTTCTATGAGTTCCTTATATATTTTGAATATTAATCCCCACCTGATATATTGTAAGTGTTGAAAGTGAAAGTCGCTCAGTCGAGTCTGACTCTTTGTGACCCCACAGACTATATAGCCCATGGAATTCTCCGGGCCAGAATACTGAGTGGGTAGCTGTTCCCTTCTTCAGTGGATCTTCCCAACCCAGAGGTCGAACCCAGGTCTCCCGCATTGCAGGTGGATTCTTTACCACCTGAGCCACCAGGGAAGCCCAAGAATACTGGAGGGATAGCCTATCCCTTCTCTAGGGGATCTTCTCCACCCAGGAGTAGAACTGGAGTCTCCTGCATTGCACAGAATCTCTACCAGCTGAGCTACCAGGGAAGCCCTATCAGATATATGCCATCTGATATTTTCCTCCAATCCACGGGTTGCCTTTTTATTTTGCTGATTGTTTCTTTTGTAGTGAAGAAGCTTTTCAGTTTAAGATATTCCCACTTGTTGATTCTGGCTTTTGTTGAATGTGCTTTGGTGTCATATACAAAAACATTATTGCCAAGGCCCACGTCATGGGGCTTTTTCTCTATGTTTTCTTCTGGGACTTTTACACTTTCAGACCTACAGTTAAGTCTTTAATTCATTTCCAGTTAATTTTTGTGAGTGGTGAGAGATTCAAGGATCCACTTTCATTTTTCTGGATGTGATGATCCATTTTTCCCAGCACTATTTATTAAGGAGACTACCATTTACCCAGTGAGTACTTTTGACTCTCTTGTCTAATATTAGTTGAACATATTTGCAGGAATTTACTTTTGGTTTCTTGAATCTGTTCCATTGGTCTGTGTGTCTAGTTTTATGCCAGTATCATACTCTTTTGAATACCATGCATAAGATTTTGGTTACTTTATTTTTGTAACCATTTTGAAATCAGAAAGTGTGATACCTTCAACTTTGTTCTTTTTTCTCAAAATTCCTCTAGCTATTTGAGGTCTCTGTGGTTCAATAAAATTTTAGGATTTTTTTTTTCCTATTTCTGTGAAAAATTACATTGGAATTCTATAGCACTGAATCTATAGATTAAAAAAAAAAATCACTTAGTAGAATTCACCAGAGAAACTGATTTGATCCTGGGCTTTTCTTTGTTGGGATGTTTTTGATTATTAATTGAATCTCTCTTTACATTATTAATGTTTTTTTTAATGTCTTCATGATTTAGTCTTGGTAGACTGTATATTCCTAGAATGTGTCCATTTTTCCTAGATTATCCAATTTCTTAGCCTATAATTATTCATAGTAGGCTCTTATGGGAAAAGGCAATGGCCACCCACTCCAATACTCTTGCCTGACAAATCCCATGGACTGCAGCCTACCAGGAGTCGGACACAACTGAGCAACATCACTTTCACTTTTCACTTTCATGCGTTGGAGAAGGAAATGGCAACCCACTCCAGTGTTCTTGCCTGGAGAATCCCAGGGATGGGGGAGCCTGGTGGGCTGCCATCTATGGGGTTGCACAGAGTTGGACATGACTGAAGCGACTTAGCAGCAGCAGCAGGCTCTTATGATCCACTGTATTTCTGTATCAAGTGTAATGTCTCCTTTTCATTTCTGGTTTTGACGCTTGTTTTTATTAGTTAGTCAAGCTGAAAGTTTGTCAATTTCATTCATCTTTCTAAAATCCAACTCTCAGTTTTACCTTTTTTCCTCTTCTTCAGGTATCTATTTCGTTTAACTGCTCTGATCTTTATTTCCTTCCGCTAACTTTGGGCTTAGATTGTTATTCTTTTTTCTAGTTTCTTAAGGTGCAAAGTTAGGTTGTTTATTTGAGATTTTTCTTTTTACTTGGTGTAGGCATTTATCAATCTAAATTTCCCTTTTAGAAGTGCTTTTGATACATACCATATAATAAATATACCACTACGTTACACTATTAGAGTATTCTGAATTTTACTATGTAATTACCTTTTCCAGTGTGTTCTACATTTTCATGTTTTCATGTTACTAAGTAGTGCCCATTCAATTCAGCTGCAAGCACTCCTTTCAGCAGTTCTTGTAAGGCAGGTCTAGTGGTAAGGGGCTCTCTCTGCCTTTTTTCCATATGGAAAAGTCTTTCTCACTCCATCATTTCTGAAGGGTAACTTTGCTGGACAGAGTATTTTTGGTTGGCAGTTTCTTTTTTCCTTCCCTTTCCTTTCCCTTTTTCAGAGGTTTTTGGTGTGCTACAAGCTTCATTGACCATAGATATCCAAATTTCTCCCCAGATGTGGTAAATTTTCAGCAATTATTTTTTTTTATGTAACTTTCTGCCCATTGCTTGTTATGTTCTTCTTCTGAAACTCCAATAATTCACAAACTGTTTCTTCTGATGGTGTCCCACAGATCATGCAGGCTTTCTTCACTCTTTTTCCTTTGTTCTGACCAAATAATATAAAGCTCCCTGTCTTCTAACTCACAAGTTCTTTTTCTTGCTTGATCCATTCTGCTGTTGATGCTCTGTATTGCAATTTTCATTTCATTCATTTTTCAGACTGAGAATTTTTTCAATGATTTCAATGTCTTTGTTAAACTTCTCATTTTGTTCATATATTGTTTCTTGATTTAATTGAATTGCCTTTTTCTATTTTCCGGTAGTTCACAGCTTCCTTGGAACAGCTATGCTGAAGTTTTTATTGAGTAAATGGCAGATCTCCACGTCTTTGGTATTGGTTACTGGAAGATGACTGTGACCCTTTGGTGGTTCTGCGTTTCCTTAACTTGTTGCATGAGTGTTTTCACATCTGAAACAGCAGTCACCTTCTCTGGTCTTTACTAATTGTTCTCTCCAATGCATCTAAACTCGGATGCTTTGCTCCAAAAGTGTACTAGAACTTTCCTGCTAGAAATGCGGACTTCCACAAAGTCTCTATTATCCAAGCATAATTGTCTAAGACTGTTTTACAGAGCTCCCAGACCACAGCCAAAGGGAATACAGGAACAGTGTGGGCCACAACAGGGTCCACAGCCAGGACAGAGGTCTGTATGCTGAGACCTAATGCACGAGAGGGCAAGGCTCCTCCCAGGTTCTTAGGAATATAGTTCTGGACCCCACATCTTCCACAAGGGCGTTTTCATCCATCGCTAGATGCCAAACTGTTGTTCCTGGGGCGGGGGAGCAGCCAGGGATGAATGAGGGGCATCTTATCAAGCCATTATGGTGTGCATGTTACTCAGTTGTGTCCGATTCTTTGCGATCCCATAGACTGTAATGCGCTAGGCTCCTCTGTCCATGGAATCCTCCAGGCAAGAATACTGGAGTGGGTAGCCATTCCCTTCTCCAGGAGATCCTCCCGACCCAGGGATCAAACCCAGGTCTTCCACATTGCAAGCAATTCTTTACCATCTGAGCCACCAGGGAACTCCCTATCCAGCCACAATGCTGTCACTTGTTTTAAATCTAAATAGTCACGTAAAACTAGTGACCACCATGCTATACAGCACAGTTCTAGAGGCTTTATTGCCTTTACATATTGCCTTACTGAAATTCTCTTAACAAAGTAAAATTCAAAGGAACTTAAAAATCACTGATTTTTTTAGGTGTCCAAATAGTAAATAACCACTAAGTAAAAGTGACAGTTCTGGTAAAAAATGTCAGAGTGGTGAATCAAAAGCTTGTTTTCTTTCATAAAGCAGCTGCCAGATATCACAAAAGGATTCCTCTCAACCTCTCATAAACAGGTTTTTAAGACAACTACCGTGACGACATACATACCAGGGTTCCGTTTACGTCCTGACTCAGATTCTTCATCTCGCCGACAATGAAAGCAACCAGGTAAGTGCTCATCTTCACACTCTCAAAAAACTCATCCTGAACAAGTCCGTCTTCCAGCACGACTGATGACTTCTACAAGCAAAGCAGAAAACGACAGTTCTGTAACCATGGGAATACGTGACGGTGACATATAAACTGGGCAACTGAAAATTCAAATAGGAAATACGTAGTGAAGGTGCTGGCCTATTTTAATTTCTCAGTACAAGTTTCTAAACAGTACGGATCTCAGCCTCAGTCTGCTCTACCTTCCTTCATCTTGAGGACACAATGAGTACAGTAAAATCCTTAAGAAGCTCTTAGTTTCAAACCATGGCTTTAAATAAATGTAAGTTAGAGACAGTGACAGGGGCTCTGTGTCTCCCCTTTAAAACACCACCGGAGACAAAAAGCCTTCCTTATGATCTGAGAATACTCCATTCTACTGCTACAAAAATAATACATTCACACAAGGAGGAGCTACAGCTGGTTAATCTCTCCAAATGACCTGAAATGGCTTCATAAAGGACTGTGCTGATGACCACAAGAAGGCTACGGGATCAAAGGTGAGAAGCCACTACGGAAGTCTGAGTGTGGGAATGTGTGCAACCTTGCAGGATTTGCCAGCCATGAATTTAAAATGTTTTAGGCTCCTAAGCAAGTAAGCACACAATCTCTCTCAAAGAAAGATTGAGGTGAAGAGTTAAGGTGAGGAGTAGAGCTGCCGAAGTGACGTCCTTGTGGAAGGACAGACCATGTCCTCTTCTGGACTCAAGGGCTAACTCTACAATCAGTTAGATGTCGCTGCTCCTCCCCGCCCCCCACCCCCAGCCACAGGGGTTCTGAGAAACTTCTATCCAGCTGCATTCAGCTCTCAGGTGTACCAAGTGTTAGCTGCTTAGTCAGGTCTGACTCTGCGACCCCATGGACTGTAGCCCACCAGGCTTCTCTGTCCATGGCATTTTTCCAGGCAAGAATACTGCAGTGGGTTGCCATTCCCTTCTCCAGGGATCCTCCCAACCCAGGTCTCCAGCATTGCAGGCAGATTCTTTACCATCTGAGCCCCCAGGGAACAAAAGGACCCTCTGAGCTCTGTCCAGTGTAAAAACAATTCTGCCTGGTTTCATTCCCACTACCTCCCATGTGGAGCTCACAGCCAAGAAAGACATCCATGTTCTTGTTGTTAAACCTCCCTGTCACAATATCAACTTTTTCAATAACCAGTAAAACATCAAGGTCAATCACGATTCAACACTTATCAAATATCACAGTTTAGAATAGCAAATTCACCATGTCTCCAAAAATATCATTGTCTCTTTCGCAGTAGCTCATAGTATTAATATTTATAGAACTTTAGTACATAACACACACTTCACATTTCCTGCCCCGTGTTTTCTACATACAGTCTTTCTCCTTCCTCCAGTGCTTCTCAGGCTGACTTCACAACTGATTCCAATACAAATTTTATTTTTCTTAAAGCATTTTAAGAAAGAATAAGAAAGTATATGATTTTAATCATTCTCAGTGGTATGGGAAAGAAGAATCCAAGTGCATTCATAACAAAGAAAGAGACCCACTCAAAAAATTTTACATTCAAGGAACAGAACAGTACCTTAGGCATATTTGATAAAGCAGTGTATTGCTCATCTCGTTTGATCCTGATGACAAATGTGGCTTTAAATGCTGGTTCATCAAAACAAGGAAAAGCAGATCTTGCTGCCAAGGGTTCAAACTGAGTTGCTGCAAAGTACCTAAAACAAATGCAAATCCATCCAACAGTTATTGAGCACCTACTATCCAAGGCACCTTGCCAAGTTCTAGGGATACTAAGATAAATATCATACAAGTCCAGGCATTAAAGGATTTGCAATCAACTGGGAGAGGCAGAGGTTATCCAATAGACAGAAAGTTCTCAGGCTGTAAATCATGTCCTAATGGTGAGAACAAAGCACAGGGAACAAAGGGTAGGGATTCTGCCCAGTGGTAGAGACACTGTAAGAGAACTGTCAACAAAATATGAAGAGGGTCTTTAAAAACGAGGAACATTTGCAAAGGGAGAGAGGGAGGAAGGTATAGTCTAGAAAGAGCAGAAAGCACAAGCAAGGACAGAGCAGTGTGTGTTCAGGGGCTAGTGGCTGGAGATGAAACCACAGAGGTAGGTGACAGCTGTCCACTGAGGTCCTAACAAGGTTTCTGAGCAAAAAAGATGTTCATGAAAGATGTTCATCCATCACTAAACCTCAAACTCACAATCTGCACTAGAACAGAGACGCAAAAAAACCAGGTGTCCAACAGTGTGCTGGGGTTCTTTACTCTCTCCAGAAGGGAATCAAAATTTTTCCTCCCCCTCCTACAGCACAGCTACAACACTTGAGAATTTAACTGTAAGTCCTCAGTTCAAGGTTGGTGGAAAAGCATAAATAGACAAGAAATGTAGATTTTTAATTCAGCAGCAGAATAAAGTAGCTCTGCATACAAATGAGGTGCTGGTGTGCACAAATCAATACAATCAATACAGTCAATATGGTTCTTAGACAACCACCACTTCAGAGATGATGGTCTGCTTCCTTAGGGCTTAGTTTCTACTCATAATTTTTAAAAGGCAAGAGTGTAAGATTTAAAGGCAGAAGACCCAAAGTCTGCAACTTACCAGCCATGTGACTTAAGCATATTGGTGACCTACATCCCATATCCTTATTTGTGAAACTAGGATTGACATACGATCCCTTACCAAACATTTAGGGGTGTTGATTCTATTTCAAAATTCTATATTGATATTTAATGACAACCACGTTTATGCCACAAAGTCCTACACAGGTGTCTATTATAAATACTAGACTGTCATAACTCTTCCTTCATGCCCAAATAACTATTTCTTAGAGCAAACTGCAAGAATGATAGCAATCAACACACATGTAACAACTGAGACATGTTTCTGACATTCTATCTCTTCACTCAACTCCAAAATTCTTACCCAGTTAACAGAAGATTTCGGAAGAGGGCCACAAGGGACTGAGGATGGGGGCCGGGGCGGGGGGAGCGGGGATAAAGTCTGATGACATTCATACTATTCATATGAGAGTCTACTTGGACCATCATTTTGGATAAAAACTAGATTATAATGTTCAGAGACCAGATCTTAAAAGAGATGTTAAAAGAGATGCAATAACAACTCTCTTACATAGAAGTCCTTTTGAGAAGGCTAATTGATGATACTTACAACCTAAGCTGAATACCGCAAAGCTTACTCTTTCACTAGTGATTGCATTTGCTTTCAGAAATACTAGCTGCAGTTTCAGCACCACCTCCAGCAGCACTGAAGATAGTTATGAATTAGCTGAGGCTCAGGTAAAAGAATTCTAAGCACTGGTGATAACAATGGGTAAAGAGGTGTGAATGGGTGAAGAAGGAGGCGGTGTACCACAGTGGTTAAGAATATGTGGTCTTTGTAGTTAAAATGACTGGATTCTAATTTCCCTCTGCTACTTGCCAGTCAAAAGATGCTGAATGAGTTCTTTCATGTGTCTCTGCTTCCTCATCTGAAAAGTGAATAAAATATCATTTCTACCCCTTCATGAGTTTGACAGGATAAAAAACTAAACATACAGCAGGCTGGCACCAGCTTCTAGCACTTCGGTTCTCAAGTAAATATGGGCTGCCATTATCATTGGAATCCAGGAAAGTTCACGAAGCCAGGCGAGGGCTGTGAGAAAAAGAAAAAAATACCAAAACTCCCAGATCTAGGAAGAAACTGCACTAAGTCTCCTTGAAAATGAGGAACTGCTGGAGGATCATAAACCAAAGACCAACATGGGCAGGTCTGTGCTTCTAGAACTAGTCTGGCATCCTATGTGAAAGATGGAAAGAGAAGGGAGAGCTGCGGTTGGATTAGAGGTCAGAGGTCTAGTTAAGAAGACGCTTCAAGAGTTCAAGAAAATGACACTGAGAGATGGAAGGACAAAGAAAGAAAACACATCCCCACCCTAAATTTCTTTACTAGTTTGTTTAGTATCAGTTTGTTATCTAGAACCTTAAATCTATCCTCAACAACTTCTAGATTTAACTGCAAGGTTACTGACCAGCTCCACCTCATAGATGACACAGGTTAAGTTCCTCTACCACAAGCAGCGTCAGTACATTTGACATTTACACACATTTTGATTTTCCTATCAATAAGGGATATATTCCTTAGTTACTTTGTTTTGAATTACAGTTTTCAGATCCCTTGAAAGGTATAAATAATCTTTTAAACTTTTATCTTCTATCAATATATACAATTAGGTGGGGCATTCATTTTATTGAACCAGGTAAGTAAATAAATTTATATATGTTTTCTGTAACAGCAGAGTTTGAGAAAATACTCTATTTCTTAATTGCAAGAATCTGTCTACATTTCTCTAGCATTTTTCACCACTCAATCCAGCCCATAGCAAGAGTCAATAAGTGACAATATCCAAAACCACCAGTCTTCCCATTACATATAGGCAGGCCCAAGAGAACCCAATGGCAATAATCCAAAAGGAAGAGATGACTAGGGGATTTATTCAAAGATTTGCCACATACTAAGAATACTGTTTCTATATATATATCCTATAATTCCTAGAGGATGATGGAGATTATAGGAGAAGAAAAGCCAAGAAGCCCCAAGCTACCACTGCAACTTTGCTTTTTATGTCAGATCTCACAGTGAAAGCCAGTAGGCCATTTATTTTTAAAACATTACATTAAGGGGAAACAGAAAAATTACTTATCTGAATAGGAGTACAGATTTTGCTTATCTCTTTCCCTATTTAAAAAGGATCAAAACAGTTTAGATTTAAAATATCATCTATTCTTCTCAACATATGAACATACATCAGCCAAATGGCCAGCATCAGTAATTCACTGGTTTGCAAAGGAATATGAGAGAATGCTCCAAAGCATTAGACAGATCTGACAAGGAATTTGGACATGTAAGACAACTGACATTCCTGCTACTGAAGAATGACCTGTATGCGTCCTTCCAGAAATTCAAGCTATATCTATGAACACTAAGGTTAAACAGAATGTTGTTGTTGTTCAGTCTCCCAGTCGTGTCTGACTCTTTGTGACCCCATGGACTGCAGCATGCCAAAGAACAAAATATGTGGTCTAAATGGGGAGTCTAGGAATTTTAAGTCCCTTTTTTAAAATTAAAATCTCTCTAAAATTTCTTTCTTAAAATTTCCATCAGAAATCCAGAATAGAGTGGCACTAAAAAAATAAATAAACCAGCAAAAATTAAAGATGCCAAAAGTGAGATATATATATATATATGTAAGTTTACAGCACTTCTTCATGCTTCCTTTCTCTTATCTCCGTAAGCACCTCCTAAAAGTTCCACATAATAGCAAAGTAAGTCTTAAGGGATAATCAATATTTTCCACTCTGCTTCACATAGAGACCTTGTAAGGGGACAGAAACTAGATTCATAAGATATGAAAAGCTTAAGATAATGTAAGTTCTTGTAACTGAGAACATAACTGATATAATCTTTAGCCATTCCCTTCCGTCAGCAAGCCCTTGCCTCCACCATGACGCATGACATACGTCACGGTATATGCTCAGGGTTTTGACTGAGAGAAAGAGGTGTAGTAGTGATAGTTGCTTGGTCGTGTCTGACTCTTTGTGACCCCATGGACTGTAACCCACCAGGCTCCTCTGTCCATGGGATTCTCCAGGCAAGAATACTGGAGTGGGTTGCCATGCCCTTCTCCAGATGATCTTCCCGACCCAGGGATCAAACCCGGGTCTCCTGCATTGCAGGCAGATTCTTTACCATCTGAGCTACAGTATACTCTTTCAAATCACCATTCTATTATTTTGCACCTAATCTCTTTAACATAATAATAATAATAATGATAATTGCAGTCGATGTCGCTGATGTGGGCAAAGAGATCCATATTGCAGAAGTCATCAGAGAGCAAAGAAGCAGAATCACTGAAGAGGGCTACATACTTTTTCTCATTACTTTTGTCTCTGTAGGAGATGCCATAAAACCCATAGGAAGAACTAGATATGTTTGCTGAATACTCGATCTTCAAGGTATAATTGTGCCCTTCAAGCAGGGTCTCGGGGGCAACAATGGCGATTTGTTCATGCAGTGGGTACTCCAGGACGTCAACTTCTTTTTCCTGGCTTGAAACTGCGGTCATAAAGGTCACTCTGGAAATGTTGTGGCCTGTGCTGTGAAGAACGATGTTCCACGTGGCCTGAAGGGCCTGAAGCGAAATCGTCACGGAACCCCTGAACGTCATCGAGGTGAGGTTTGGGTGGAGGGTCAGGTCATAGCGCACTGGAGCGAGGGCAGTGGGCAGCCTGATTTGGGCCCACGGAAACAACTTTCCGTTTGTTGCGATCGGCTGAATCGGTTCCATGGGTTGGTTTTTTTTATGGCAGCCTTCTTTGGTAAAGGTACACCTGGGCAGGAAGTAAATCATCACGATCACAGCAACAGCAACTACGATGATGAAAATACAGACTCCTATGGACCTGGCAGAGGGCGCTGAGCAAGTCCCGTCCGAGTTCTGCCGGTAGCCGGCCGCGCTGTTTCGGAGGCCCGAGCTCCTGTTCATGAAGGACATGCCCAGAAGCTTTGCAGACGACTCACAGTCCTCTTCGTCCTCATCCAGCTCATGCTCGCCAAGGCCCCGCACCAGCAGTCGTGAACCCCGGGGCTCGTACTCCACCTCATCAGGCTCCAGAGGATGTAAACAGGGCTCTTTGGCTAAATCCACCACATCTGGTTCTTCCTCAAACATGCTGTTTTCAATCATATTCCTGGGGAGCTGAAGCCGATCTAAAAAAAAAACAAAACACCAAAACATAAGGCCCAGGCACAGAGTTAGGGGAGACAGGGCATAATAAAAGGTCTACTAGCAAGACCACATTTAATCTAAGGATTTTTTTATTTTTAATCACTGAGACATTTCTATTTCAGAGCTACTGAATTAGATGACGCTGGTAAGATTCCGGTATTATTCATTAAAAACTCAATTATAGGTAACAACATATCATAGTAATGAAATAAGAAAGCTCAATACACAGGCTAGTATCAAAAAAAAAGGCAGCTGAGATTAAATACTGATTCCTTTAATACACTCCTACCCAACAACCTGGGCCCTTGTCCTAAGGGAACAGGGAAGCCTGGTGTGCTGCAGTCCATGGGGTCGCAAAGAGTCAGACACGAGTCAGCGAGTGAATGAAAACAACAAGTCTGAGCAGCACTGGTCCAAGCCTTCTTCATGGTCAGATCCTGGCAGCACTGGAGATGGCATCCCGGCGTGTGCTCTGGCCATCCCAGACTGCTCACTAATCTGAGACAAGCCAGGCAGCTCTTCTATTTCATCCTCTCTGGTCCCTCTGCCTGCAACGTCATCATTTCCCCCACTCTAGTCCACCGAGTGAACGAACACCTGTTATTCCACAACTCGTCTTAACTTGCTACAGTGTAAATTAAGAAAAAGTTATTTTCTTGCTTTTCCCTTTCTCTTTATTATCTTTCAAAAATACATTTTCATTTCATCTTGCTCCTTTCAATTTTGGATGGGCAGAGAGACCCCCGTGAGGTGGTCTTTTCCTATTTCCTCTCCATCCCCGAATTAATAAAACCCATGCTACCCCACATCCAAGGAGCGGTGGCTGGGCGGGTGCAGGAGGGCTTAGAGGAGCTGTCCCACATTCAAGGTCAGGAGGGGCGGTGGTGAGGAGACAACCCTCGTCCAAGGTAAGGAGCAGAGGCTGCACTTTGCTGGAGCAGCTGTGAGATGCTCCATGGCCAAGGTAAGAGAAACCCAAGTAGGATGGTAGGTGTTGCGAGAGGGCATCAGAGGACAGACACACTGAAACCATACTCACAGAAAACTAGCGAACTGATCACATGGACCACAACAGCCTTGTCTAACTCAATGAAACTAAGTCATGCCCGTGGGGCCACCCAAGACAGGCGGGTCATGGTGGAGATGTCTGACAGAATGTGGTCCACTGGAGAAGGGAATGGTAAACCACTTCAGTATTCTTGCCTTGAGAACCCCATGAACAGTATGAAAAGGTAAAATAATAGGATACTGAAAGAGGAACTCCCCAGGTCAGCAGGTGCCCAATATGCTACTGGAGATCAGTGGAGAAATAACTCCAGAAGGAATGAAGGAATGGAGCCAAAGCAAAAACAACACCCAGTTGTGGATGTGACTGGTGATAGAACCAAGGTCCGATTCTGTAAAGAGCAATATTGCATAGGAACTGGGAATGTCAGGTCCATGAATCAAGGCAAATTGGAAGTGGTCAAACAAGAGATGGCAAGGGTGAACGTCAACATTCTAGCAATCAGCGAACTAAAATGGACTGGAATGGGTGAATTTAACTCAGATGACCATTATATCTACCACTGCGGGCAGGAATCCCTCAGAAGAAATGGAGTACCATCATGGTCAACTAAAGAGTCCGAAATGCAGTACTTGGATACAATCTCAAAAATGACAGAATGATCTCTGTTCGTTTCCAAGGCAAATCGTTCAATATCACAGTAATCCAAGTCTATGCCCCAACCAGTAACGCTGAAGAAGCTGAAGTTGAATGGTTCTATAAAGACCTAGAAGACTTTTTAGAACTAACACTGAAAAAAGATGTCCTTTTCATTGAAGGGGACTGGAATGCTAAAGTAGGAAGTCAAGAAATACCTGGAGTAACAGGCAAATTTGGCCTTGGAATGCGGAAAGAAGCAGGGCAAAGACTAATAGAGTTTTGCCAAGAAAATGCACTGGTCATAGCAAACACCCTCTTCCAATAACACAAGAGAAGACTCTACACACAGACATCACCAGATGGTCAACACCGAAATCAGATTGAGTATATTCTTTGCAGCCAAAGATGGAGAAGCTCTATACAGTCAACAAAAACAAGACCGGGAGCTGACTGTGGCTCAGATCATGAACTCCTTATTACCAAATTCAGACTTAAATTGAAGAAAGTAGGGAAAACCACTAGACCATTCAGGTATGACCTCAATCAAATCCCTTATGATTATACAGTGGAAGTGAGAAATAGATTTAAGGGCCTAGATCTGATAGATAAGAGTGCCTGATGAACTATGGAATGAGGTTTGTGACAGTGTACAGGAGACAGGGATCAAGACCATCCCCATGGAAAAGAAATGCAAAAAAAGCAAAATGTCTGTCTGGAGAGGCCTTACAAATAGCTGTGAAAAGAAGAGAGTGAAAAGCAAAGGAGAAAAGGAAAGATATAAGGATCTGAATGCAGAGTTCCAAAGAATAGCAAGAAGAGATAAGAAAGCCTGCCTCAGCGATCAATGCAAAGAAATAGAGGAAAACAACAGAATGGGAAAGACTAGAGATCTCTTCAAGAAAATTAGAGACACCAAGGGAACATTTCATGCAAAGATGGGCTCGATAAAAGACAGAAATGATCTGGACCTAACATAAGCAGAAGATATTAAGAAGAGGTGGCAAGAATACACAGAAGAACTGTACAAAAAAGATCTTCACGACCCAGATAATCATGATGATGTGATCACTAATCTAGAACCAGACATCCTGGAATGTGAAGTCAAGTGGGCCTTAGAAAGCATCACTACGAACAAAGCTAGTGGAGGTGATGGAATTCCAGTGGAGCTGTTTCAAATCCTGAAAGATGATGCTGTGAAAGTGCTGCACTCAATATGCCAGCAAATTTGGAAAACTCAGCAGTGGCCACAGGACTGGAAAAGGTCCGTTTTCATTCCAATCCCAAAGAAAGGCAATGCCAAAGAATGCTCAAACTACCATACAATTGCACTCATTTCAGATGCTAGTAAAATAATGCTCAAAATTCTCCAAGCCAGGCTTCAGCAATACGTGAACTGTGAACTTCCTGATGTTCAAGCTGATTGTAGAAAAGGCAGAGGAACCAGAGATCAAATTGCCAATTTTTGCGGGATCATGGAAAAAGCAAGAGAGTTCCAGAAAAATAATCTATTTCTGCTTTATTGACTATGCCAAAGCCTTTGACTGTGTGGATCACAATAAACTATGGAAAATTCTGAAAGAGATGGGGATACCAGACCACCTGACCTGCCTCTTGAGAAACCTATATGCAGGTCAGGAAGCAACAGTTAGAACTGGACATGGAACAACAGACTGGTTCCAAATAGGAAAAGGAGTACATCAAGGCTGTATATTGTCACCCTGCTTATTTAACTTACATGCAGAGTACATCATAAGAAATGCTGGGTTGGAAGAAGCAAGAGCTGGAATTAAGATTGCCAGGAGAAAATATCAAGAACCTCAGATATGCAGATGACACCACCCTTATGGCAGATAGTGAAGAGGCACTAAAAAGCCTCTTGATGAAATTTAAAGTGGAGAGCGAAAAAGTTGGCTTAAAGTTCAACATTCAGAAAATGGGGAAGATCATGGCATCTGGTCCCATCATTTCATGGGAAATAGATGGGGAAACAGTGTCAAACTTTATTTTGGGGGGCTCCAGAATCACTGCAGATGGCGACTGCAGCCATGAAATTAAAAGACACTTACTCCTTGGAAGAAAAGTTATGACCAACCTAGATAGCATATTCAAAAGCAGAGACATTACTTTGTCAACAAAGGTCCGTCTAGTCAAGGCTATGGTTTTTCCAGTGGTCACGTATGGATGTGAGAGTTGGACTGTGAAGAAAGCTGAGCACCGAAGAATTGATGCTTTTGAACTGTGGTATTGGAGAAGACTCTTGAGAGTCCCTTGGACTGCAAGGAGATGCAACCAGTCCATTCTGAAGGAGATCAGCCCTGGGTGTTCACTGGAAGGACTGATGCTGAAGCTGAAGCTCCAATACTTTATTCACCTGATGTGAAGAGCTGACTCACTGAAAAAGACCCTAATGCTGGGAAAGGTTGAAGGCAAGAGAAAAAGAAGATGACAGAGGATGAGATGGTTGGAAGGCATCACCGACTCGACAGACATGAGTTTGGGTAAGCTCTGCGAGCTGGTGATGGACAGGGAGGCCTGGCGTGCTGTGGTCCATGGGGTCGCAAAGAGTCAGACACGACTGAGTGACTGAACTGACTGATTGATGCTGTTTTTTTAGTTTTCTTTGAATAAAACTTTTAATCACTCTCTAGGTGTATGGGTTCAGCAATCTGCCATCCACCCATCTCTTATGAATGATCTAGAAATGGAAAAGAGCTGACAGCTATAACATTCTGCTTTGGGAATTTAATCTCCTGAACATCCTTCAGCGCTGCAACTTCTTGTGACATAATTGTGTTTTGATAGTTGATTGTGTTTGAGATTCACGGACTTCATTAACAGAGCAAAATTGCCATAATGGAACTCAAAAACTTTTTGTAAAACTTTTAATAAAATCTCAGGAGTTAGAAATTTTCTGTGGTTTTTTTTTTTTTTTTAATTATTTTAACTTGAGGATAGTTACAATATTGTGGTGGTTTTTGCCATATATCAACATGAATCAGCCACGGGTGAACACGTGTCCTCCTATCCTGAACCCCCCTCCCACCTCCTGTGGTCGTTTTAAGTACCTGGTACAGTGGTGCAGACTAGTTACCTCATTTGCTTTTTCATTAAAAGGCCATTCTGACTTTTTTTACCTCCTATGGGATGATGATGTTCTCTTAGGCATTTGCTCATGTGTTCTCTCAGGCCTGATGCAGACACCCATGGGGTCTGAGCTGCTGCTAAGTCGCTTCAGTCATGTCCAACTCTGTGTGACCCCATAGATGGCAGCCCACCAGGCTCCGCCGTCCCTGGGATTCTCCAGGCAAGAACACTGGAGCAGTACAGTTTAATTTAATAAATTTCTAAACTAACTGTAAGTATAGTCTCAGCTTAATAATTTAGAGCATCCCCATGCCTGAAGTCCACCCCCTGAGAACTTTGTCTTTGTGTGTTTGATTCCTCAGCCATGCCCTCTTTAAAGCCAAGGGGTATCCTGTAGTCTGACCATTTTAACATCTCCTGTCTGCATTTCATTAACTTCTAATCTTTTGACTGGGGCTTAGTCAGATGCTTGCCCACATCCAGATAATCTAATTTAATTATTTATCACCCAATCAGATTAATACCTATGTGTAATTTTAAACTTTCAGAAATAGAGCACACCACTTCATCTGCTATGCATTTTTACTGCATATTAGAAGCGAACTTTTGTATGCATGTACAATCATTATCAAGTTAAATACATCAAACCAAGGAAAAATACTTTTATTACAGGTAGCCCATGAAGACTGTACTTCTGAGCCTATTTAAGAAATCTTGCTTTGGGTTCTTAAGTGAGTACACTTTGATCTCAGCATTAAAATTTGAGTGTAACACATGACTACCCCTTGCTCTAAAGGTTTTTTTTTTTTGTATTTAAAGAAGGGATCCTAAAGAAACAGGAAATTTTCTAAAACTTCTTAAATCCACATACAGGAGCTATCTATAAGCCCAAAGCAAAGAAGGTCCTAGTTGAACTATTTCGGTTTCAAACAACATAGGCCCACGTGGTTATGATCTAAGAAAATGGAAGATATTTCTTTTCATCAGATACTGCGAACTGGTGCTCCTTGATGTCATCTGTGGACCAGCACCAATCTGCAAACTGTTTGTTATCCATCTGCAATAGGCCACATGAAGAATATTGATATTTAAAAACTTCTTTAGCGGATTTACAGCAATGTTATATTTAACAAATTCAGTAATTTAAAAATGGAGCTTGTATTTTTTCAATTTTCCAATGATTCATTTTTTATATGATATAAAATTTCCACAACAGATTAAAAACAAAAAAAAACAAGGAACCTTGATTCTCCAGCTCAGGTAATATGAGAAGTAATAGGCTGGACTATCAGCATTACTGGCAACTCAGGTAGATACAAAGTTAACAACCATGACGGGAGCAGTGGAAGTGAAAAAGAGGGAACAATGGATGACAAGTCATGTTAACGAGTGAGAATACACAGGAACTGATGCTCTGCTGGGCTGGATGATGGAGACAGAAGGATGATGGAGATAGGCCTGTAGGATGGAGGCAGAAGGAAGTTTATGTCAACCGCCTATGCACATTCTGGCTTGGATAACGAAGAGGGAATGCCAATCACGGAGATGAGAACACAGGCTTCATATTCCCCCTGTTGGTTTTCTGGGGGGGGGGGGAGGGAGCAGGGAGAATGGAGTTACGAGATGGCATCTGGTATGGGACATGACATACGTATCTGACAGAGAGCCAGGTGGAGATGATTGAGTATATTATAGCAGTAAAGGGGCTTCTCAGATGGCTCAGTGGTAAAGCATCCACCTGCCAATGCAGGAGACACGGGGGGTTTGATCCCTGGTCCAGGAAGATCCCCTGGAGGAGGAAATGGCAACTCACTCCAGTATTCTTGCCTGGAGACACCCAAGGACTGAGGAACTTGGTGGCCTGCAATCCTTAGGGTCGCAGAGTCACACACAATTGAGCACACACACATGCAAAGCGTTGAAAGCCTCACTTAAGACAGAACTTCAAATCCTGGCTCTTCCACTGACTGCCTGATCTTAAACAGGTTACCCAACATCCCTGAGTTTCAATTTCCTCACCTATAAATATGGAAAACAGTACTACTTTGTAAGTCTGTTACAAGGATTATGTTATGTGGGCCTGGACTCAAAAGAAGGATCTGGGTGGAAGACTCAGGTTTCAGAATTAGCTGTGTTTATTTAACTGAGGATTAAAATCATGCAGGTAGATGAGACTACTGAAGGGGAGTAAGCGTCAGAGAGCGTTACTATTTAAGAGGGGCCGCAGAGGAGGAGAAGAAAGTACCAGAGGCAGGAAAATCAGGACAGTAGAAAGCAAAGGAAGAGGTTCATGAAGAAGGAAGTGGCTGATGCCTTAGGAAGGTCACGTACAATGAAGCCAAAGACAGGCCACTAGATCTGGCAACCCGCGAACCAGTGATTTTTCACGAGGCACCTTCAGAGGAGCCGGGTAAGCAAAAGCCTGACTTCAGTGGCCCAAATAAAGAAGGGAAAGTTAACAAAGCCAGGCAGTAAGTGCTGCAGGCAGTTCTTTTGAGTACACAGCTGTACATCAAGAAAAAAAACACAGGGTCAAGCTAAAAGAAAATGTGGCATACAGAAGTGTTAAATCCATTTGCTTTTGTGTGTTGGCCGGTGTCTAAGGTGGAAATAACCTAAGTGTGTATTTGCACGTTTCTGTGCATTTTACCATAATTAAAAATAAAAGGCAAATGAAACTTTTTTTTTAAAAAAGAAAGGGAGAGCAGATGGTTAATCCAGGGTTAAACATGTAGGGAGGATGTGGTGAGAGACAAAGGGGAAAATACACAAAGAGTAAGTGATTAACCGAGGTGTTCAATATAGAAAACAGGACAGAAAGCAAAGCTACGGCAAACGACGTGGTCTAGATTCAAATAAAAGGAGCAAACTTCCCACAGACATTAATCCCTTTAAGTTGCTATCACATTTTCTGAGAAAATGAAGTTTGAAAGGATGTATTTTCAAATCAACAAGCCAGAACAACTTTAAAAGAATAAACCTAATCTAAACTAAGGCTTCTTGGGCAGATACAAAAATTGGTATATTCAATTAGGTGCTACAGCAACTTGCGATATTCAAACTAGGCCCTAACAATAAAGGATTATTCTTCTTCTGAGGCCCTTAAGACATATTTAAATAGAGGGAAAAGCTCTATGTGTGAGACAGCATTCATATCTTCGAGATGATTTCTAAATGGAAACCATTCAATTTCTGAAAAGATGGCTAATTATCAACTAAAGTAACTATTTCTCTAATGAGCAGTCCTTTTCTATCAAAAAGAGGTTTTATTTTAAAGAAGTTTAAGGTGAAAAAGAAAATAGAAAGATGAATTTATAACAAAAAAAGTGATTCTTCTATACAAGTCTAATCTGGCAAAACATTACCCAACCCCCCGACCACACTCAAAGAAAACCTCTTCCTATTAACCACAAGGCCCACTTTAAGTCATGAGTTTAGATATATCATTATCTCACCATTGAAGGGCAGTCATTGGCACTGTATATAAGTTTGGAAGTTTTAAGTAGTCCCTTTTTCTGGTAACATCCTGTCTGCTTAAACCACAAGGTATAAGCAGTGTCATAAAACACAAACACAGAGCCCGACATGCATTCCTACTTTTGCCACTAATAACAGTGCATTTTCACAAGCTGCACTTAATTTTTCAGTTGACAGGCCCAAGGTCACAGCCCAGGATGTAGGATCCAAGGAAGGTCATTCTCTCTTCCCTTCCCCTCACCCTCCTTGTCTCCCTCGAGAAGACAGAAGACAAGTGAGTGGATAATTAGGGGTGGGAGGTGGGAAGATCAGAGAGAAATGGTTTGGTTCATGAACACCGTAAGCTCACTTTACCTATTTGGTTCCAAGAGTGACTAAGATTTATTTTGCCCTTTCATGCTTCCCTAAAGTTCACTTTAATGCATGTAAAATGCCGTGGGAGACTTCCACCTCCAGTATGACAGAGTAATTGGTCCCAGACCTTTCCTCCTCTCATAAACAACTGGACAAAATAATGCAACTATTTTCAGGTACCAGCTAAGAGAAGGGGCAAGAATGTGACCTCCGAAAGAAGGAAAGGGTCATCAGGCCACATCTGCTTGGTGCTCTGCCTTGGGGGTATTTTCCTGACTGTAGTACAGTGAGCTGGAATCCAGGCAGAGGAGGGCTGGGAGGCAGAAACAGTCCTGGGGAGGAGGGAGTTATACAGAGGGGGGACCAGAGAAGTTTGTATAAGGGTTTCCTGAGAGTCTTTAACCAATGCAGGGCATGTAACTACACAGGGCTTACAAAAGAGTGGCTGTATTAAGGTTAACAGAAATACGAGAGGTCGAGCAACTTAAGGGAAAGACTGGCAGTCTAACCCAGTCCGAACAAAGAGAACTCATTAACGCTCTGGGCAAGAAACACTAGGAAGGCTTCGCTTTAGGAGTAAAAACATACCCCAGGATAAGGTCTGCTTTAGACATATGCTAACAAAGCCTCAAACTAACACCTAAAAGAATCCACAGCAGAAACAGAATTTGGAGGATGAGTCTTGCTAAGGTAAAGGGGCCTGGGGAAAAACCTTGAGACTTCCACAGATCAGCCATGGCAAAATATAAAGCTAAGCCTATACAAGATCAGTCAGTAACTAAACTGCCTACTAAAACAAAAATCAACACCCTACAAAGCCATTTTTTAAAAATACACTATCTAAAGTAGGTAAAAACTTTAGATGAGCTATTATAAATATGTCTCAAAAAGTCAAGGACATTGTGTTTAAAAACAACAACAGAAAAGAATATATGAACAGATGGGAATCTCAGAAAAATCAAAACTAGAAAAAAGAACCAAATGGGAGGAAAAAAAATAATAAATGGAAATTCTAGGACTGAAAGGTTCAATAACTAAAATGAGAGAGTCATTGAATAGATATGTTTTTCAACATTTATCAGTATATCCAATTAACAATGCTGGGATAGTTTCAGGTGATCAGCGAAGCAACTTGGCCATAGCTATACATGTATCGAGTCTTCCCGAAACTCCCCTCCCATCCAGGCTGCCACATAACACTGAGTGGGACTGCAGGTGCTAGTACATATAGAGGTCACTGAATAGACAATAGTGGATTTGAGATAGCAGAAGACGAGTCTATCGACTTGACAGATCACTGCCAATTACAAATTTGAGGAATAAAGAGGAAAAAAGGGTTGCAGAAAAATGAACACAGCATCAGACATTTGTAGGACGGTGTCAGTCTAACACATATGTACTAGGAGCCTCAAAAGAAGACCACGAGAATAAAAGCAGAAAAGATATCTGAAGAAATCATTGTTAAAATTGTATTGTTTGATGAAAACACTATTTTATCATATCCAAAGAGCTCATCAAACTCCCAAGACAATAAATACAAAGAAAATCATATCTAGTTTAATCGTGGTTGAACTGCTGAAAATCAAAGAGAATGAGAAAATCAGTAAAGGGACCCCAAAACAATATGTTATATACCGGAGAAAAATAATGCAAAGAATACTAACTTCCCATCACAACAATGGGGACCAGGAGATGACAGAATAACATTTTTAAAGGGCTAGAAGAAAAAAAAAAAATTCCGTTCAGAATTCTCTATCTAGTGAAAAATCCTTCAAAAACAAGATAAACATATTTTCAAATAAAATGAAAGCTGACAAAGTTCTTCTCAAGCAGCTGTGTACTATAAGAAATTACAAAAAAAATAGTTCTTCAGGATGGAGGGAAACAATACCATATGGAAATTCAGGTCTTCAGGAAGGAAAGGAGGATACCAAAAACGATGAATAAGTTACCAAAAAGTAGCTTTATATTTTTTATTTTTCTTAAAGTTTCCTTAAAAGACTCTTTTAAACAAGAATAACATGCAAATAGTTTTGAACAGAAATAAAAGATATGATAACAAGAGCATGAAAAATTGAGAGGGTGAATAAGGAGAATTAAATTATATTTGTGAATTGAGAAGATGAAATGGATATGTCAAATGACGGGTTGGAGGTATGAAGTAGGAAGTGAGAAAAGACAGGGGTAAAATGTGAAGTGATACAATTCTGACTATAAACAGACTTTAAAAAGTTAAGGTTGCATATTATTAGCCCTAGAATAATTAATGAAAAAATAACTTAAAACATGCATAGCAAAGAAACCAATAGAGTAAATAAAATGAAGTATTAAAAAATAGCCAATTAAGCCAAAAGAAGGCATTAGAAGAGAAAAACAAAAAGGGATAAATGAAAACAATGGCAAAAGGGTAGACTTAAACCCACTTTCCTAAATAATTACATGAACTATTAACAGATTAAACCATCCAACGAAAGGGCGGAGATTGTCATATTCAAAAAACCAAGACTGAACTATACACTGTGTATAAGAGATGAATTAAAAATTAAAAGACAAATAGGTTAACAGAATAAAATGAAATTTATAACGATAAAAGGAGAAATTTATCAGAATAAGACACCATTCTTAAACATGTATGTACAGAATAATAAAGCTTCAAAATTCATAAACAGAAAACGGCAAAACTCAAGAGAAAAACACAAACATTCACAACTACAAGTGGAGATTTTATCATCTCTCTTCATACTAGTTAGAACAAGTAGACAACAAACAAGTAAAGCAACAGGATATGAGAAAGATGCTATCAACCAACTTGGCCTAATTGCCATTTATAGAACTTCATACCAAATAACTACAGAATACATGAGTCATTTACCAAGATGCATCACATGCTGGGCCATAAATCTCAATAAATTTCAAAAGACTGAAATAGTCTTTTTTAAAGACTATGTTCTCTGACCAAAAAACCAGTAATAGTAAATCCACACAATCTCTAGATAGATACCTGGAAAATAGAAAATACACTTCTAAATAATCCATGAGTCCAAGATAAGCCACAAGGAATTCAGAAAATATTTAAAGTAAAAACACAACATATCAAAACTTGAGAGAAATTTACTGCTATATTAGAAAAAGTTTTAAAAATCAATGATCTAAGTTTCGACCCTTAAGAAGTTGGGGGAAAAGAAGCAAATTAAACCTAAGTAGAAACCTAAGGAGAAACAATAAAGGGCAGAGCTCAATGAAATAGAAAACAGGTAACAACAGAAAATTTAAAAAAATGCTGGTGGAGGGCAAGGAGGCAGTGTTATTGGCTGTAATTCATTTTCTCCCAGAAACTGGCCTAAAAAGCCATATATATCAAGTCCTGCTGGATCTCCAAGAGCAGTCAGTTTCTACCACTCAAAGGTCTATTTAGGCTCATTACAGAGACAGATCAGAACTGGGTCCTGAGCTAGAGACAGAGGTGCTCTTTAAAAAGCCCGCAAGTCTTAGGCGTGTCCCTCTTTCAAGAAGACCTGGAAAACGCAGAAATATTTAGCCAGTGATAATGCTAGTTATACCCAAATTCAGAGAATACTTACGTTCTACTCCTCCTCTTAAATGAAAACCAGAATTGATGCTTTTGAACTGTGGTGTTGGAGAAGACTCTTGAGGGTCCCTTGGACTGCAAGGAGATCCAAACAGTCCATTCTGAAGGAGATCAGCCCTGGGTGTTCTTTGGAAGGAATGATGCTAAAGCTGAAACTCCAGTACTTTGGCCACCTCATGAGAAGAGTTGACTCATCGGAAAAGACTCTGATGCTGGGAGGGATTGAGGGCAGGAGGAGAAGGGGACGACAGAGGGTGAGATGGCTGGATGGCATCACTGACTCGATGGACGTGAGTCTGAGTGAACTCCAGGATATGGTGATGGACAGGGAGGCCTGGCGTGCTGCGATCCATGGGGTCGCAAAGAGTCGGACATGACTTAGCGACTGAACTGAACTGAGAGAATGTTTTTTTGTGTATGTGGGAGTGGAGTGGTAAAACTAAGTATTTAAAATGGATTAGAGAGCTACTATTTAAAGAAAGGGGCTTCCCAGGTGGTAAGGTGATGAATCTGCCCAAGAATACAAGAGATGCGGGTTTGATCCTTGGGTCAGGAAGATCCCCTGGAGTAGGAAATAGCAACCCATTCCAATAGTCTTGCCTGGAGAATTCTACGGACAGAGGAGCCTGACAGGCTACAGTTCACAGGTTCGCAAAGAATCGGACAGAACTGAGCCCTGAGCACACACACACACACACACACACATTTAAAGGAAAGCTCTTATGATTGCTTCAAAAGTAAAGAAAAAAAAAATTCTTAAGCAAAAAACTATACTTGAGTCATTATTTCTGTATTTAGATTTTTGTATATTTTTCTCTTAAAAAGTGAACCCCCCTTTTTAAGTTTCCGTTTAAAATTTTAGCTGAGTACTTTCTCAATAGGAAAAATGCCACGGGTGGGCGGGGGGTGGGGTGGGGAAAGAGGCCTCATTTTTAAGCACTGGATTTAAAGTGCCGACTTCATTCAGGGTAATGACAACCTCGACTCTCATTATGAAGAAACACAACCATCTAGAGGTAGTTCAGGTTACAGTTCTGTGAAAGGAATCTCTACAGCGAGCACCTTTGTTCTAAATCTCAGTGACCTGATGCCCAAAACTATATATAAACTCAGTCGGTCCTTGGCACTAAGCCACGCTTCCACAAATCCTGGAAGCACAGACAGCCCCGTGCACAGTGCCTGCTCTGCCTCTGACCCACAGTGAGACCATCGCATGTTGCAAACATCTCAGTTTCCCTCAAGCACGCGTGGCTGGTGTGGCCACTTCATCTTTCTGCCCATACCTCACCCTCCTCACTCTCCTCGCCCACAAGCCTTTCTTTTCCCCGCCCTCTTTAATACACTGCTGCTGCTGCTGCTGCTGCTGCAGTCGTGTCTGACTCTGTGCGACCCCACAGACGCCAAGAGTACTGGAGTGGGGAGCCACTGCCTTCTCCGCTTTAATACACTAGTCCAGGGCAATCTTTGCAAATCCCTAGGTTTTCAGCTTTTTAAAATCAAGTCATCTATTGCTGGAATAAATATCCTACTCTGACCCGTTCCACTACTCTCCCTAAAATAGTTCCGTTCTGTTCCATCCAGTCGCTCAGTCGTGTCCGACTCTTTTCGACCCCATGGACTACAGCACTCCAGGCCTCCTTGTCTATCTCCAACTCCCGGGGTATACTCAAATTCATGTCCATCGAGTCAGTGATGCCATCCAACCATCTCGTCCTCTGTTGTCCCCTTCTCCTCCCACCTTCAATCTTTCCCAGCATCAAGGTCTTTTTCAGTGAGTCAGCTCTTCGCATCAGGTGGCCAAAGTATTGTTTGTACACCATAAAAATTAAGATGCCTAACTCTTCTCTTAGGATGAAAAGGTTAGAAGGACTGCAATAATAACATACTTAAATGAGCCCTGAAAAAGTGAAGCCAGTGAGTCTTCCACCGATATTACTTTCTCCCGGTAGGGTAATTCCTTGGACAATCTAGGAAAAGCAACTTGATTTATAGCAAACTTGACATTATCTAGTCATCATTCTAATGCAATCCTGCCAACCTGGAGGATGACCCAGGACAGGTGCCACTGTCCATGGCACTTTATTTATAATTAGACTGTGCAGTGTTAATTATGCTGGCTGCCCTGCCAATGTTCTACAGAGACTACAGGAAGAGATCAAAACAATCATTCCTGAATTATGAGTCACTGTACCCTCTCCAACTACACACTGCTGTTGGCTGCTGCTAAGTCGCTTCAGTCGTGTCCGACCCTGTGCGACCCCATAGATGGCAGCCCACCAGGCTCCCCCATCCCTGGGATTCTCCAGGCAAGAACACTGGAGTGGGTTGCCATTGCCTTCTCCAATGCATGAAAGTGAAAAGTGAAAGTGAAGTCACTCAGTCATGTCTGACTCTTAGGAACCTCATAAACTACAGCCTACCAGGTTCCACTGTCCATGGGATTTTCCAGGCAAGAGTACTGGAGTGGGGTGCCATCGCCTTCTCTGCTACACACTGCTGGAAGCCCTCAAACCTGGAAGATTGAAGCTGTGCACACTACATGTGCACACATGCTTATCGAGCTCTCACATTTTGGATGAGTTCCAATACCTGTTGCCTAACTCTCCAAAACACATTTTAATCCTGGCAACTTTTTGCCTATCAAAGGATTAGAGGTTGAGAAAGAGACAGTTTAGAAAATTTTCAAGGCCTGGTTTATCCCATAGAGAAGAGAATTTCTGCATCAGTAAACTATGATTTAAAATTGTGCTTCACACTTAGATAATTGCTCCAGGGAGGGGCTATTATCTCATTCATGTTTGTGTGCCTGGTGCCTACCAGGGCAGAAACCTGCAATAAGCTTGAAATCAAAGTCGCAATACCCAATACATTAAAATGAAGTATTAATTAAAATTACGTTCATTTTCACTCATAAAATCTGAGACCTGAAGCTTGGAATAAAACAAAGTTAATATGCTAGCTATGAGGTTAAGAAAGTTCTTCTAACACCTGCTCTGAGGTTGGGTTTAGTACTATTTCAGTGATTATTAGCTCTGAGTCATTGCAATTCATTTTTACTGGACGCTGATTCTTCAGACTACATTTCCTCTTCTTTCCTCAAAGCCAGCATATAATTTAAGTCAATTGTGGTTTAGGAGGCATAAAGTATAGTGAAGAGAAACTGGAGGTTCTAATTCTGACTCCATCACTTGATGTGTGTTGGAACCTCAGTTTCCTCACTGTTAAGATGGGAATAATAACTGCTCTGTCTGCTTTATCATAGGGGGCAAATAAGGTAAGTGGGTCAACAACACTTTGCAAATTATTTAATGCTGCATTAATAGTCTATTGCTAATATACTACCTCGGAGAAGGAAATGGCAACCCAGTATTTTTGCCTGGGAAATGCCATGGACAGAGGAGCCCGACAGGCTACAGTCCAGGGGGCTGCAAAGAGTCAGACACAACTGAACAACAACAATGTATTACCTAACTAGGGGAGGAATTTCAAAATCATAAGCAAATAACTGGATCTTCTACCTTTCAGTCAAGCACACTAGTATTTCTCTTTAAGATCCACCAATATAACTTCCTCCCTCACATCTTTTATTATAAAATGATGCTTAAATGTCATTACAGTATATATTAGTAAAAAATTCATAAAATAAGAAGAGTCTAGAAACCTCATGCTAACCTCTTGATGTCATTTAGGCTCAGCAACAGCGATGTCCATGGCAGATCTCAGCCAGTGTGGAACAGGATAACTTTAGATGATTATATCTGATTCTCAGAGATTTTAATACACAGGTTTTACATTTTTAAGTCATCTAGCTCCTAAAACATTTGCCAAATAGCTGCCTTGATTGTAAAGACACTACAACTCTTCCCAAAATATCCTTAGGGATTAAGTGTATCTAAAGGCCACACTCATTTGCTATAATTGCACTTACATAATAAAACTCAGATATCCAATGACCGTTAGAATTTCTAAGAAGGCAATTTAAACTTATATAATGCTCAACATTTTCTGGCTGAAATAACCTAAAAGGCAGCAAATAACATAGACAATGATTTTACTTTCTAAACTAAAACATTCAGTTGATAAATTTTCTACCATTTTCAAATTCTACACTGCATATATTTACTGAGTCTAATCACAGCTGCTATTTTCTGTGCAGTTGAGTGGTCCAATGAGCAAAAATCAACATTTCAGTGCTAGAGGGAAGGGAGCAAAGAAGAGGAACTACTTGCTAGTTTCGCTGCAGCTAAGAAGCACACTATTTTAAATATCTATCAAGGAGAACGTTTAAGAGGAAAAGGAGACATCCTGCCAGAGAATGCCAGCGATCCAGGAGAGTACCAGAGACACAGCACATAAAGAATCCCACCATGAAGCGCTTTAGATAGAGAATTTAATGCAAAGGATCAAGGAGAGGAACAAATAAACACCTGCAGTTTAACACAAGAACTGTGACACAAGAATTAGGACTTCCCTGGTGGTCCAGTGGTTAAGAATTCGCCTTTTGATGTAGGGGACACAGGTTCGATCCCTGTGGGGATCCCACGTGCCACAGGGCAACTAAGCCCACACACTACAACGGAAGATGTGTGTCGCACTTAAGACGCAGCACAGCCAAATAAATATTAAAAAAAAAAAAAAAAAAGAATTAAAAAATCAGGGAGGAGTCATTTCCTTCAGGAAAGAAAGGGCGTTTTCTACCTCAACAAACAAGGTAGATGTTCTTTTAACCTATGCCCACTTAACAAAACTCCAAATGAAGCAACATTCTCTGTTCTCTCTGCAACATTTTCTAACGCCATTGCTCACTGTCTCCAACTAAAGGGCTACTCTCCACAAGGTTCAAGCGCGTATGCCCCCACCAAAGCAGCTGCATACTTACCAAGAATTAGTGTCTGTTCACAAATCAGTTTATGCTACTTAACATTATAATTATGGTTATGGAATAATTAAGTATTAAATGAAAAAAAATTTTCAAAATTATTTCTATGAAAACTGAGTTTTGCATCAGGAAGACCCTACAAAGGTAACTCCCAAATAACACTGCTACCAAATTAAATATTAGCAGGAAAAACAAAAAAGACTGCGGGGGGTGTCCTAGAAAAACGTTTACACCCAGGCTGCAAAATGTTAATGTTCTCAAACCATTTGGAAAAACAAAAAGAACCTGGAAATGACAGGGGCACCATGGGTAGCACAGAGATATGGAAGAAGACAGAAGCAGAACTCTAGTCAGTGGTCCCAGAGCCAAAAGAAAAGCTTTAGCCAGTAAGACATTATTAGCAACTAAGTTTACACACTTCCATGTGAAATGCTACAGGAATGTGAAGTCTTCTTTAGTTTCCATTTTTAACAAGGTTTTAAAAAGTATGCATTATGTTTGAGATCATGTTAGAGGCAACTTGTATATAAGGCTGGAGAAGGCGATGGCACCCCACTCCAGTACTCTTGCCTAGAAAATCCCATGGACAGAGGAGCCTGATAGGCTGCAGTCCATGGGGTCGCGAAGAGTCGGACAGGACTGAGCGACTTCCCTTTCACTTTTCACTTTCATGCATTGGAGAAGGAAATGGCAACCCACTCCGGTGTTCTTGCCTGGAGAATCCCAGGGACGGGGGAGCCTGGTGGGCTGCCGTCTGTGGGGTCACACAGAGTCGGACACGACTGAAGTGACTTAGCAGTAGCAGCTGGTATATAAGGCTCACATCTAAGAATTCATCTTGGCAGTCAAGAGCACACACATTTCCCCAAACACAAACCATAATGTATGCATTTACTTGTGAATGTCTAAAGAACAATTTCACTGTAATGCTTAAGAACCTACCTCTGCAATGCTAATACTTAGTAATGAACCAGGTAATTTTAAAAATCATGTCTCATCAATACATGTCAAAAGCCTAAAATACATTCTTTGAACAAATAACTCCACAAGAGGAATTTCTCCTAAGAGTAACTGCACAGACACATATGTATAGTGTTTATAGCAGTCTTGTTCACATCGTAAGAAAAAAAACAAACTTACATATGTAACATCAAGGGATAGGCATATTCACATCCAATAAAATATTATGCATACATAAAAATTATTTACATCTAGTTTATACATGAAAAGCTGTTCAAAATATAGTATTAAGAGGCAGGTTACAGAACTTGAAACAAATAGTCATCTTGCTGGATACACTGTAAATAAAAATATTAGTGGTTATTTCTGGAAGGTGGAATTAAAGGTAAGTTAGATGCTTTTGTATTTATATTTTCTATGTTTTATATGTAAAAAAAAACAAACAGGAAAAGCCTTCCAACATGTACAGATCATGTTTTAACTACTCAGTATCTAACAGTGATAAATTAATGAAAATTATCAACAGTTGAGGTGTCTTAGAAATGGCCCTAGATAGTGAAATCAAGAAACCCGGATAGCAGGATAAAATTTGCTATTACTCTCTCATGGGACCTCCTATTAGGAATTGGAGACTATCTCCAGTCCACACTGGCCTTGTAACTTGTTTTAAGCAATGGAAAGCAGCAGAAGCAACACTATAAAATTTCCAATCCTAGGTTTTAAGAGGTATTACAGCATTTACCATTTCTCTTCTGCTGACCTGGAGGGCCCCGTGAGAAGAAATCTGAGCTAGCCTACTTGTGGACAAGGAACCAAATGAAAAAAAAAAAAAAAAAAAAAGCCCAGCAAACAGACAGCACTCACTGCCAGATATGGGAGCAAAGCCATCCTAAATCTTCCAGCTCCCTCCCAATCAGGCTACCAGATGACAGCTGCTACAAGTGACCTCGGGCAAGAACGGTGGAAGAAACATCCAGCTGAGCCCAGAACAAACTGCTGACCTACAAAATCATAAGCCAATATACGGTTGCTGTTTTAAGCCATTAAGTTCTGTGATTTATTATGTAGCAAGAGATGACTAACTTACCCACCATCCACATCCACACAGTATACCATTAATGTTTGGGAGGCACTCTTCCTACAGACTAATTTATCCTCCTAAAACAAAAGATTATACTGTACATACTAGTTCTGTGATTCCCTGACATCTTTGAAATGGGACCATATGCAGGGTCTCTTTGGTTATTTTAGATTTAAACTCAGACACATAGGGAGAGAATGGAACACTTGGTATACTCAGGACATTTTACATTCTTTATACAAAAATCCTGCATGCCGCTGTGGGCTTTGCCTTCAAAGACCAAGGACCTGGATGCAGTAGACTTGAGGGAAGTTCTCGCTCCTTCATCAGTGGATGTGAGGATGCTCTGCGTAACAGGTGTCCCAGAGCAAGCCCAGGAGAGATACTGAAAAAAGTAAGACCCAGTTCATAACCACCACCCACCATTTTAACACCTCCACCAATAATGATGGTGATAATAAAAGTCAACATTCACTGAGGGGTTTATTAGCACATGCTAACAACAGGCTGGAAACAGCGGAGAAGTTAAGAATGTGTCTGGAACCAGAGTGCTCGTCACTTCCTGTGTAACCTTGAGCAGGTTACTTTGTCTTTCCAAGCTCAGTTTGCTTATCTGTAAAATGGAGATAAGAACAGTGGCCCACCTCATTGAGTTGTGAGAATTAAATGAGACACATGTAAAATATTTAGAACAGAGCCTAGCACACAGCAAGTGCTCAATAATTAGTGGTTTTCTGTATGAAGTAACCAACATTTTACAGGTGTCACCTCATTTTATTTAATCCCCACAACATTCTATGGATGAAGTAAGAGGCAGGGAGGTGAAAGAACTTGCTAGGAAGTGGCACAACCAAGTTTCAAACTCACATTTTTCATTTTTCTCAACTGCAGTAGCTAAACCCTTCAGCTCCATGGGGCATAACTTAAACTAGCCCCTTGTTCAGGAACAGGCCCCGTATCTTCAAAGGCTCTGATCACAGTCACCTCTAGATCAGAGCTGAGGTTCAGGCTGGCCTCAGAGATGAACACAATTACCACAATGTGTCAGACACTCGTGCTGCGGTTCCCACAGTTCTCTGAGCCATTACTTAGTAGATATTCAAACACTGATCTTGTCCAACTATATTCACTGTGTTACTATTCCATCATAGGCAGTAAGGTGGATTCCCTCCTTCCCCCTGCTCATTATGAAGTTATCCAGATACAATACATGTCCGATCATTTCACTGAACCATTACTGATTGCTATTTTAGAAAAGTAGAAGCTTTTATGTTGTCCAGTCGCCAAGTCGACTGCAACCCCCTGGCCTGCAGAATGCCAGGCTTCCCTGTCTTTCACCATCTCCCTGAGTTTGCTCAAATTCATGTCCACTGAGTCGGTGATGCTCTTTAACCATCTCATCCTCTGCCACCCTCTGCTCCTTTTGCCTTCAATCTTTCCCAGCACCAGGGTCTTTTCCGATGAGTCAGCTCTTTGCACAAGGTGGCCAAAGCATTGGAGCTTCAGCCTCAGCATCAGTCCTTCCAATGAACACCCAGGACTGATTTCCTTTAGGATGGACTGGTTTGATCTCCTTGCTGTCCAAGGGACTCTCAAGTCTCCTCCAGCACCACAGTTCAAAAGCATCAATTCTTTGGCTCTCAGCCTTCTTTATAGTCCAACTCTCACATCTGTACATGACTAGTGCAAAAACCATAGCTTTGATTATACAGACTTTTGTCAGCAAACTGATGTCTCTGCTTTTTAATATGCTGTCTAGGTTTGTCATAGCTTTTCTTCCAAGGAGCCAGCACCTTTTAGTTTCATGGTTGCAATCACCATCAGTAGTGCTTTTGGAGCCCCCAAAAATAAAGTCTGACACTGCTTTCTCTTTGTCCTCTTCTATTTACTGTGAAGTGATGCTTTTTTAAGAGACCCTTTAAACCTATTATGTTTTACAGAGAAAATAGTGAACTTTTGTCCAGTCAGCTGGCTAGTAAAAATGACTAGAACCAAAAAGATTTCTTTCTTCTCTTTTTTTTAATTTTTAAACTTTAACTACAGGAAAATGGAAGTGAAACAATAAGTGAGTTTAACCCACAGAACTGCTCAGCTAAGTTTAGTTCTACCCAAATTCAGCTGGGTGATTTTGAAAACAACCACTTTCTCAGACTTAGAGGAAATGGTTAAGCAACCTCTGAGAAGTCATTTGTTTTTGCACTGTGGTACATACTTTTTTTTTTTTTTTATGAGTCCTTTTTAGGTAATAGAACATCCTAACATTGTCCAAGCACTTGTCAACTAAAATAAAAAGTCTACAAGATGCTACAAGTTATTATTTGAATCTAGATATCCTTTTCTTCCTTTAAAAAGCACAAAGAGAACATGTTTCTTAAAAATAAGTTTTTACATTTTACAATAAAATGAATTCTCAATACTTTAAGCCCAAAGAGGAATATAAAAGTCACTGAAAGAGAGAAGCTGACAGTTTGAGACTGAGCAACATGGTTTCGTCCTGATCTCAGACAAAACAGAGATCAGATATGACTGAGAAATCACATTCTTAGAGAAATTTCTCATGTCATAATTGTAGTTGATGTTTTGAAAAAATATATCTGCTATTTCTTTTTTCCCTGTAGTACTAGTTAAATCCTGGTACAGTAACACATGATAACTAGGGATGAGAGAATCTATAATTACTAACACACTTTTTCTGGCTAAGTGATGAAACGTTACTAAAATTTTTTTTAAATTTTTGATGCAAGTATTTCTAATACATTTTGCTGCTTTCTTGTCCTCATACAAAGACCAGATCCAACATATGGTCATCCCTGGGGAAAAATGACTGCACTGAAGCTTGATGGGAAATAGAACTCAGTGTCCTGGATGATAAAGTACCTTTATAGGAAACGATACCCGCATACCTCGTCAAACGCACTTCAATTAACAACAGTTTACAACAAATCATACTCTACTGGATATTTTTTAAACTTATATTTTATTCATTGAACCAAGTTTCACTGCAGCTGTTTACTCCAGCTATTTTTTAGGGGATTAAAAGTTCAGCTGAAGGTCAACAGTAATTATGATTCTCATATCAGACAGCAAACATTTCTTAAAGGTAAACAGAAATTATTCAATCTGAAACAGAGAAAAGAAGAAGAATTGAGAAAAAAAGAGAGGAGTGCCTCAAAGGCACAAAAGAACTAACAATACGTATGTAATTGGAGTCCCAGAATTACAGGGGAAAAAAAACACACCTGGGCAAAACAATTATCCAAAGAAACCATAGCCCCAAACTTTGTAAATATGGTGAAAGACACACATTTACAGATTCAAGAAGTTCAATGAACATCAAAAAATATTTAGTCCAAAGAAAACCAAGTGAAGAAACAAACTGCTAGAACCAAAAGTGAAGGAAAACCTGAAACTAGCTGGAAAATAAAAAGCTACATGTTACACACAGAGTAACAACAACTCAAATACAATGGATTTCTTAACAGCAAAGACCAGAAAACGATAGCCTTTAGTGTCTTTATATAGGGAACCATTATATATGTTTGTGCAATATATATGATACATATGTTACATATAATACAGAAGTATGTCTATATCTTTGCATGGATTAGTATTCAAAAGACATAAAGAACTCTTACAATTCAAAATAGTGGGCAAAAGATCTGAACAGTCACTTCACAAAAGAAGATGAACTAATGGCCAACAAAAAAGAAAAAAATGCAAACATGCTCAACTTCATGCCATCAGTAGTCACCAGGGAAGGCCAATTAAAACCGTAGATATGTCATTACATACTGATCGGATTGGCTAAATTAAAAAGCTTAATCACACTAAATTTTGACAAGGATGTGAAGAATAAGCATTATCATACACTGCTGATGGAAATGTGAAGTGGTAAAACCAGTTTGGAAAATCGTTGGCAGTTTCTTAAAAAGTTGAAACATACAGCAACCAGAAGACCCAACCAATCAAATCCTAAGTATTTACCCAAGAGAAACAACAAATGTCTACATCAAGATTTTTACTTCAGAAATTAAGGGAGACTTATATTAACCCCAAACTGGAAACAAATGTCCATTAAGACCTGAATGGATAAACAAGTTATAGTATATCCATAAAATGGAATAAAAAATGAATAAAAAAAGGCAAAAAAAGGCAAAAATTAAAAAATAAAAGGAAGCTACTGATATTACTTGGATGAGTCTCAAAACAATTACGCTGGGTGAAAGAACCCAGGCTAAACAACAGTGCATGATTTCATCCATGTAAAATCTGTATAATTCCATCTACATAAAATTCTAGAAAATGTAAATTAATCTATAATGAGGGAAAACAGATCAGTGGTTGCCTAGGAAGGAAGGGAATATTTTGTTTGGCTTTGGCTCTAAGTTTAAAAAATATAACAGCAAGTATCAGGAATATGCACCATTACAGTACTCTGATTTTAATTACACAAAGACCAATCTGAGAGGCTATTCACTTTAACAATTACTGCACACTCTCATGCCACACTCTAAGCCTTTGTTCCACAATTATTTCTTGTCCACTTACCCAAAGGAACTGTGAAGGTCTTCTGTTAAAAAATACTCCTGACACTATAAACACCAACACAGTGATGGGCTAAATTCTCTATAATGTTAGTAAGTATTTCAAAGTACTTTGAATGAGTAGGTGAGGGATCTTTCACAGAACTCTAGTTCACTTGGCTTAACTTAACTTGTACATGCCAGGGTGTACCTGTTTACATCTCATCACAGTTCACCGTATGTCTTATTTGCGGAGTAGGGCAAGAGAAGACAGTTTCTCCCCCCCGCCACCCACCCACAGGTTTTATTAAGAAATAACTGGCATACATCAGTGTATAAATTTAAGGTATACAGTATGATGTTTCGATTGACACATATTGTGAAATGATTACCACGATAGGTTTAGTTAACATCCATCATCTCATGTAGATGTAATTTTAAAAAAAGAAAAAAAAGTTCTCGTGAGGAGAACTCACAGGATCTACTCCCTCAACAACTTTCCAATCATATAGCAGTCTTAACTATAGTCATCACGTTGCACATTACATCCACAGAACTTATTTATCTTACAAATGCAAGTTTGTATCTTTTGTCTACTTTCTCCAACTTCCCCTCCCCCAAACCCTCACCTCTGATAACCACAAATCTGATCTCTTTGAGTTTGATGTGTGTTTGTGCACGTTTTTTTTTTTTTTTAAAGATTCCATATATAAGTGAGAACATACAAAATATGTCTTTCTCTGACTTCTTTCACTTAGCCTCTAGGTCCACTCATGTTGTTGCAAATTGTAGGATATCCTCTTTTTATGGCTGAATAATATTCCATTGTGTGTGTGTGTATATACACACATACATATAGGTATATATATTATATGCATATATACATACATACATGTGTGCACACACACACACTCCACAACTTCTTTATCCATTCATCCACAGAAGAACATTTAGGGTGTTTTCACATCTTCACAATTATAAATAATGCTGCTGTGAACATAGGCGTGCAGATATTTTTTGAAGAGCAAGACAGTTTAAGTAGATCAATCCCAGTCATTCACAGCCCCAAAGAATCCAGAGGGAAAAAGAGAGTTGATTCTAGTTCTCTTAAAGGTCTAGATCATTTTATGGCAGGACAGGCATGGGACAAAGGATTTTCTATTATTCAATAGATCAGGACAAGTAAAAAAAAAAATAATTGAACTTATAGGCCTCTAATTCATCAAAATTAAAGTAAGTCTAAGAATTCACCAAAGCACTGAGAAGATAAATGATATACCCATATTATGTATGTAGGAGGCAGAGGGTTTTGGGAAAGAGATAGCTTGTTAAAACCTCCAGGGCCCATCAACATACAACTAGCTTAAGAAGATGTGGTGGATACACACACACATATATATATTACTTAGTCATAAAAAGAATGAAATATTGCCATTTGCAGCAACATGAGTGGATCTGAAGAACATCATACTTAGTGAAGTAAGTCAAAGACAAGTATTACATATCATTCACACATGGAATCTAAAAAATAATACAAATGAATCTATTTACAAATCGGAAACAGACTCACAGACATAGGAGACAAATTTATGATAACTGAAAAGGAAAAGGGAGGATGGGAACAGGGATAAATTAGGAGTATGGGATTAAGAGCCACACACGACTACATAATACAGATGGACTACACGATTTACTGCATTGCACAGGGAATGATACGTGGTATCTTACAACAACCTATAATAGAAAATAATCAGAAATGTATGTATATGTGTGTGTATGTGTACATATTAAAAGATGCCTGCTCCTTGGAAGGAAAGTTATGACCAATCTAGACAGCGTATTAAAAAGCAGAGACATCACTTTGCCAACAAAGGTCTGTCTAGTAAAGCCTTGGTTTTTCCAGTGCTCATGTACGGATGTGAGAGTTGGATTATAAAGAAAGCTGAGTGCAGAAGAACTGATGCTTTTGAAGTGTGTTGGAGAAGACTCTTGAGAGTCCCTTGGACTGCAAGGAGATCCAACCAGTCCATCCTAAAGGAAATCAGTCCTGGGTGTTCACTGAAGGACTGATGTTGAAGCTGAAACTCCAATACTTTGGCCACCTGATGCAAAGAGCTGACTCATTTGAAAAGACCCTGATGCTGGGAAACATTGAGGGCAGGAGGAGACAGAGGACGACAGAGGATGAGATGGTTGGATGGCATCACTGACACAACGGACATAGGTCTGGGTGGACTCCGGGCGTTAGTGATGGACAGGGTGGCCTGGCGTGCTGTGGTTCATGGGGTCGCAAAGAGTTGGACACGACTGAGCGACTGAACTGAACAGATGTATACATACATAATGTAATCACTTTGCTGCATACAATATTGTAAACCAACTATACTTCAATAAATAGACAGGCCTGACAGGAACTAATATATGTAAAATGACTGCTGCACGTAGAACAACACAGTTTGGCAACCATCAAAAAATAACGATAAAGTCGTTTTTATTTTTTAATAATAAAGAAGAAAACCTTTCAGGTATAAACACAGAACAGATTAAAAAATCAGTGGTTATTTTTAAAGCTAATTTAAGAATTTTAAATAATTCTGTGTCTTCCCAAGCTTACAACTATTCAGAGATGAAATAAATGACTGTAGAATATTCAGATAACAAAGGCATCTGATGTGTAGTTTGTCGGATATGCCTGGCTAGGCCATTTCCTTCTCCTGTGACCTAGATCTTTCTTCAGAAACTCGCTACCCAATTCCAACAGCTCCACTTTCTACCTTCTGTAAAAGGTATTCCTAAGAGAGTCCTCTCCAGTCTCTACAGAAGACAGGTTTAACGTGTAGAGTCACAGTTCTCGAGATCTGGTACAGGTACCACTGGGAATTTCTGATACTCTCTCAGCAGGTCTTCAAGGGTAAAACTATTTTCATAATCAAATGTTATTTCAGTTTTCACACTCATTCTCTCATGAGTGTTCTGTGGAGATTTCCCTAGCCTATATGATGACACTTTATATAACACACTGAACACAGAAGCAAATCTAAAAATCCAGTTCAGTTCTGTTCAGTTCAGTCGTTCAGTCGTGTCCAACTCTTTGCGACCCCATGAATCTCAGCACGCCAGGCCTCCCTGTCCATCACCAACTCCCGGAGTTCACTCAGACTCATGCCCATCGAATCCGTGATGCCATCCAGCCATCTGATCCTCGGTCGTCCCCTTCTCCTCCTACCCCTAATCTCTCCCAGCATCAGAGTCTTTTCCAATGAGTCAGCTCTTCGCATGAGGTGGCCAAAGTACTAGAGCTTCAGCTTTAGCATCATTCCTTCCAAAGAAATCCTAGGGTTGATCTCCTTCCAGTTATATTCTATTATGGCAGATATTAAAAAAAATTGCAACAATGCAAAATAATGCCTCTCACTAATATTTCTGTTTTGGAAAATTTTAAATGTTGTTTATGTTAATATGTAAAAGGTTTTCATTGTCATTATGAAATATATTAATATTTTTTAAAAAATCTTTCAGTGTTAATCTCTAACACAGTGAGTATTGAGATATAATCCACATAAACGAAAGCTCTTAGGGGTCCACAATAATTTTTTAGAGTATAAAAGGGGTCCTAGACTAAAAAGTTTAAGAAGAGTAACACTGCCTTCAAAGATGAAGGAAAAAATCCCCCAAATCGTCAGACATCTTGCATCTTCAAGCATGCAAATCTCAGTATACTGTTGGAAGAAGCACACGGAATCAACACATAAAGGGAAGTACAGAAGGTCTGAATCACTCCAAAGGAGGGCAGGAAGGGACATGGGGTTTTAGACCACCCTGAATTCCTGGGTCCAAAAAAAAAAAAAAAATTCTTGAATTTAACTACATATGCTCATTTGAGTATCCTCAGGTAGGAATGTAGCCTTTAATAATTTGTCCCGGTGAAAAAGCACAGTCTTCTTCACCTGATGGTGTACAAGATTATCCAAAGTGAAGGCGGCCCGTGATGGACTGAGCGGTTCCTCCCCATCCCCGTCCCCAGTGTCATATACTGGAGCACGGATCCCTGGTGAGATGTGTTGGGAGATAGGGCCTTTAAGGAGGTAATTAAAGTGAAATGAGGTCACAGGAGCAGGGCTGAAAGGACTGGCGTTCTTACAAGCGGAAGACACAGAGCTCCCTCTGTACGTGCAGAAGAAAGGCCACGCGAGGACACAGCAAGGAGGCCACCATCTATCCACAAGCCAGGAAGAGCCTCTCACCAGAAACCAACCGTGCCAGCACGTTCCTCTTGACCTCCTAACCTTCACATTCTCAGAACATTTCTGCTAAGCTACCCAGTCTGTGGGACTTAAGACACCCCGTCTGTGGTACCCTGCCTATATACTCTGTTTCCATATAAGCACTCCATAAATATACTGAGTAAGAGGGTGAAAATGGGAGATTTTTTTTAAGGGAGAGGAGATATTGAATAGATATCTGCACAGCTCACACACCATAATTGATGCTGTGTGGCCACTAAGGAGATGTTGAAGTGCTGTTCTTCTCAAGATGTCGCCTACTTTTTTTTTTTTTCTTTTTCTCTTTGATTAGAATCAGGACAGAAACATCCACATTTTTTTCCTATTGGTTAGTATCAGGTCTAAAATTCATGCTTTCATATCTCAGTTCATACCATAACTAACTCATACCATTCGCTATTATGTTAAGAGAGCCCCACCTCTCAATGGCTCTAAGATTGACAGTTATGACATGCTTTCAGCTCCTTTACTCTTTCCATGAGGGTCACGGGAAGGCTTATACAAGACCCGTTCATGCCTCTTACCAATTCCAGGAAATTCCTTTTTTTTTTTTTTTTAAGTCAAATCTAACTGGCTTGGGAATTGTTTCAGTGGCTCTCGAACAAAGGGCAAAATACCCCAGGGGCAGGTCGGTCAGCAGGCCCTATAGCCCTGCAGGAGAAGAAACTGATTTAACTGAACCACTGTGGTCTCCAATCCACAGCAGCTCTCCAGCTGTGAGAAAGGCCCAGCAGATGAAAAGGATGCGGGAGGAAAATGTTGGATCAGTCTTACATTTTGATTTTAAAAATGTTTCAGAGTAAGAGACTCCCTCCCTCTCAGCATCGTCTTTCCTCAAACACAGAGACCATGTCTCATTTGGCACCATCTTCCCTGTACAAAGCACATTCGCAGTAAGTGCTGAAACACACAAGTGCTCAAATGCATTTCAGTGGAAAGGGAAGCTGAACGAACATTGATAAGAATATTCAAAAAAAAGTGACTTGAAATTACTCTGTTATAGAGATATTTATAGAAAAAGGAGAGGCACTGAAATTCAATGTTACTTGAAAAAAAAATTTTTAAACCCTCTAAATTAAAAGAGCACAGGGACAACCCAGAGGGATAGAGCGGGGTGGGAGGTGGGAGGGGGTTTCAGGATAGGGGGACACATGTATACCTATGGCCAATTCATGTTGATATATGGCAAAAACCATCAAAAGTATTATAATTATCCTCCAATTAAAATAATTTTTTAAAAAGAAAAAAAAAGAGCACAAAGCAAAGTTCTTATCTAAATGTTTTAGAGGTTGTCTGATGTAATATTAGTTTCGGATTAACATTTACTGAACTAATACATATGAAACACGACATTAGGTGCAAACTCTAGTAGGAATCAAATACAAGAAAACTGTGTTTTTATCTGTTAAATGAAACTGATGGCTCCTGGCTGAACAAGCATGCATGTTCTTTACACAGAATTTGAAATGTGGTTTGAACCACTGAGAAAACAAATCCTAAACAAGTGGTACTTCTGCTGTCACAACATACCTTGACGCTTCTTTGAGCATCCCTGGGGATAAACGTGGACTCCGGTAACTTACTCCTGTGGGAAAATGCTATCTTCTTAGCCCTGAGGCATCCCAGGAGCACTCACAGCCCACAATGAGGAATTCCTCCACTCTGTTCCCATGCAGCCCACTCACGCGGCCACCAAACACTCTAAGTATTATTTCTTACATCCTTCACCTTGCTGTTTGGTGAAAATCACTACCTTCTATGTTTCAGAAGTTCAAAATATTGTTTTTAACAAGAAAAAACAAATAAAAACCAGATCTAGAGACTCCTGGCAGGGATGAAGTAAGGAGGTAACTGCCATAATTCAAAATAGATTCTCAGAGCCAAAAGCTGCTGCCAAGTTACATTTAGTTAGCAAAAAATAACAGTAAAATAAGTGTCACAGTCACTAGCAGAAATACAAATTCACTAGTAAAACCAGCTTCTTAGTACGCTTCCTGTGAGGATACATAACAACATAGGTATGAACTTAAATACCCATTAAACTACAGACATCTTTGTTTGCATTCCTGACATCTATGATATATACAGGCCTCATTGTCAGTAAATGAAGTTCCCTTATCCTATACTCTCATGCTAACACTACCCCTTTCGGTCTTTAATTCCTCACTATTTCAACCCCCACCTAATAGATTAAAAAATGTATACATATGTACAAAACACCTAAGACTGAATGAATGAAACACTTGTACGAATAATGAGGTGTTACGTATAACACTTGCCTGCAGGAACCGGAAAAACACAGCTAAGCCAGAATTAAACAGGATGTAGAAATGAACAGGCCTTCTACTCTTAGACAACACTTCCCCGAAAGTGCCACAAATGCGTAATAATTATTAATAAATATGAATTGGAAAGAATCCTCTCCTATAGTAGCCTCAAGCCTTTAATGTTACTAAAACAAGATGTAAGAAATACATGTTGCCCAATTTTCAAAATCTCACTATGGCTGGAATATGCCAAGTGAAAGTGAAAGTCGCTCAGTCTTGTCCGACTCTGCGACCCCATGGACTGTGTAGTCCACGGAATTCTCCAGGCCAGAATACTGGAGTGGGTAGCCTTTCCCTTCTCCAGGGGATCTTCCCTACCAAGGGATCGAACCCAGGTCTCCGGCGTTGCAGGTGGATTCTTCACCAGCTGAGCCACAGGGAAGCCCAGAATATGCCAAACCACCCCCCATATCTTAAACTTCAGTGAATATGAGAAAATGTTTTCAGTTACTGTACATATTTTAGTATTTCATCTAAAGATATTAAAACCTCTTGGTAACATCCTTAGGTAAGAATCACAACACTAGTGAGTGAGGAGCCAGGATTTAAAAGGAGCAGACTGACCGCTCTTCACTATTACAATATACTACACAGTAGTCTTACAAAATGAGGTAGATTCATGGAGAGATCTCGTAAATGAAAAAATAAAAGTACAAACCAAATGTATATCAGGAAGTGGTGTGGGATGGGACCTGGCCTTCTCAAAGTCTGAAAGTTTTTGAAGAGAGTGTACTGATTTGTGCTCTGCTAGAATATAAGCTCCTCAAGGGCAGAGAGCATTCTGCATTCATAGTTGTACTCCTGTTTAAGAATAAAGCTTGGAACAAGTGAGCATACCGTGAAGGTATTTATTTGAAGAGGGTTATCTTTTTAGAAAGAGAGAAGTAGGAACGTGTCGCACACTAATTTAAAAAATACTTGTTAATTGAGGCAGTTTAAAACAGTATGCAAGAAAATCTGTACTCAAACATTCACAGTCTTCTCTGACCCACTCCTGACTCCCCAGGAGAAGAACGCAGCAAACAGACATGGAAAACTAATTTGGGTTTGTTATATTTTTAGTCTTGGGCGATAAAAATAAGATGAAGAAAAACTGTTAGCATGATGTAAACAGGAAAAAATCCAAAAGGAAATAAAAAAGGAAAATAATAACAAAAAAAGAGAAGACAGTAATTAAGTAGGTTTGAACCCCATCACTACCTGGTTTCAATAAAACAGAATTAAGCTCAAAGCACTCATCTTCTACAAAGTTTTTGTACTATATATTTCTGCATTTATTTACTCTGGTTCCTATCCATTAATATAGAACCAAGAGAAAACAAAAAATTTATAATAATTTACAAGGTTATAATAATAACCATTTAGTTCTACTGAAAAGCCAGCACTCAAAAATGTTTGTCAATTCCACATCGGAAATAATCTAGTTAAACAACTCTGGCTTAGAGGACACCAAAAAGCATCAAGTTATCAGAGCAACATCATATTCCATGGACTAAAAACACAAACAGTTCAGCATATGATGAAGTAGTTAGTTCCTTTATCCTTCTATTTATTATTATGACAATGATCAGATTCACATAAAGATATGCCATTTTGGTCACTTAAAAGTTAACCAATATCCTTGTGAAGAAAAATATTATTATTTTAGTTTAATTTTCAATTTTATTTTCCTTTTCTAGGCTAACTTATTTTATCCTAATATTTATATTTGTATAAAACTTGTTCCCCAATCAAACATAATCTTTATTTTACAAAATATTTCTAAAAATCTTTCCTCATAACAAAGGTCCCACAGTCCTTGACCATTCTCAGGGTACCTCTTTGAGAGATTTAGCTATAAAAATAATTGAAAATGTCAATGATGACTAAATATTTATGCTTATTAATCTCTCAGGCAAAGCTACAAACCTTATAAGATCTAAAATTAAAAAGCTTGTTTTTAACTTCAACTACCTAAATATTGTTTCAAAAAATATTAACTGCATTTAATTCCTTATTTTAAAAATAGCATTAGGCATAAGAAACACCTCTGAGTGATTGAACAGAGAATGCATATCACTGCATGAGATTTGCAGAAGAAATTTATAAGAACTCTAATGTTCTTATAAACATTGCCTGTGAGTTAGAGAATACTTCAGTTGGTAAATAAATCTGCTAGACTTGATCTCAGATGGATCTGAACTAATACTTACTTTGTTGATATTTCTCTGAAATATTTTTCCATCAGACTGATAAAACACAAGATAAATCATAGTACCAAATCTATAGCAAAAACTTTGCCATGAAAATACAACTTACTGAGGATCAATTTGATTATCATTAACCTATTTTAAAAAATAGTGACTAACTATAAATCAGGGACTGAAACCACATTTTTTCTACCAATAGTCATTGTCACTTGATTATCTGTCAAGAAAAGATTCTATGCATGAATTCTTCAAGTCTTTATCTCAATAGCATCCAACTGTAATGAACAAGCACGCTCAAGGCTAGCCACACTTTAGTGAACGTGTGCTTCAGTTCATGTCAGTTCAGTTCAGTCACTCAGTCGTGTCCAACTCTTTGTGACCCCATGGATTGGAGCATGCCAAGCCTCCCCGTCTATCACCAACTCCTGGAGTTTACTCCAACTCATGTCCATCAAGTCAGTGATGCCATCCAACCATTTCATCCTCTGTCGTCCCCTTCTCCTCCCACCTCCAATCTTTCCCAGCATCAGGGTCTTTTCTAATGAGTCAGTTCTTTGCATCAGGTGGCCAAAGTATTGGAGTTTCAGCTTCAACATCAGTCATTTCAATGAACACCCAGGACTGATCTCCTTTAGGATGGACTGGTTAGATCTCCTTGCAGTCCAACGGACTCTCAAGAGTCTTCTCCAACACCACAATTTGAAAGCATCAATTCTTCCGCACTCAGCTTTCTTTACAGTACAACACTCACATCCATACATGACCACAGGAAAAACCATAGCCTTGACTAGACGGACCTTTGTTTGCAAAGTAATGTCTCTGCTTTTCCATATGCTGTCTAGGTTGGTCATAACTTTCCTTCCAAGAAGAACTTCCTTCCTACATAGCCCTTCCTTCCTACATTGAATTATTCTTCTGTGTGCTTCCACTAAACAAAAAGTTACTAAGTCTCTGGGAAGCCTATACAAATGCTGATCAAAGTGAGGTTGCCGTTTTAAATGGCAATGCATTTCCTATTTCCCCAAACACTCAACACTCTATGCTCAGTCTGAGTTGTTTTCTTAATCTAGGCATCAAATCTACATACTAAAAGGACAGTATCAGTGGCCCAAAAGGTTTAGGTACTAAGCACTTAAAAAGCAGAAAAACTACTGCTAAAAGTATAAAGGGAAACCAGCCCAAGCTTATGGGCATCAACTTGATATATCCAGGATATACTATTTCCTCCCACCAAGCCTCAGTGGCCTTACTTAACCCTTTTGACAATTATGGGACAAGAAGAACCTAGACAAATGTAATACTACTTCTGTCTTCAAATCACACTTAGCTCTCCTTAATCACTCCCACTAAACTCCATTTCTCCATCAAAGAGAACTCTGAAATGGTGTAATGGTGTTGAGGTGATGAGTATTCTAACAACTGTTTTAAATCTTATAAAATAACAATTTCAGCTGTGAGGAATACCATGACCCAAAGCCTTCCTGCCCACCAGAAAGTTCCTCTATGGCACCAAAGGACACCTGAGGCAGTTGTCTGGGAAAGAGACAACTACAGATAACAGGGCTACCACATAGCCCTGGTCATCATCTGCTTGTGAGATCCAGGAAGCAAAGAAACACACCCAATCCTCAGGGGTCCAGTTCTCTCACTGGATTTCCCATTCTCCTGTTCTCCCAGCTTACGAAGCTCTCTCCCTTGTAGAAACATCGGAACACCTCCTTAAACACTATTCCTCCCAGATCACCGGCTTTGGTCTCCCCAAATAGCACAGAGGCCTGGAGAAGACTCTTGACCATCTAATCCCACCATCTACGGAAGTCCAGACAATTGGCTGGAGTTCTGTTTTGATGACCACACTCTTGAATTATGTGGCAGAAATGCCTGAGAGGACATTCATTAAGGAAAAGAACTACAGAGAGTCTTTGATAGTTGAACTTGATTCTGCACCATTTTTTCAAACTCCCTTGGAAGACTCTATTTTCTTTATTTGGAACTGATTTCCTCCTAGTCTTTTTTACATGCGAAGGTCAGAATTTTTTTTTTTTTTTTTTTGATTCATTGCTCTACCATAAACCTCGGTACAAAGGTGAGTCAAAACCAGTCAATAAAGAACAGTGACTGCCACCATGATCATCCCATAGTGGGTCAACAAGTCATTAGCGTTCTTTATAGTTTTTTCTTCTTGAGATCTGAAACATTCAGGAAAGTGAACACTAACTTACAAGCAACTGTGACTTTTCTGACTAGGAAAGAAAAATACACAGTATGATTAAACTCATGGCAAATGTTTTCTATCTCCTTCTAGGGCCCTCAAGCGCCAGCCTTAACTCATTCATCCCCTCTCCCCTCAATTCCTTTTGTCCAACCAGCCCCACCTGCTTCACCTTTCCAAGCCCGACTCTTGCCTTTCAGCCTCACACAAGAGTATCCTACTCTCCAGAAGAGATTCATTCCTAAGCCAAAGACTTACAAGGTATTGACCATTTTGCCTTTTCGATTCCTCCTTACCTTAAACCTCCATATACCGCTCATCTTCATGACTAATTCTCCTAAATCCAGATTTCCCCTTAAGATCTTTGGATTCAGAGTCTTACAGGCACTCTCGGGAATAATCACCAATAGATTACAATAGTGAAGCAGGTTACAGGGGAATCCTGACTACTCTTTCATAGACTCAGAAACCCATATCTATTGCACAGAAATACCAGGGCAATGAGCAGCCTTCTCTATAAAAACCACAGATGAAAACGGAGCTGAACCACCGTGGGCTCCAGAATTTTCCTCATTCTTCATTCCTACTTTTCTGTGAATACTCTTAAAGGAGCACAAATCCAGGAATTCAAATTAAAAACAAAACAAAACACTGTTTGTCAGGTCACTCCAAAATTATGGAAAGGTGTGGGAGTATTAGCTCCAGCTCCAACCTCCTACAGTTTTCAAGACATGAGGTAACTAGCAGAATATGGCTGCGCGGTCCTCCCCTTCAAGTGCCAAGAACCACAGGCCTGATCCAGCTCCATCCCAACCTCTGGGGTAATTCTGGCTAGGCTTCTCTGTATTTCAATCTCCTAATGTTTTCACAGAGAGTGTCAGAATGCTGTTGCTTCCTAACAGGAGTGTTAATCAATACAAATGTAAACTTACTGCTAAAAAATGTTATATGAACAGGTTACAAAGACAATCATACACAGATAAATACGATTTGTGACAACATGGTCACAATATTCTTTGGACTCCAGAGAAAGCTTGAAGAAAAAAAAAAAAATTATCTCTTTAAGAATTCCTGCCCTGAGGAAGCAACTCCTCCTATATTTTGAGACCAGAGCTCTCACTTACCTAGATCACTTATCTAGACCATCTCTAATCCTGAAAACAAAATGGAAAAAAAAAAAAAGGGAACAAAGCCTTTTAAAATCTTATTCCAACCATTGTTTAAAACTAGTGTATTTTGTGAGCTTCCCTGGTAGCTCAGTTGGTAAAGAATCTGCCTGCAATGCAAGAGACCTGGGTCCGATTCCTGGATCGGGAAGATCCCCTGGAGAAAGGAATGGCAACCCACTTCAGTATTCTGGCCTGAAGAATTTCATGGACGGAGGACCCTAGTGGGCTACAGCCCATGAGGTCACAAACAGTTGGACACGACTGAGTGACTTTCACTTTATTCATTTATTCAATAATTAGAAAACTGTCCCAAGTTTTGTTTTTTTAACTTCCATATTCTATTATTTTCATATTAGCATGAAAACAAAACTAGATTATTCCCTTTCTTTTCTCTTACTGAGGTTCAGTTCAGTTGCCCAGTCGTGTCCAATTCTTTGCAACCCCATGGACTGCAGCACGCCAGGCTTCCTTGTCCATCACCAACTCCCAGAGCTTATTAAAACTCATGTCTATCGAGTCGGTGATGCCATCCAACCATCTCATCCTCTGTCATCCCCTTCTCCTCCCGCCTTCAATCTTTCCCAGCATCAAGATCTTTTCAAATGAGTCAGTTCTTCCCATCAGGTGGCCGAAGTATTGGAGTTTCAGCTTCAGCATCAGTTCTTCCAATGAACACCCAGGACTGATTTCCTTTAGGATGGACTGGTTTGATTTCCTTGAAGTCAAAGGGACTCTCAAGAGTCTTCTCCAACACCACATTTCGAAAGCATCAGTTCTTCAGCACTCAACTTTCTTTAGAGTACAACTCTCACATCCATACATGACTACTGGAAAAACCATAGCCTTGACCAGATGAACCTCTGTTGGCAAAGTAATGTCTCTCCTTTTGAATATGCTATCTAGGTTGGTCATTGCTTTTCTTCCAAGAAGCAAGTGTCTTTTAATTTCATGGCTGCATCACCATCTGCAGTGATTTTGGAGCCCCCAAAAATAAAGTCTCTCACTGTTTCCATTGTTTCCCCAATTACTTGCCATGAAGTAATGGGATCAGATGCCATGATCTTAGTTTTCTTAATGTTGAGTTTTAAGCCAACTTTTTCACTCTCCTCTTTCACTTTCATTAAGAGTTCGTCTCTTTAGTTCTTCTTCGCTTTCTGCCATAAGGGTGGTGTCATCTGCATATCTGAGGTTACTGATATTTCTCCCAGAAATCTTGATTCCAGCTTGTGCTTCATCCAGCCTGGCATTTCACATGATGTACTCTGCATACAAATTAAATAAGCAGGCTGACAATATACAGCCTTGATGACTCCTTTCTTGATTTGGAACCAGTCTGTTATTCCATGTCCAATTCTAACTGTTGCTTCTTGACCTGCATACAGATTTCTCAGGAGGTCTGGTGGTCTGGTATTCCTATCTCTTTCAAAATCTTCCACAGTTTGTGGTGATCCACACAGTCAAAGGCTTTGGTGTAGTCAATAAAGCAGAAGTAGGTGTTTTTCTGGAACTCTCTTACTTTTTTGATGATCCAACGGATGTTGGCAATTTGATATCTGGTTCCTCTGCCTTTTCTAAATCCAGCCTGAGCCTCTCAAGTTCACTGTTCAAGTACTGTGGAAGCCTGGTTGGATACTTTTGAACACAACTTGGCTAGCATGTGAGATGAGTGTAATTCTGCAGTAGTTTGAACATTCTTTGGCATTGCCTTTCTTTGGGATTGGAATGAAAACTGACCTTTTCCAGTCCTGTGGCCACTGCTGAGTTTTCCAAATTTGCTGGCATATTGAGTGCAGCACTTTCACAGCATCATCTTTTAGGACTTGAAATAGCTCCACTGGAATTCCATCACCTCCCCTAGCTTTGTTCATAGTGATGCACTATGAAGGCCCACTTGACTTCACATGCCAGGATGTCTGGCTCTAGGTGAGTGATCACACCACTGTGATTATCTGGGTCATTAAGATCTTTTTGTACAGTTCTTCTGTGAAGTCTTGCCACCTCTTCTTAATATCTTGTGCTTCTGTTAGGTCCATACCATTTCTGTCCTTTATTGTGCTCATCTTTGCATGAAATGTTCCCTTGGTATCTCTAATTTTCTTGAAGAGATCTCTAGTCTTTCCCATTCTATGGTTTTCCTTTATTTCTTTGCACTGATCACTGAGAAAGACTTTCTTATCTCACCTTGCTATTCTTTGGAACTCTGCATTCAAATGGTTATATGTTTCCTTTTCTCCTTTGCCTTTCACTTCTTCTCTCAGCTATTTGTAAGGCCTCGTCAGACAACCATTTTGCCTTTTTGCATTTTTTTTTTCCTTGAGGATGATCTTGATCACTGCCTCCTGTACAATAACATGAACCTCTTCCATAGTTCTTCAGGCACTCTGTCTATCAGATCTAATCCCTTGAATCTATTTGTCATTTCCACTGTATAATAATAATAGGTCTCCCCGTCCTATTCTTCCGCCATCTTGATTTAGGATCAGGTTAGCATTAACTGATAGCAGGTGTATGGGGCTTCTGCTAACTGTGCCTAGCAGAAAATCTCCTTGTAAACAGCCATTCCAAAAAATGGTGTCTGCCTGATTCCTGAGAAAGAAATCACTGTTCTTATTCTCTATATGATAGTTTCCTTATAACTAATCTTTCTGATTCTGTCTCTTTCAAGTTGAGTTCTCAAGAATCATCCCTAGATAAATAATAATTACTGGTTCTAATAGTTTCTAAAATATGATATTTATCTTGTCTCAAGATACCTTTTTGGGGAAGTTGTCACATACAGAACTTTTCCACCTCTGCTTTCCAGTTAACAGCTGGACTGGTTTCTAGTTACAGCCTCAACCTTATACTACTAAATGATGTTAATATTTGAATCCTATATACTCCTGTTTCCCTTAACTGAAATAAAGATGTAAGACAGAAAGGTGAAAGCAGAATTTCACTTATATCCTATCATGTAAACTGTTATCTTCCATTTTAAAGGTTTTTTTCTCAATGTGGTAAGTTATTTCAGAACAAAAGAAAACTACACAGGAACACAATGCAGTAAGCTCACATAGATGACCTTTGATAGATGCTAAAAAAAGCTTTTTTTTTTTTTAAACAAATGCTAAAAAAAACTTTTTTTAAAAAAAACAAATGCATACCTGTAGGATTGGAGTAGGAAATAGCAACAGACTCCAGTATTCCTGCCTGGGAAATCCCATGGACAGAGAAACCTGGCAGGCTATGAGGTCTAAAAGAGCTGGACGTGACTGAGCACACACAGGCACATACCTAACAGGATAACTGCTATTTGTAAGGTTAAAATGATGAAATCACAATTTTATACTGCCTTATAATTCATGAACATCTAATTCATTATCCAGACTTCCCATTTTGGAAGCTGGGAAATACTTTCACTTGGAAGCCAATCTAAAAACAAAAATAGTTTTATAAAGACAGGAAAGCCCCCCTTGTTAGATTACACACCAGGATGTAGTATTAAAGTGATTCTTGGGGGCTTTGGGAAAAATAAAACTGTTTAAATTGTGTTTTCAGTGCTGGGGCTTCAAAATATCAATGCTTTTCCACCCTCTGGAGATTTTCGTTGGGCCATACCACAAACTAGAAAGCATTTAAAAACAGACACACACACACATATGGAATTTGCTTATCTAGTAAAGTTCTCAAAAGCTCCCTCCTGGTGAATACTTTTAGTACACTAAAAATGAAGTGGAGATTCCTAGACCCAACTTCAGACCTTCTGAATCAGATCCGGAGGGTGAGCTCTGTTTCTACATTCCTTAACATAAATTTAAGTTATTCTAAAATGCCCTAATCTTATGTGCAAGTGAGGACAAATAAAACTAGGCAGTCATCAAATAATTGCTTGCCCTAATCCAGTGAAAGTGAAGTCGTTCAGTCATGTCCGACTCTTTGCGACCCCATGGACTGTGGCCTACCAGACTCCTCCATCCATGGGATTTTCCAGGCAACAGTACTGGAGTGGGTTGCCATTTCCTTCTCCAGGGATCTTCCCAACCCAGGGATCGAACCCAGGTCTCCCGCATTGCAGACAGACGCTTTACCCTCTGAGCCACCGGAGAAATCCCTGTACATTTATCAAAAGATCTACAGAGCTTCTATTTTTTGTTTGGTTGGTTTTTGGTAATACAGCAATCACTACTTCTGAATAGTTTCACTTCTATCTGCCTAACAGAACATAATAGCTACTACCAAACCAACCTTGACTACTGGTCCAGTACATTCCTCTCCGCATAGAAAAAAAGGCACCAAGTATCCAAAGCCAGACTGGATGTCCTGTCTTCAGCATAATAGTCAGCAGTCCCTACCAAGGGCAACACCAAAAATATCTCCTGAGCCAAATGGAAATTCTTGGCAATAATGTCTCTCCTTGTAAGCCCTTTCTGGAGATCTGCATATTAAATGGACTGCAGCAGTGACAGGTTAACACAGGATGGTCATCAAATAAATCCATTATCAGCAGGTAGAGAGCAGGGTCCAAGAAAAGTGAGCCATTCCAGCAGCAAGTTTTGACAGAAAACACAGAAAGCAGAAAAGGCCTCACTGGGATAGAAGAGTATTAAAAACCAAATCAGCAAAACAAACTAAATTTGCCTCCTTTACAAATTTACCTCTTTTCAGGGAGAGAAATCATTGACAAGATTTTAACTGAAAGATACATGGCCCTGACTTACTGAAACTTTTCGATAAGCGGTCACACCTCTCTCCAAATATAGAGATATATGACAAAGTGTTAAGTGATCACAATTTTATTAAAAGAGAATGAATGTGTAACAAAAGCCCACGCCATACTTGATAAACCCTCCAATGATAAATTCTATGGGTAATGAAATATTCTGCACCAGAACACTAAGACCTATGAGAGAATTAGATGTACATATTATTTGCCCTCAAAAGGATTAAGTACAGAGATAAGTGTACTTTCCACTATACCATGTCCTGTTTGAAGACACTAGAAAATTCTACAGCTATTCTTCAAAAGTTCCGAAATAATGAGCCTTCCTTAAACCCAAAAAGCACCTCAAAGTGCTAGGACCTAATTTCTTATTGAGGCTTCCCTCGTGGCTCAGTGATAAAGAATCCGCCTGCCATCTAGGAGACCGGGGTTTGATCCCTGGGTCGGGAAGATCCCCTGGACAAGGAAATGGCAACCTACTCTTGTATTCTTGCCTGTGAAATCCCGTGGACAGAGGAGCCTGGCAGGCTACAGTCCCCAAGGTCACAAAAGAATGGGACACGACGTAGCAAACCAATTTCTTGTTGACTTTAGATGTTAGTTTCTATTCCCCTTGCTAAAGGATGCTAGATAAGGTTCCAAGGAGTAATTATTACATTAACTAAAATGATACACTGCTAAACTATCTCCAGCACAGACTGTGAAAATCTGCAAGACAGGAAAGGATTAGAAATCCAATTTCCTACATGAAAGTTGAAGCACTGCTTCTTTTTTACTCTCCTCTCTGGGATTTTTTCATTGCCCTTCCAAATATGACAATTTGCAAATTCACATCCAGAGGAACATATTCTAAAACTATTCTAAGATGGGAGAAAAGGCTCCAATTTAAAGACTTGAGAATGTACTTTAATTCTATAGGCACAGGTTCACCAAATCAGCTAGCAATGATCTTAACCAAATGTATGATTCAGCCTTGCTGAAAGGAATTTTTTGTTTGTTTGTTTGTCTTAATTTAGAGGAAACTTCACATTTAAAATCCTCCCAACACGGAAGCTCCAAGCCTTCTACCTAGAACACAGGATAAGCCTTAGGATACTCACTGGAAAGGATTTAAGAATCTGTATTAAACATACTTTGTATACCAAAGTACTGGATGTTCTCTAACCTTCCTTTTAGCTCAAATCGTCCTTATTTTTCTTTGCCAACTTTACCAGACTACTCTTAGAGCCTCAGTAATTACAAATAGAACCTGGATGAGAAAATTCAGAATTAAAGCTGTCATCATTAAACCTAATTAAACAGTACAGACAGGAAGATGGCAGTAGAATAAAGCATTCTGAATTAGGGACAGGGAGAATATAATTAGTAGTTCACAGTCCCAGGGATGAAACACAGCATACAACAAAGTCTGGCTCGAGTTTGGGGCATAGTGGACAATGTCTCTGTCTCCCGGGTGGCAAGTGACCCACCCTAACAGAGGCAGACTCTGCCTTCTATTAATGCGACAAACTCTCTACCTTAAGTAACCAACCACCCGCAGGAAAACACATGTCCACTAGGAGAGTGAACTCTCCCATTTCAGCGTGAATTCTCCCTTGCTGGCAGTTTTCCTACTTTCTGTCCCCAAAAGGGAATCTATATAACTCAACACCGCAAACTGAAAGGCATCTCACCCCTACATGGCACTTGTGGTCCAAACAAAAGCCACGGTTTTAAGGAGGATGGGACGGATTCGCTCCCTTCGGTCAGTAAAGGGCTATGGCTGTTAGCCGAACCTCCTGCAGGCTCCGGCTTTGGATACTCGCCTCAAGTCATATTGTGATATCACCGTGACGGCCCCTTGATATTTAATGAGTCTCGACTGAAAATTAAAAAGACGATCTTATTGGGAGCCAGGGAGAGGAAGCTTGAACCTCCTGCGGAATGCCTCCGCAACAGACGGGGAGAGCGGCAATGCGGGCAGAAACCTCCCCGGCGCCCAGCCGGGGTGATCAGCTTTTCTGCAAGTTTTTCTCTACCTTCCACTGAATTAACCTAACAAGCCCCCACACCCACCCAGCCCTATCAGGAAAAGTCACACCGGCAACTCGCCGAAAGGCAGGGGGACAGCCCCGGGCGTGCCACCCAAGTTGAGGGTCTGACCGCCCTTTAACCCTTCCCGCCCCAAAGCCCACTCTGCACTCGGGGCAAACCTACGCTGTGCCAACTTTCCCGGCCGTCCCTCCTCCAATGCACCGCAGCCCAAACTTTGCAGCTCGCCCACCTGGCTGCACAGAGGAGCGAGGTGTCCGGGACACCGGGTGTCCCCACCCGGGACGGGCGGTGGCGCTGACCTTCACGCCAGCAACCCCGGCCCTCGACCCCCGAGCCTGGCGATTGCCACCTCTCGACCCTCCCCCGAGGCTCCAACAGCCTCCCCGCCAGGGTCCCCTACACCAGCACAAACCCCCCCCCACCAACCTCACCGCAAAACCTCTCGTGGGAAACCTGCGCTGGAGGCGGCTGCAGCTCGCCCTCGCGTGTCACGACTCCCCAAGACCCTCTGGGCCCCGGGAGAGCCTGGCTCCCAGCCCCGGCCTCCCTCCGGCCGCGCCTACTCACCATTGGTGAAAGGCTCCATTATTTGCGGCCCCCCCTGCCCCGGGCCGCGGCTCCTGAGAGCGGGAGCGCGCTAGCTTCCTCCTCCGAGAGCTCCGAGCGGCCCTGCGCACTGAGCATGCCCGGCGCGGCGCCCAGGGCTGCCGGGGAGGTGCCGCGAGGGGCGGCGCCGCTCCGCCCTCTCTGGGATCCGCCACTCCAGGTTTTGCAGACAGCTGCAGAGAGAGCCGGGGAATCTAGCGGGGGCGGCTGCTGGGAGGCGGCGGGACTGGGAGGGGCGTGTCCAGAACAAGCCTCTCCCCGGGCAGGAAGGCCGGCCGGCTCACGCTCTCCCTCTCTCCGGTCCAGCGCTCGGAACCGCGCTCAGTCCCTTTAAAGCAAACGGGATGGTCTGTCGCGTCTGGCAGGTGTCCCGGCTCTAGACAGTGGGAGCCCGGCACCAGCGCGTAACACGTCGCCCCACGGAGCGGACGTTCCAGAGATGGGACGAGAAACCCAGGCCACAGACGAGGCTGAAACACACGCCCCTCCGGTTGAGGCTTCAGTTAGCGCGATGGGATGCAGACCCAGTGGGGTCGCTGTCCTCACCCAGAGACCTGGGTGGGAGGTGGCCACGGGCGCCGAGATCTGAAGGCGGAGTAGGTAGCAGGCTGCGGGTGCAGGGCGCTCCGCTGACTGCCCAAGCTTCGAGTTTCCCCGGGAGGGGGTCCACCTCCCTTCGGCAAGGCTCCAGGGAACAGGCACTTTGTGTCGTCTCCTTAGGCTACTCGCTCTCCGCATAGTGGTCCCAAGCGATCGATGGCCTGGAGACTGAAAGGGGGGGGGGGCACCGCCGGGGGCCGGCACTCGGGGTCCTGTCCCCGGGCGGCTAGCGGGTTTGGGGGCGCCGCCTCTACCTCCTGGTGCAGGCAGATGACAAAACGCGGCGCTGGATCCGCCCGGGCCAACTGGCGCCGCAGGATGTGGGCAGAAGGCCTGGCCCCGCGGAGCCTGAAATCAACACCTGGCGAGGCTCCCCCCTCCACCACCACCACCCCCCAGGGTGTCGCCGTTGCGGCCCGGCCGGGAGGAGCTAGGCCCGAGAAACGGAAACTCCCTCGGTCGCCACCCCCGCCCGCATCCAGCGCCCCAGCCTCCAGCAGCCCCCAGCCATCACTGTTTCCGGCGTCAAACCCCGGGCAGGGCCGGCGAACCTTTGGGACGGAAACAAACCGGGGGGCGCCGTGAGCCTCTGGGAAGCTTGGGTGGGCCCTCGGCTTATTCGTCCCTTGCTCAGAGGATGCATCGCCGCCACGGCGAGGAGATCGCAGCCCTCCCAGGGCGCGGCCACCGCCTCATATCCCCTCTCCCCTCCTTCCCCCAACACAGCCCTGGCCCCAGCAGCAACTTGGCTCCCGCGACGCCTCCCGGTGCCTGGCAACTGTCACAGGGTCTCTTCCGAGGCTGTCAACAGCAGGGCGTCGCGTGCAAACAAGCTGGAAGCGAGCGCAAACAGCCTGGGCAAACGGGAGCGGCCGCGGCGCTGTTTGACCCGAGTGGGAATTTAGAAATTAGGTTTCGAAGAAGTAAAAAAATGCGTGCAATTATTGTATTTTGCAATGTTTCATTTTAAAGTGTCGATCGTATTAAATCGCCCACTTCCGCTTTAAAACCTCCAGTGGATACCAACGACACTTAGAATAAAATTGAAACTTTGCCTGAACTCTGGGACCGCATCTCCTACCTGTGCCCACGATGCTTTTTGTACGGAGGCCCTTCTGGCTGTTCCTGAAAGTCGCCAAGTTACATCCAATCATTCCTGTAACGCGTTCCTCGTGGATGAACTGTTGCTTCTGCCTCGTGCTTTTCCCTGCTTATTCCTTCTTGTCTTTCAGTGCTCAACTCAAATGTCATCTCTGCAGACCTCTTGCCTGACCCCCCAAAGGAAAATAGGTCCAAACATGATCTGCTAAGTAAAGACTGACCCCTGCTTTATCTTCACAGCACTGTCTAAAACAGTGTTTTTGTTCCTTCTTTCATTATTATCAATCTCTCTTTCCAGAATGCAAGCTCCAGGAAGACAGGGTCATTACCTTCATAAAGGGCTGTATCCTAAACCCTAGGATTTGTGAATGGAGGCCACAGTATATAGAGTTCTAGTTCTCTTGCAGTGTTGAAAACCCTTCCAGAGAACATTTCTGTATTGAGTGATGTGTTTGTGATCAGTACAGAGAAGGTCCGTATCGTATGACACTTCAAAGCTCCCCTTTTCTCTTGTTAGTTAGTTAGTTAGTGTTAGTTGCTCAGTCGTGGCCAACTCTTTGGGACCCCATGGACTGCAGTCCAGCAGGCTCCTCTGTCCGTAAGATTTTCCAGGCAAGGACACTGGAGTGGGTTGCCTTTTCCTTCTCCAGATGATCTTCCCAACCCAGGGATCAAACCCTTGGCTCCTGCACTGCAGGCAGATTCTTTACCAACGGAGCTACAAGGGAAGCCACTTCTCTTCACATTGTGTTAAAGATAATCAGAGCCCTTAGGCTGCCTCCTCAGCAACCCGCCCTCCCCCCTACACCTATCTACTTCAGAACCAAAAATAGGAAGTGAATCACAGGAGCTGGTACATAAGTGTTCAAATATTATATAGTATTTGTAGTGCTGGATTTTGTTAAAAGGACCCCACACATTGTATTGCTTAGACAGGTGGCTCTTACCTATATTTTCAGTTCAGTTCAGTCGTTCAGTTGTGTCCAACTCTTTGCGCCCCATGGACTGCAGCACACCAGGCCTCCCTGTCCATCACCAACTTCTGGAGCTTGCTCAAACTCATGCCCATTGAGTTGGGGATGCCACCCAACCATCTCATCCTCTGTCCTCCCCTTCTCCTCCTGCCTTCAATCTTTCCCAGCATTGGGGTCTTTTCTGATGAGTCAGGGTCTTGTCATGTTCCTTTGGAGTTATTTTTGCAGTCAAAGCACTTAGAGATATTTACAAATTCGTAGCTTGTTAAATCTCCTCACTTCACCTCACCGGTAAGCTGGAGTCTGTCATGCTTTTAAGTGTGAAGCATATTAGCTTGTATTTGGTTTTAAATACGTCAATTCTGCAGAGACTTGTAAAAATGCTTCACCATTGCACTAACAAATATAGGTGGATCATCAGATCTTTTGTGATTTCTTTGGCATAAAGACAAATAACTTCTTTATCTTCTGTTTGCCAACATTTGCCTCCTGTTCCTACCCAGGCGTGGGTGTGCCCACATGCGTGCACACACATGCACACACACACATACTCGTGCACACACACACACACATATGAAAGGACCATTTAAAGACTTGTGGGTTTGTATTGGAGATAGAAAGAGTAACGAAAATCAAAATGTTTCAGAATCCTATCTACCCTCAAAAGAATAAAAATGAATTTTGTTTTGTTTTAGTCTGAGTTTTTATTTTTTGGATACTATTTTACATTTCACTTCATAAAGCATTTCTGAGGGAACACTGTTTCACAGACTCAAGCTGAAACCCATTATGTCTCAGTCTCTAAGCTCCTCCTATCCTCCCACACAGAACTTCCTCTTTAGTGAAGGGCATAATACTTTAAATTATTATGAAGCAACTATTTGCTATCAGAGGAGATAGTGTGACATTATCTACTATACTCATTTACTCTTTTCAGAATCCTTGATGTCTATTTAACATTTGAAAGCCAAAATTTTGGAGAGCTAATTATAATGTATAATAAATAGCATGAAAGGCAAATATGAGCTCCTTGAATAACAGTATTTAGTTATAAAGAAGCAACAAACTCACTAATCAATGAAAACAGGAACTTTTTTTCATCAAAATAAAACACTTCCTATGCCATGGACAACTAATCTGTTGAACAGATGAGGGCATTTAAGTCTAAGAAGTTAGAGGATTTACTCACAGGTGGCAGACAGGATGGAGCTCAGGTCATATGTGCTCTACACCAGAACTCTGGAGCTTTCTGTTTCTTCCCTATTCCCGCAGGGAGATTAAGGTCAATGACAATAATCCATGGAATGGATATGAATTAAAGAGAAATATAGCTAACCTCAGGCTACTGGATGGCTATTTCACTGTTTAATTGATACTCCCATATAATTTATTGATAGTCCACGTCAAATTTAGGTTTAGCGTTATTAAATAAGCTTTCTAATGACTTTGAAATAGACAATTAAAATACATTAATTCAGTGCACATATTTGAACATGATATTTATTCACTTCTTGAATAAATGGTGGATGCAGCTTCCTGCCAGGACACAGATGACCACCGTGAAGTCTCCAGTCACTTCAAGGACCAGAGGAGTCGACATCTCATCACTCTAACAACCTATTTGCAGCGCACATACCCTTCATCCATTATAGCAAGTTGAGAAATGTTTAGAGCACAGAGGAAAGCAGAATGATTATCCAACAGAGTTTTTTTGTAACTTGTGCATGCGTGCGCAGTCATTCAGTCACGTCCAGCTGACCCCGCAGACTGTAGCCCGCTAGGCTACTCTGTCCATGGGATTTCCCAGGCAAGAATGCTGGAATGTGTTGCCATTTCCTTCTCCAGGGGATCTTCCCTCACCAGGGATTGAACCTGTGTCTCCTGCATTGGCAGGAAGATTCTTTACCACTGAGCCAGCTGGGAACCCCTCGTATTGCATGCATGCTTAGTCGCTCAGTGGTATCCGACTCTTTGTGACCCCATGAACTGTTCCTCTGTTCAAGGAACTCTCCAGGCAAGAATACTAAAGTGGGTAGCCATTCTGTTCTCCGGGGATTTTCCCAATCCAGGGATCGAACGCAGGTTTCCAGACAGGAAAGATTGCAGGCAGATTCTTTACCCTGTAGTCACCAGGGAAGTCCTTGTATAGCTTACAGTTTAACCAAAAGATTCAGCCAAATAAAGTAAAAGGTTATCAAGAAGGAGCAGTCATATGCTAGTGCAGATGCTTTGGACTACAAAAAAAAAACTATGTTGAATCAAACTAGTTTGAAGAATAAGGACATTTACCATCTCACATGACAATTGAAGAAACAAGACAACCTCCAATCAGAGCTCCCCAACCTCATCAAAAACCCAATTTCTCACTCTGTACTCCGAGCAGTTTTCTGAGAGACTGAGGGCCATTTAGTCAAGACAGTGGCTTTGGCAGGGGAAGAAGAAAGAACCTTTCTCTTGATGTCTCTTTCTTAAGAACAAAGAAACTTTTCTAAGAAATACCTTACTAGAATTCTTCCTGGATTTCATTTACCAAAACTTTTTTATGTACATTTCTAAGCCAGTCTCCAGAAATGAAAATAAAGTTCCTGTGAATGGTGTTGAGACAAAGCAGGGTCTAGGATCACTTCCCTTATTTCATATGGGGGATGAAGGGGACATTCAGACAAACTCGTTTTTCTTATTCAGAAAGGAAAAAGAGATTAAGCGAACCAAAATGTTAGGTAGGCAACCTAAATGTCTACCCAATGTTATGGATATTGATATATTTTAGTAACTTTCAGTATTTAATACTATATGTTTTTAATGTGATATGGCTCAATAATAGCATCCCCACGCACCCCCCTCCCACTTCAAAACTACAAGCATACACACAAACACAAATACCAGGACTTCAGTGCTCCTGAGTCTCTTTATACCCAAAGGAATCTAAATCATAATGTATGTAGGGTAACTGAGAAGTTCAGAAGGAGACGTGAAGCTGTCACATCAAGCTGCTCAATCAGAAGAGGAGTATCATTCTGTCTTTTCAAATTGAGTTCTAAGCTCCTTTCTCAATATTGTTCACCATTGTACCTATACAACTTGGCAAGACTCTTCTGACATTTGAATCAAGTTCCCTAATCTGTTTGTATTATATTTGATTGATTGCATATTCATCAAAACTAGCCACCTTATATTTATAATCAGATAGAAATAATTGAATAACATTTCAAAATAAAATAGCTTGTTTCTAACAAGCAAGAAATAATAAGCTGTAATCTAAGAAAATATTTAAAGTGTGTTTTATTTTTAAAGAGATTAATTCACGTAGTTATGTTGTTGTTAAGACAAGAACTACAAAAAAGGGAGAAAATTCAAAACAGAAATTAATACCTGTGGTATACGATAACTTCTAATAGAAAAGATAAATTTCAATTTTATAGTGTCACCTTATTTTACTAAGAGTCTTTATAATATTTCCCTTTGTTAAACTTAAATCTAAAAAGCATAAGGTCTGCTTAGGTAGCTAAGAGCCAAATGTTTTGATTTTTTTCAAAACCCTAAGATACTTGTATAAGAAATGTAAAGATAGAGCCCAATTCAATGTAATTTTCATATGATTGATCAATATAACTAGGATCTCAAACCTAGAAATGTTATATTATTGAGTCTTGAATTTTGACTTGAAAAGTGAAAAAGAAAGTGAAAGTGAAGTCACTCAGTCATGTCTGACTCTTTGTGACCTCGTGGACTGTACCTGTCAGGCTCCTCCATCCATGGGGTTTTCCAGGCAAGACTGCTGGAGTGGGCTGCTATTTCCTTCTCCAGGGGATCTTCCCAACCCAGGGGTCGAACCTGGGGCTCCTGCATTGCAGACACTCTTTACCATCTGAGCCACAAGGGGGCTGACATGAAAGTAAGTACCAAAATGGAAAAATAAATCTGAGGCATTTGTATTAGCTTTTTAAGGCTGCTGTGAGGGGAAAAAAAAAAAAAAATTACCATAATCCAAGTGACTGGAATAACAGAAAGTTGTTGTCTCATAGTTCTGGAGTTTGGAAGCCCAACATTAAGGTGTCTATGGGGCCATGTTCCCTCTGAAGGCACCAGGAAAAGATATGTTCCAGGGCGCTTTTCTAGTTTCCAGTAGTTCCTTGACTTATGACAGTAAAGCTCCAGGCTTCACAAGGCATTCTCCATGTTTCCTGTCTGTGTCCATATCACCCCCTTTAATAAGGACACCCATCAGATAGAAGCAGGGGTCCATCCTACTCCAGCAGGACCTCATCTTAACTAATTACTTCCCTGGGCTTCCCTGGAGGCTCTGCCAGTAAAAAGCATCTGCCCACAACGCAGGAGACCCAGGTTGGATCGCTGGGTCGGGAAAATCCCCTGGAGAAGGAAATGGCAACCCACTGCAGTACTCTTGCTTGGAAAATTCCATGGATGGAGGAGACTTGTAGGTTACAGTTCATGGGGTCACAAAGAGTCAGACACAACTAATTGACTTCACTTTCTTTTCTAATTACATTTCTGACCCTATTTCCAAATAAAGTCACATTCTGAGGTATTGGGGGGTATGATTCAGCATATGAATTTTTGGAGGACACAGTTCAACTCATTGTAACAGCATCTTTCTAATGGAAATAAGACAAGGGTGAAGACGAATTTGTCTTCCAAGGACAGCATCCAAAGAAGTGAAACGACACCCAAATAATGGAAGGCAATTTTTGCAAAGCATATACTTCACAAGGGATTTGCATCTAGAATATATAAACAGCTCTTACAACTAAGGAATAAAGGACAAATAATTTAACTAAAAATGGGCAAAATATCCGAATATACACTTCTCCAAAAAAGAAACACAAATGGCCAATTAATACATGAAAAAGTTCAATATTATCATCGATGAGAGAAATGCAAATACAAACCATAATAAGGTGCCCCTTCGTGCTATGGCTAGACATAGGCATAGGATGGCTAAGATCAAGAAGCCAGATAAAAGTAAATGTTGACAAAGATGGAGAGAAACTGGAAGCTCATACACTGCTGGTGGAAATAATGTGTTGAAAATAATAATGTGTTGAAAAATAGTCTGGTAGTTCCTCCAAAGATTAAACATGCAGTTGCTGTATGATATAGCAATTTCACTCCTGGTTATGTACCCAGAAGAACTGAAAATTTATGCTCATACAAAAACTGGTAAATGAATGATCATAGAGTTTGCTCAGTTGTGTCTGACTCTTTGGGACCCCATGGACTGTAGTTCGTGAAATTCTCCAGGCCAGAATACTGGAGTGGGTAGCCTTTCCCTTCTCCAGGGGATCTTCCCTATCCAGGAACTGAACCCGCGTCTCCTGCATTGCAGGTGGATTCTTTACCAACTGAGCCACCAGGGAAGCCCATGGTTCTATATCCATGAGCGTTATTCAAAATAGCCAAAAAGTGTGAACAACCCGAATGCCCATCAAAGAAGCCAGATACAGAACATCATTTGCTGTATTATTTGATTTTTTGTTTTTAAATGTCCAGACTAGGCAAGTCTATAGAGAGAAAAAAAATAGATTAGTTATTGCCTAAGAGTGAAGAGAGAAAGGAAGTGACTTCTAATGGGTACAGATTCCTCCTGGGGGTGATGAAAATGCTCTTAAAATTGACCATGTTGAGAAGTGCACAGTTCTGTAAATAAACTAAAGACCACTGCCTCTGACTGGGGCAAGTTGCTTAACCTCCCAGGGTTTCATTTTCTCCTTGCAAACTAAGGACAACTACCTTCCTTTTAAGGTTACTGTGAGGATAAGATGAACTAACACACCGAAAATGCTTTCAGGCAGAGACTGGCACAAAACAAGCACCAAAGAGGTATTTGCTTTTATTATTAAATGTGAATTGTGAAACTTTAATTCCATGTACATTGCGTGAAGACATAAAAGAGTAGACTCACAAAGTATACTCCAAGAGCAAACCAATTTTTCTAACACCTAATGATTTAAAATAACCGTGTCCTGAGAAAACCAAGTTTTTGGTGTCAAGTTGATACGTAAGTCTGGCAGAGATGGTAGGCCTTATTCCAGCTGTGAAAACCAAGCACAGGCCCTACAAATCAAAGGATATAAAAAAATCTTTTTAGAGATGATCTCCAGCGGGAATTTTTGAACGGCTTACTCTTTCTAGGGAGATGTTTATACTTCTGAAGATACTGATTTTCGTTTTCCTTTATTTCTTACAGCTGTGCTGAGACAGACGCGTGCCTCCAGTTCATTCCTGTAGAATGTGTCCTTCAGGTTTTTGTTTGTTTTTGACCGGGGAAGGTCTTGCAATATTTATGCAGGAAATGACACTTGGCCGCAGTTCTTGGCTGACTCTAGGCTGACTCAGATGCCTTCTTCCTCCTCCTGGCTGACAGTTGCCTGCACAGCCTGTTATTCAGCCAGCATTGTTTGTGGGATGCCCGTGGTGTGCAGAGACCAAAGTGAACTGAAAACAAAACGGGAGCTAAGGTTTTGCTTTTAAGGCTTTAGTCAGGACCAGCACACGGGATTCATTCGCAATGCATAATACATGATGGGCAATTATACAATCATGTACCGGCAGGAGCCTCTGAGGCAAAATTGCCCAGTGGGCTTGTCTCTGAGTTCTCCAAGGTCTCATTTTCTATTTTCCTTCCTCACTTCTAGGTGCTGCTTCACATAGTCAATACATATACATCAAATGCCCTCTGTATACAGTATCCATAAATAAGTAACAGATCCTGCCCTCCGGAGCTTCCTACCCAAACAGTCCTTTCTGGGGGTATTGTTTTCATTCCAAAATCCACTCCCCCAATCCTCTTCCAGCTTGAGGGTCTTCTCTCCTTACAGCCCTTTTGCTGTAAAGAAATAAATATTAATTTAAAAAAATAAAATCAAGGGACTTCCTTGGTGGTCCAGTCGTTAAGACTTTACTTTCCAATGTATGGGTTGTGGGCTTGACCCCTAGTCAGGAAGCTAAGATCCCACATATCTCCCAGTGAAAAAATCAAGACATAGAACAGAAGAAATATTGTAACAAATTCAATAAAGACTTTAACAATGACCCATATAAAAGAATCTTTTAAGAAGTCACACTAAAGCATGATTAATGAATTACAATTTAATATTTCAACTTTCATTAACCGAAAGGGATGAATCTGTAATTGTGGAATTATAGAAGAAGAGGCCACTAGATAAGGAGGGATGTATTTTTGGGAAAAAAAAAAATCCATGAGTTTCCCTTTTTAGGCAGCACTTAGATTTGGCTTTGCAAGGTCAGTAGTGGAGGTGTTATTTCTTTCCAGGTCCTTAGTGAGGTGGTGGAGCCAACACCACCTCCCTTGGACTTAAAATCCAAATACTTTGGCTTCCCAGAGAAATAGTCAACTGAAAGTAGGTGAATAACATGCTTGTCCTACCTGGTAATGGCATTTCTAGAATATAGAGGATTATTTTTAAGACTGTACTTTGATCAGTAGTATCAAAACTATTTTCTAGAAGGAGAACTGACTCATTTGAAAAGACCCTGATGCTGGGAAAGATTGAAGGTGGGAAGAGAAGGGAATGATAGAGGATGAGATGGGTGGGTGGCATCACTGACTCAATAGACATGCATCAGAGTGAACTCCGGGAGTTGGTGATGGACAGGGAGGCGTGGCATGCTGCGATTCATGGGGTGGCAAAGAGTCGGACACGACTGAGCGACTGAACTGAACTGAACTGTGCTAAAGGGGCTCCCCAGGGGGTACTAATGGTAAAGAATATGCCTGCCGATGCAGGAGACCTGGGTTGGATCCCTGGGTCAGGAAGATCCCCTGGAAGAGGAAATGGCATCCCACTCCATTATTATTGCTTGGAGAATTCCATGGACAGAGGAGCCTGATGGGCTACAGTCCATGGGGTCTCAAAGAGTCACACATGTCTGAGCGTCTGAACACATAGCAGATTGTACAGTTCTAAAACAGAAATAATGTCCTTCCTATCTTTTAAGTCTTTTCATAGGCAACTTGCTTTGCCTACTTTAAAATGAGGTTTATGATTATAATTGAGGACTGTTTGGATGACTAGAGGGACATGCCAGGTGGTATTAACATGGGAACTCCTTACAGAGGCATCAACCCAAAATATTGTATTGAAAACAAAAAATATAGTATAATTCAAAAGAGGAAGATATGAACCTTGAAGTGTGGGAAGTCATGTGTGTAAATACCTAAAGATGAGAATTACTGAGTCATGTACTGAAAATAGAAAACTGGTTATCTGAACTTATCTGGGAGTATGGTAGAAGAAAAGGACTTTGGGAGGAAGAAAAACAAATTAGCGAAAGAACTTGAAATTACAGTTGCGAAGTAAAGTTTGCAGAAGTGATTGAGACAGAAATGTTTTCCTATCTTGTTAAGTCTGCATTTCTCAGACTTTCTAACCATTTCTCTTTAATGAATAGGAAATTTTTCTTGATTTAAATTCTGAACAGTCTGTTTATACTCCTAACTTAAGTTTGATACACGATTAGGCACCCCACAACATTATTTCTGAGAAATTGATATTACACAATCAATACCAAAAACTAATTTCCACCCTAAGGAGCCTCTCATGTAAGTGTCGCTGCTGCTGCTGCTGCTGAATCACTTTAGTCATGTCCGACTCTGTGCAACCCCATAGACGGCAGCCCACCAGACTCCCCCATCCCTGGGATTCTCCAAGCAAGAACACTGGAGTGGGTTGCCATTTCCTTCTCCAATGCATGAAAGTGAAAAGTGAAAGTGAAGTCAGTCATGTCTGACTCCTAGCGACCCCATGAATTGCAGCCTACCAGGCTCCTCTGTCCATGGGATTTTCCAGGCAAGAGTACTGGAGTGGGTTGCCATTTCCACATGTAAGTGTTAGGTATTTGCATACTGGAAAAAAGTTATAATGGTTTCTGGGAATATGCTAGACTAGGTACCCTGACTAACCTTCTTGCTAAAAATAACCAAAACTGTAAAATGAAATATATTTTTTCAAATTATTTGAGTGCATTGGTCACCTGAAAAGTAGTGGAGAACAGTCGTCTATAAAAAACTAAGTGCAAGCAGGAAAGCTGGGTTAGCAGAAGGCTGAAGCCGATATTAACCTTGAGGGCTAAAATTTCAGTTTTCAAGGCTTGAGAGTGGAGGGGATTGAGGTTGAAGCTCGAGCCAGCCAGGCTTATGTCAGGAAGCATAATGAAAACAAAATTTAGGTGTAGGCTGTTTACAAACGACTCATATGAAACTAAAGCATACAGAAAAATTCAGACAGGGTTCAAGAAGATGCGCAAAGCAAATACAAACCAAAAGAAACCAGTGGGATAGCTATGTTAGTAGCTGGAGAAATTGTCCCTTACTGTGTATAAAATATACATATACTTCAAATCCAGCAAACCCACTTCTTTCATAATCCCTTTCACTCTTTTTTCTTTAGGACTTGGAGACATAACTGATAAGATTAAGGTTTTAGCAAGCAGACAACAGATGGTTGATTCAAAGTCTATAAATGTAATTACGTGTAGAATGAAAGATAGTGACATGGTCAAATGGAAATCAAGTCACAATGAATTCAGATAAAGGGGTATTTTGCTGCAGAATATAAACGTGGCCACTATAAACAATCTTGTATTTCACAGACATTAATGTTTAAAAAGAAAACTAGGTTCTGTGACTACATAGAGGCTCTCATAGCTTGAAACAGAATAACCCCTTTCCCTGCCAAAAAAATTTTCAAAAAGCAAAACAAACCTAAGAACTTCCCTCAGAAAATTAGGATCTCTCCAGGAAGTTCCTTGCCAGGCTTGCTTTTCTGAAACTTTAAATAGACCCCGGTGACACAGCAAAGAGTTAAATGCAGAAGTAGGTACATGAAGTAGGTAAAGAAATTCATATCATGGTAGTGAGTTGGACTCTGAGGGCTGAAAGACCTATTCTGTCCGGCACAAACACTAAAAGGGAACAAGCCATTGCTCTGGGCTCCCCTGCCTGGAAGGTTTTCACTCTGAATGGGCTTTGGAAACCACAAAATTTTCCCTGTGCCTCTGTGGGGATTCAGGGAAGCATGGTGAAGTTGGGTCTGGTCGGTCACACCATCATTATCCGTGGTATTGTATATAACCTGTTCATGACTTGTTTGTCCATTCAAGGTGAAAGTGAAAGTGAAGTTGCTCAGTCATCCAACTCTTTGTGACCCCATGGACTGTAGCCTACCAGGCTCCTCCATCCATGAGATTTTCCAGGCAAGAGTATTGGAGTGGGTTGCCATTTCCTTCTCCAGGAGATCTTCCCGACCCAGGGTTTGAACCCGGGTCTCGCACATTGTAGGCAGACACTTTACCCTCTGAGCCACCAGGAAAGTCCTCATTCAAGGTAAAAGAAACTAAAACTAACATTAGCCAAGCCTTAGTTTGTTTTAGGGGTCTGACATCCACCATAAAGGTTTTGAAATACCACACTAATAAATGTGTTTCTTTTTTTTTAAAAAAAATCTTTATTCGTTAAAACATCATTGGCACAGCACTTCTCGTGTTCAATCTCATCAAATAATAAAATTTCCACTTTCTGTACTCAATTCTTAAGAATCTGAGAGATTAACTAAAAGGAAGAGAATTAAAAACCTGGAAACTTAACGGCAGATAAGTTATTACACAAGAGAAAGAACTTTTCTTACTAACGGCAATATTAATGGCACAATTCAACCAAAACTCATATATATTTTACTGCTTAATTTACATATTACTTTGATGGAAAAAATAGTATTCTCTATTCTTTCAGTTTCTTGATGCAAAAATACACTTCTACAGGGACATCACTTAGATGTTATACAAACCTTGTAGAGCCATGAACAGGCCAACTCTAGAATCTAAGATGCTTGAAAGACTCCAATAAATTATTTAAAAACAAACTTAACAAAATATGTACTGGATCATGCCCATGTCCATCCAAAATGTATCCTGGCTCTGACTGTGGCAGTAGGGAAAGGTCTACAGACCTTTATGATGTGAAATAATTTAAAAGGAATTGGATAACACCCTGCCACCCTACTCCCACCCAAATAATCCCAGCCTTCTTTGATAACCAAGATAAGCCAGTAATCTGTGTATTGATTCAAATTTTTCAAGAACTTATTATATTTTATACTGACTTATACATGGATCATGAATTTAATAAATTTACTACCTTTATTTAGAGTGACGTTTTATTTCCTACTACCTTAGTCAAACAGTTAAGTCAAACAATTTCAAAGATGGAGATTCCCTTAAAATATGAAGAAATGCCAAAACTGGTTTACAAAATATAGTGATACATTTAAATATTTACATCAAACTAAGCCAAAATGTATACAAAATATATTTAAGCCAAAATAGATCCAATAGTATGATCTAACTCAGCAATTTTCAAAAGATTTATTACAAATGCAATAGGGTATGGGCTAAAGTGGGGGTGATATCATCTTTCTCTCCTGTACCACTGTGACTTCAGATTTAACTTCATTTAGAGATGACCTCAGAAGTCTGTTTTCGAGGTTCTTCATGAACGTGAGGCTCAAGCCAGAAGGACCTCCTCGCTTCCCTGATAAACCCTGATGTCTAGTTTGTAATAACCTGAGATTTGGCGATAAGTCTGTTTTCCTGATTCACATGCTTCATAATTTGATTGAGATTTTACATGAATGATAAAAAATAAGTAAACTATTCAGGCTGAGCTGAGAGAGCAGAAGGATGAGGAGATGGAAAGATGTGAAAGAAAGATTTTTTTTTTTTTTTTTGCAGACTGGTTATGTTTCCTTGGAAGTAACCTGGTTGGGAAAACTCCAGGATACTATGCAAGGCTTAAAAAGCATCAAAGAAGCAAAATAGTAGTTGCCTCAAGTGGGGCAGTGTAGACAGTCTGTGTTTTGGCAGCTATTTCTGTCTATATCTCCACATATCTCCATTATTCAGGAGGTTTACTTTAAAATAGGCTACTGGGGCTCCACCCCAGCATCATATGTCTGTCAGCTAGAAGTGATAGCTGAGCACAGGCAGCTGTGTAGGCTGACTTCTTGAGGCTTCTGACAGGTTGCTGCTGCTGCTGCTAAGTCACTTTGGTCGTGTCCGACTCTGTGTGACCCCATAGACGGCAGCCCACCAGGCTCCCCCGTCCCTGGGATTCTCCAGGCAAGAACACTGGAGTGGGTTGCCATTTCCTTCTCCAATGAATGAAAGTGAAAAGTGAAAGGGAAGTCGCTTAGTCGTGTCCGACTCTTTGCGAGCCCATGGACCGCAGCCTACCCAGGCTCCTCTGTCCATGGGATTTTCCAGGCAAGAGTACTGGAGTGGGGTGCCATCGCCTTCTCCGTCTTACAGGTTAAACTATCTGAAACATTGGCTTGAGCTCTGCCCACTTCCCACAGACACAGCATCTGATATGCTATTTCTATTGACCATTTAAGTAGTAATCAGTAGCCATTTCCTCAGGGTGGGAAGGTTCTTCTCCAGCCACTTAATATTTTTAGATATGGTTTCCAGAATAATTTGAAATATATCTAGATGTGATCCTTGGGCCTTAAGAGAGTCAAAGAACAGTTCCACCTGAAAGTAAAGCCAGAAAAGAATTACTGATATGGTTCATAAAACACTTTCTCTTTCAAAGGGCTTCAAAACAGCTTGCAGACTATACAAACACAGGTGCAAGCGTTTTTCTGCCAACCTCTAAAAAAGTAATTTTCTTCGTCTCTTTTTGGGGCATAATTATTTCACTTTATCTTCAAACAATAGGTAAAGCAAGACAGGAATGACAAATCTTACAAGTAAGCACTCTGTAGGTAAAAAAAGGTAAGAGATTGAGTCAAGTTCATAGCGTAAGCAGTGATCTGGGATTAAAGTTCTGAATTTGCTTTAAAATTAAATAAATTCAAGATTTATTGTGGAAAGACAATGTAAAACACAAGAATGCTTTTTAAAAAGAGGTTAGTAGAACTACCATAAAGGGTAATATTATTAAAAAAGACCTTCAAGCATTCTTTCAAACGTCAATATAATCACTCACGTGATGATACAATGCAAACTAAAGAATACAAAAGGACTCATCCCGCAAGTGTAATTTTCATTTTGAACGCTATGAACATTAGTTCTGTCTCTTCCATTTACTTTCTAGGTGACATTGGACAAACAGCTTATTTTCTTTTAATAAAATAACAACTTAAAACCAGATTGCATCTAAATTTACTTTCAGTTCTATAACTTGAACGCTTAATTTTAAATTGTTGGCAATAGAGAGTCACAAACCTCCTGCAACTCATCCTTGGAAGAAAAATGAGATGTTGTACCAGAGACGATCATTCTTATGGGGAATGAGCCCAAATCAAATCTGAAAATAAAAGGAATTTCATAGATGTAAGTAATTAGGAACAATGATCTTATGTTTATAACGTGCTATGTATATTTAAACTATGTAACATTAGTAACTGTATGATAAACTTGTACGTTACAATGGATACTATCGATTACCACAAGACTAGCTCATATGCATCTGGGAAAATCTGAAAGCTATGAAATTTATCAAATTCGACCATAAGATTAAAATTTAGATAAAGCTTTTATAGGAAATACGATGCATGTTTATGTTTAAATTTAAGTTTATATGTAAAGCAGCACCCTACAATTTTTGATTACGCATTCCATCAACAAAATTTTTTGACCAAGAATTTCCCAATATGCATATTTTTATTTATGAATTATATGTATATACTAACTTAAAGGTAAAAAGGAAAACATAAGAATAAGATAAGAAATGATACATGTAGTAATATTTTCTTCTTGTACTGTAAGGTATTGTCTTGCAAACTTCCCCAACTCATTTTGGACATCACTATGTTTAAACATCGTATTTATTGGGGCATTGTTGGTGGAACTCTTGTTCAAAGACACAGATGGCATCCTTTACCCCCCTGTCTTACGTAGAAAATCTGGCCACAGGTCTAAGGGGTTCATGCTGTAAAGCAGAGCACAGATACATCTCAGACATGCTGCCAAGTCTGGGCTCTGTACACTGTCGGAGAAGAGAATAATTTCCAGTTACAACATAAATCTATAGCACTGCAGAGAAATCTGATCATCCAGGAGGGAATGGAGAGTCATGCAAACCACAAAACCAATGGTTCCAGTAGGGTGCTTAAGGAAAGTGTTTTTTGTTTTGTTTTAAAAAAACAGTTTCTAACTAATTTGATTTCATGTGGATGTCAATCCCTTTAAGGTCTGGAAGGGGTAGAAATGTGCTTTTTGCTCACAAGAAGCTATCGGTGAGAACCCTGAGTGCTTTATGACTAAGAAATGAGAGGGATGAGGAACTGAGGATGACTGACATCAGACATGCTAAATGACACAGAAATAAGCAAATTGCACAGCTCTTTCATTTAGGGTATTTTCCATAGAGTTAATAAGTGATATTTTGGATTGGGATGAGGAATGGTTGAGCACCTTCGCAGGGGGTCTGTTGTGAGAGAAAGCCATGCCATCCTGTACGTTCCAAGGAAATCTAATCTTTATTGCTTTTGTTCTGGGACTATCTTAGGACCAGGAGCATATTGCAGTGAGCTATAGTTCTCCCAAAAGTTAAAACCCCAGAGAAGACTCATAACCTCTCTACTTTTGGAGGGGAGCTCCCCAGGCACTTTTGATTAATTTCTTCTATTGCCTCCAAGCTCTCCACTGTGTTACCTCTCCAAGGGAACTGGAGGTAGGGATTAGTTCTCTTTAAAATTTCTGAAGTTTTTTTTCCCCCAGAACAAAACTGTATTAACAAAGTGAATGAAATATTTTGCTGTACTATATATGGCTTCATTGCATTCTTCTGGGCTAGGGAGAGAGCCAGAAGGGAAAAGGGCATGGAGTTGATGACTGGATTTAACTCAGCTCTTACTTGTTCCCAGCAATTCTTCATGGCCTGAGATGAGTAACAGAAATCTGTTTCCCATCCCCTTTTTTTCATTCCTCTCCCTTATACCTGGACAGCAGGCTAGTGAGTTTTAAAATCTACACACTTCATCAAACCATTTGAGTAAAATTAGTGTCATTCATAGGCTTTAGGGAACATCTGATTACACTTGGTTTTAGGCAACTGAAATATCTGGGTGGAAGAATACACATTGCGAAAGTCACTCAGTCGTGCTCGACTCTTTCTGACCCCGTGGACTATACAGTCCATGGAATTCTCCAGGCCAGAACACTGGAGTGGGTAGCCTTTCCCTTCTCCAGGGAATCTTCCCAACCCAGGCATCGAACTCAGGTCGGCCGCATCGCAGGCGGATTCTTTACCAGCTGAGCCACCAGGTAAGCCCAAGAATACCGGAGTGGGTAGTCTATCCCTTCTCCAGCGGATCTTCCCGACCCAGAAATTGAACCTGGGTCTCTGCATTGCAGGAGGATTCTTGACCAACTGAGCTATTAGGATATAAACGAATACCAACTTTTTAAGGAGATGGGTCCAATTTTCTTTTACAAAGTTCCAGGCTAGTTGCTGCCCCTCTGGATTTCTGGCAATCGCAAAAAGAAGAGCTGCCAAGTCCTGTGTCTTGATAACCTTTCCTTCCATTCCTAGTTCAATTAACCTGAAGAAGCAAAGATCACTTAATTTTTCACAGCATGATCTATAATGGAAATTAACTCAGGCTATCAGTATATTGAAAGCATCAGAGAGAAAGAGGCACAACGAAAGTGTAATGTACCGAAAACAGTAATAAACTCTCTACTGGCTAACATTTTTAATATTCCAGGTAACATTTACTTTTCTCTAGAAGTAATTTTATCCACTTATTATTTCAGTAAACTTCAATTAGCATCTTATACACAAAAATGTATTTTTTAATAATAATTTTCTTCCAAGGTTCTGACAGTAAAACATAGCTATTTGCTTAGTATCAATCACATGATTAAGGAATATCTGTTTTCACTACGTGTATTTTGTCAATACATGGTTTTTGGAAAAAATTCAAGATGGTTCAAATCCTGATTTCATTATTACATGCCTTTGAAATGGATGGCTGAATTTTAGTAACTTTCCTGAATATGTGTAAGTTTACTTTTAATAACTTAAATTCACTTACTTCATTAACTTTTCCTGATGTTTGCTGGTTGACAATGCATACAGGATTTTGTTTTTTTCAGAGCCTGACAATGACAATTCGTATTGCTCTAAAAGGTAATTCCATCCTGCTGTTGTCTGAGCCCCCACGGAATACACGACCGTTAAAACATCTGTTGGGATACTGTAATATTAAGCACAAAAGTGAAAAAAACTTCTATGAAAGAAAAAATTAGTTTTTCTTATGATGATTTTAAATTCTAAAACAGAATCATCCTTGAGTTATTTCCTGTTGTTCCGTCACTAAGCTGTGTCTGACTCTTTGCGACCCCATGGACTGCAACACACCAGGCTTCCCTGTCCTTCTCAATCTCCCTGAGTTTTCTCAAACTCATGTTCACTGATTCAGAGATGCCATACTGCCGTCTCATCCTCTGTTGTCTCCTTCTCCTCTGCCCTCAGTCTTTCCCAGCATCAGGGTCTTTTCTAGTGAGTCAACTTTTTGCATCAGGTGGCCAGAGTATTGGAGCTTCAGCTTCAGCATCAGTCCTTGCAATGAATATCCAGGGTTGATTTCCTTTAGAATTAACTGGTTTGATCTTCTTGCTGTCCAAGGGACTCTCAAGTCTTCTCCAGCACCACAATTCAAAAGCATCAATTCTTTGTTGTTTAGCCTTCTTTATGGAAAAATTTTATGTACTATGACTTTGCAAACTATTTGTGTTTTTTCCTGCTGATGATAAAATGTTTAAAGAATAATAATCATAAAAATTTAAACTACATGGAGAATCTTCATGAGAAGATGAAATCAATAAAAGACGTGATTTCTGAAATATAAATGCACTGGTTTATATAGAATTCTGTCACTAAATTGCATGTATTTGTACTATATGATTTTTTAAAAATTACTTGTTGCTTTAATGTTGCACTAGGAGTATTTTCTAGTAGGCCTGTTTGAGAGCTATCTGACTCTCTAGGTGTAAAAAATTGTAATTTAGCACAGTTGTTTAGAGTTCAGTCATTTATACTATAATTCTGTAAAATGATAAGATGCAATATTATTATTTTCTGTCCCCCTAAAGAAGACACCATGGTTTTCAACTTTTATTGTCCTAAAGGATACTAACTATTTTTTTACTTTAATTTAGTTCTGATTTTTAATTCAAAATATAATTAATCAGTAATAGCCAATATCCATATTGATGGCTTGGAAAACCCACAGTACAGAGAAGCAGGGATGGGACAGGAAATTTGCATTTATTATACAGGGTCCATAACATTGTACTAGTCTCTATACAACCTACTTAACTGCCAAAGCTACCCAGTGAGATGTAAAAGTTACCCTAATTTTTTTAAAGTGGAAATAAAGTTCAGAAAGTTTAAGTAACTTGCACCAAGGTGACATATTAGCCTTTTTCGAGATGGGATTTAGACCTATGATTCTAAAACTGTACTATTTCCACTGTACTATATGTACATAAATATCCCAAAAGCATTTGAATCATAAAACTAAAAGTAAACAAATTATAATCCACATTATTTTTTATTTTAGTGTATTTTACTAAAGGAAATCAGTCCTGGGTGTTCACTGGGAGGACTGATGTTGAAGCTGAAACTCCAGTATTTTGGCCACCTGATGCAAAGAGCTGATTCATTTGAAAAGACCCTGATGCTGGGAAAGATTGAAGGCAGAAGGAGATGGGGATGACAGAGGATGAGATGGTTGGATGGCATCACTGACTCAATGGACATGAGTTTGGGTAAACTCCAGGAGTTGGTGATGGACAGGGAGGCCTGGCATGCTGTGGTTCATGGGGTCGCAAAGAGTTGGACATGACTGAGCAATTGAACTGAACTATACAAATTTATAAAAATTGGCAACAAATGAATCATGAGTCCCTTGAAGGTAGGACATCTAGCTATTTCTTTCACTAGCTTATTCTTAGCACTAATTGCGGTGCCTGGCACAGAAGCAGCAGGCAAAGCATTATATTCTGAATTCATGAATAAAGGATGTATCTATAAAGGATTAATACTGATGGTCTTAAACTTTAAAAAAATAAACCTACAGTATTTGATTAGGTACTCTTGATTACAATCTTAAATGAGATTTTCCTAGAATTTTTTCATAGTATAGCCTCCTATACTATAGGATGTTGGACCATCATATCTACTGGACTTGAGTTACTTCAGGTAAGATCATTCCTCTTGTAAGCACCATAAAGACAGAATATATTCTGATGTGCTATAGGGCAGCAAACTGTTTATATTTTAGCCTCATTCATACAGTTTATTCAAACATGAACAAAAAGAAGAGAAAAATACAGCTAAAAGATTTTTTTCCTGAAACTGATTTTAGGCCTAAATCCTAAAGAGTGAAAAAGTCCAAAAAGAAGAAAACAAATTGCTTTTTTAAAAAATAAGAAGTCAAGAAAAGATTTCAAAAAGCTCATGGAGATTTAGTTATATGGAGACAAATTGTGATAGCATTTCATAACAATTTGGCAGAGGAAAAATTGACTCTATTGTTTTCAGTTCAGTTCAGTCGCTCAGTCATGTCTGACTCTTTTCGACCCCATGGATCACAGAATGCCAGGCCTCCCTGTCCATCACCAACTCCTGGTGTTCACTCAAACTCATGTCCATCGAGTCGGTGATGCCATCCAGCCATCTCATCCTCTGTCGTCCCCTTCTCCTCCTGCCCCCAGCCCCTCCCAGCATCAGAGTCTTTTCCAATGAGTTAACTCTTTGCATGAGGTGGCCAAAGTATTGGAGTTTCAGCTTCAGCATCAGTCCTTCCAGTGAACACCCAGGACTGATCTCCTTTAGAATGGACTGGTTGGATCTCCTTGCAGTCCAAGGGATTCTCAAGAGTCTTCTCCAATACCGCAGTTCAAAAGCATCAATTCTTCGGCACTCAGCTCTCTTCACAGTCCAACTCTCACATCCATACACGACCACTGGCAAAACCATAGCCTTGACTAGACGGACCTTTGTTGGCAAAGTAATATCTCTGCTTTTCTATATGCTGTCTAGGTTGGTCATAACTTTCCTTCCAAGGAATAAGCATCTTTTAATTTCATGGCTGCAATCACCATCTGCAGTGATACCTGGTATTAAGCTGTGAATTTTTTTTCTATTCTAAGAAATGAATTTTCCTTAATTCACATACAGATTTGATTTCTCAAAACATCCAGCTTGAAAGTCAGAGTTTTAATAGCAATGATATAAAATCATGTGTTGCACAGAAATTAAGGCTTACATTGAAAAGACTGTGGAGTCTTTTAGTACTATGGGTTGCAGCTGCTAGACTGAACTGCAACAGAATTGATCTGATCCCTGGGCATCTACCTGATTACAACAACCACTGGAATCAATTTTGCCACAGTACACACTCTTTAGATGGCCCAAATCATCAGTTTCCTATAAAAGCTGAAGCTTGAGACTAAGATGTGGTATGTGGTGTATGTGGTATGGTATTGGTTAATGAGGAAGTAAATACACTGAACAAAGCTCCCTCCGCACCACCTCGTTTTTTGTTTCATCAATTGATCATTGGCGTTTCGATTGCATGTACATTTCACATTGCTTTTTATCTTTAAAAGGCATTACTCTTGGCAATCGGGCAGCACTCTACCCCACTTTCACCCCCTGGCTGTCTTTCTGAAACCATGCTAATGCTTATTAGCTTTTCCCTGCAGGGAACTAAACCTCACTTCCCACAAAAATCTATTGAGCATTTACTATGTGAGAGTATGAAGCAAGGGTATGTAATTCCCAGCATGTTTTTCTTTTTTCCTATCCTCACTAAAAGGTTTTAGATTTAATGTCTCGCATGATCAAAGACTTTTACATCAAAGTGAAAGGAACAAAGAACAGAAGTCCAGATTTACTTTAATTTTCCACTGGATTCCATCCACTGAGAGAAGAGTTCAGTTGCCTTCTGGATGCAAGGAGCATGGTTCAGATAACAGGCCAGCTTTAAGACAATGGAGCGAAGCATTCTGTCCCAGACGGAGCCCTCGTCAACCCAGCTTTGCATGTCAATCACTGGCTTAAAATACTGGAGAAGGTAATGCTGCAGAAAGCATAGGACGGTTTACAGAGAGGCTAAATTTAGTTCTTAACACAACTCTCACTCACCCATCTAATGGGTTCAACTCTAAACAGTATGCATGAACGTTTCCTGAAGCATAGAACTACTAACTCCTATATTTTGCTTCTCTTTTTCTGGTGTGTGGTCTCCGCCCACCCCTGTTCATTTCTCTATTAGAAGTACAATTTAATTTCTTATCTGAGAGGGGACTATCAATTGATGTAAGATAAAATCCCCTTAGGAGAGATGCTTTGCTTATGACCCTGGTACCGAGCTCTTAGGGTGATGGTGACAAAGACCAGGGGATATCCAACCGTTAGATACTTAAGTGGTGACTGTGCTCCCAGGCAATTTCCTTAGATTCGCCAAGCTTTAACCCCAAAAGTTCACACAAAATAGAACAAGTCTCACTGATCGTCCAGCTGCTGTGTCTTTTACTTAATGAACCTTCTGAAAGGAACACAAACCTTGAGATTTTCAGTGACATCTGAAATGTTCCTTCTTTCCACCATGCGGTAAAACAATTCTAGGTATTCCAGACCTTTGAGAAGCGCGGGAATGCTCGTTTCATGTTGGAGGTAGCGAGTCAGGTCAAGGGCTTTGTCTAGGGTCAGCCTTCCTGCACTGAGGTATAAAACAAACGTTGGAGGTTTGTGCATATCTGACAGTTCTCAATATTTTAAAAGTAGTAAGACAAATATGATACAGAGAGCAATAACAGAAGCAGCTCATTATATTCAAACCATTTGGTTTAAATCCTAGCTCTCCCACTGATGTGGCCAAATTAACCTCTGAGCTTCACCTGCCTCCTGTATATAATGGAAATAATATTAGGATCTACTTTAAATCTCTGTTGTGAGGATTAAATGATTTAATATAAGTAAAGTGCTTAGAATAATTGCCTAAACATAAATAAGAGTTTTCTAAATGAAATAACAGCTAATATTAATATCTAGTGCCAAATAACACCACGCTTTTCATGTATTTGTCATTCTCTAATTGCTTAATTTGTGGTTTTGAATTGTTCCTCCGTGTGTATTTGGAAATTTTGAGGACAGGTGCCATATCTTTTTTTTTTTTTTCTTTTTGACGTCCCTTCTTAGAACCTAATAGAGAAGCCGCAGTTATTCTGAAAAGGACAAAACAAGGATTTTCTTTGTTTTTAACGAATCTATTTAGATTCTAAAGTGATGTCTTCTTTATATTTCCCTTTAATGCAAACAAACAACAAAACTATTATTCTGAGTACTAAAACTTCAGTGTCTCTTTTATAGAGGAAGTAAGTTATTATATTGTCACCTTCATAAAGTGGTTGCTCACTCATGTTTCTGAGAAGACCTGTGTCCCTGCAGTGTCTATAACCCATTCTTGCCAGCATCCACCTCCCAGATTAAGCATAATAGTTTGATATGGAAACAGATTCCGGGACAAAGATACCTGTGTTGAATTTTTCATTAATATAATGCCCTATCTCCTTTGGGATTTTTAAAATTTTAAATGCTCATCTGAAACAAGGGAACTGAAACGAGAAAGAAGTGGCATCAAAAAGAACCAACTTGTGTTGTGACTATACTCTTCTCAGTCACAATGACATAGTGCTTTAAAACAGACCCACAGGAAATTTTCTAAAAATTTCATCTGAAGACAGAGGGCTGGACCATATGCGCTATGATTTTATAGTCTGCTGTATTTTTAAAAATACAAATCCACAAAATGTCACTATTCCTTCCACACGTGTAAGTGGCACAACACGTGGTGCACTAGCTAAGTATAAATATAGTCACAACCTTTACAATTTTAAATGTTAAATCTAGTACACAATCCATTCATTACATTGCTCACACTGGGGAAATCAACATGAAACTGGTAGAGAAATTAAGGAGGAATTGGCTGCTTATGTTTAGACTTGCCTGGAAAGACAAGCTCTTTTCTTCTATTTACCATCAACAGAATAATATATAGAATAAATCCGGTCACAAAGTCACCAACAGAAAAAACATTAAGGATCAGGTGGAGTATTGTGCATTGGAAACATTTCCTATTCTGAGAACTACTGCAAAGTACTCACTTTATTCAGTGTGACATATTTTTTCTTTATTGGTACTATAAAGTATACTCTACTTAGAGGATAAGCAACAGGACAAAACTAGGTATTATATTCTAGGGTCAAAATTCTGAAAAGAATGTTTAACACATGTTTATATTAATCTTTTTTTCTTTTTGGCTCAGCCTAATTTATATTTTACTAAGACAAATGCCATTATTTACTCATACTTACTTACTTAAAACACTTTAATCTTAATACTCATCAAAGAGGGAATCATTTTCACAGTTATTATTTAATAAAAATCCAGCCCCTCACCACCTGCCTTCTGCTTCAATTAATGCACAAAATGTTATCTGAATGTCTGTTTACCTTAAAGACTAAACTTATATATAAGCATACATTTTAGCCCAACAAAAAAATCTATACCTACTTATTTGTATAAGGTTTCAGCTAAATGGTACCTTTGTGAAATAAACTATATCCCCGAGGAAACAATCTGGGACTTCTTTCTAGGGTATTGGAATAAAAAAATAAATAGTTCACCTGTAAGAAAATTATGGTTGTCATCTTAATTCCACTCAACTCAGAAGATATCCAAGTATTAAATATTTAATAACAAGTATGAAAACTCAGTTAAAATGAATATGCATTCCTGGGTCAAATTTTGTCTCTAAACTCAATGCAATCACAGATTATATCCTTAAACTCTCAAGTAGATATTTCACAAAGCAGGGAAGGAAAAAATACATATCACCAAAGCAGAGGAATAAGAAAAAAAAAATTAGACCTATTATGAGACTTTAAAATTGTTTTCTTATACAATTACTTTTCTTATAAAAGTAACATAAATCACAAGACAACTAGAAATTAAAGAAGGGGAAAAACACATAATTTCATTACCCCTACATATTCAGTAATAGCACTTTGGAATATTTCTTTCTGCTTTTGTTTTTTTCACCATTAGCTCATTTTTTTCCATGTTGTTGCTAACCTAAGCTTACATTCTGCTTTTTCTTTTCACTTTCACATTATTTGAAATGCATTTTTCTATGTTGTGACCTCATCTTCCTATTCAATACATGATCTTTTAAACAGTTTATATTAGATAAGACTAATAATGCTAACAGCTACCATTTATTGAGCATTTATTACTGTACTTAGGGCTGTATTACATTACCTTATGCAACCCTCAAAACAACCTCGTATGATAGACACTATTATTACTGGAGTTTTAAAGACTGAAAAAGTTTTGAAGACTGGAAAATTTAGGTTTAAAAAGGTTAAATAGCTTGTCAAAAGTCAAACAATAAGTGATAAAGCAGTACATATTGATAGTTGACCCGTTTTAAGCCAAAATTTGTACTCAGAACTTCATTAACCTATCTAGTTGGTAAAGAAATGATGATTGCTTTTCCACTGATATATCAATAACTGCACGGTTCCTGCTGCTAAATTGAGAGTACCCACAAATTTATAGGCTAGAAACAGCAGAAAAGACTTGCAGCTACTGGAAAGATTGGCTTTCATATTCTGAGTTGTCAACATTCTTCATTCTGCTTAGTTTAAAATTTTTAATCTATTTTCTTTGCAGTCTTCTCAGAGTTCCTCCTTTGAGCAGACAAACCTCCCTCAACTAACCGTAGTCCGCTCCTCAGCTGGTCTCGTGTGCATCCAGTTAGAAGTAGGATAGCTCATGGTAGTCCTGAGACCTCTGGGGCTGGGGGTTAAGCTCCCAGTCCACTCCCTTTTCTACCGGGGAATCCTGTTGTACAGAGAAGCTCTGCTTGAGAGATGTTTTGCTGGTTACTTTTACTGAATTTGACCTACATAAGCATGTGAAAGAAAGTAATATGTCACACTGAATAAAATCAGTGCATTACCGTAGTTCTCAGAATAGGAAAAGTTTACAGAGCCTGATATGTCACGGGATCCCCAACTTTTTTCCACCGGTGACCTGGTGACTTGATTTATTCTACCTATTATTCCGTTGATGACAAGTAGGAAAAAAGAAAGAAAACACTGTAACTTTCCAGGAAAGTATAAAGAGGAATAAACAGAAGTAGCCAATTCTTCCTTAATTTTTCTACCAATTTCATATTGATTTCCCTGATGTGAGCAAAGTAAGGAATGGCTTGTGCACCAGATTTTAAAATTACAAAGATTATAACCTTTTGTCTAATATTTAGTGAAACAGCAAGCTTCTGGCATAAACAATTTAAAACTTGAGGTCACAAGCATAAATCCCTGGAGGCTACCATAAGGGAGTGAAGCGCACCCCCCACGTATGTCCTTTAGGACTTGGGCACCGAGGGAATGCAGACCTGGCTTAAAGGAGGATCTGCCCACGGTGCCCTCCTCTGTGGCTGCCCTGTGGGAACGAAGACCACAGTTGCCAAATCTTCTCCTTATTTAAGGGAATCCAGAAGTCAGGGTTTTTACATACATTTCTCCACTTTTTGAAATGTTGAATTAAATTTTTAAACATTAGGTGAGTAAAAATATTTTATCAGTGGGTAGGCTTTGACCTCATGGCCAGTATTTGACCTCCATTTGAATCCATATCATATGAATGATTAACAGTGAACGTTTCATTTGAAATCTAACATATCTGGTTAGGGAGCAGTGATTTCCTGTGAAATCAGTTGAAGTTTTACTTTACCTTACTAGCTGAAACGCATCGTGAATCAGACCTAGCCTGTCCTTCGGCCTGAGAAGTGTGTGGTTCTGATTCAACAACATAATGAGCTCGTCCCATCCTTGTCCCTCATAATGAACGATATAGTAGCCGTTGGAGTCCACGTTGAATTTCACCCAGTCGGTCTTCTCAGATAAATCCAGAGTATCTAGGAGGAGAAAATTGGTATGGGTATTTCCTCATCAAAGAACACATCATGAATATCTCCAGAAGTATTTTTCTTCATATCATTAGTAATAAATCAACAGAGAAAAAGTTCTGGAAGACTCATGATGATATTTATTTTCATAGTCTGCTGGATGGCTTATTTTGGGAATGGTGATTTTATTAAATTAATAAATAAACTAATTCCTAGGAAATGGGCTGATGAATGTGTTCTCAAAAGCAGCCTATGCAGGTCTAAAAGGCATCACTGGTAGCCTTATCTCAAGGTTTAGCTGCTGCATGTTGAAATATGTATATGTAAGTAGGCGATCCATTTGTCCAGTTCTTATCTGGGGCAAAATAAGGATGGCAGGTTGAACATGAGATTATGAGGGAAACGTTTTAAAATTTCAGTGACATGTTTAAAGGAGAAATTAAAATTATATTATTTTTAATATTTCAGACATTGTAGTAGGTGGTAAAATAACATTACTATATATTCTCAAAAACTCTGAGGCTTAGTCCTCATTCAAAATAAATGAGAAAATTGAAGCTCAGGAGTTAAAAAATTGTCTTAAGGCCATACATCCAATAGGTGACAGAATCAGGATTTGAATCCAGGGCCAATTGGTTCTAAAGTGAACATCTTTTCCCACTGAATTAGTAGGCATTAAAAGACATAAGATCACACGCCATCAGTTCTTGAAACCCATCTCTAAGTCCTAAAAACACAAGAGAACTTTCTCCTGAATTAAACACCCAGACTTTTTAGCTAAAGGGTTCTTTTAGTAACACATAGTTATAGATAAATGAGAATTTCCTCAAACATATACATACCTTTCATTGTCAGATTGACCTACAGTAACTGTCCTCCCTATAGCTCAGAACACATTTAATTTCAGAATTAAAAGGTTTTTTGGCTAATTAGTTCATTTTACCTGTCTTCAGTTTCAGAATATGTCTGTGAATCGCATGAGAGGAACTCGTGGAGTAGGTCACTGGGATATGCCAAAGGTACCTGTGTTAGAAAGTAAAGACTGTTACAGACTAAATCAATGGCCGTTTCCATGTCCACATTGTCAGATTCAGAGAGGCTATAAAAGACACCTAATCGCCCGTCCTTCACACCATCATTGGCCTTATAAGTTTTACAGGCTAAGACTAACGGTTCCTTGGGCGTGTAAAAATTCTTTAATGATTATGAAGGAGCAGTAATATATACCTAGTTATAATTACCTGTGACATTTACAGTCCAAATTTTATACCACCACAATTCCTGCTGATTGTTTTCTTCTAAGTAAAAGAAAAAACCCCAAAAGGTGAAGATCGTACTCTAGCATGATTCTCCCACTTACCCTTTTGTTCAGTGAAGCTATCCGCATTCAACCACCGCCTGCTAAGTGGCCAGCAAGCAGCAATAAGTCAGGAGCTGCTCATTGGCCAAGTCCAAAGAGCAGAGAAGCAGAACGGATTGAACGAAAAGGCCTCGGTTACTTTGGAAGGGCCTTCCTATGGTTATTAACTATTAGCTATTTTTTTCCTGACTAATTTCTAGCTGCCTCTAGAGTTCATTTCCTCTAACATAGTAAGCCATATTAGCTATAGTAATCCTATAAAATCAGATGCTTGAAAATACCAATAGGTATAAAACAGAAAGAATAGCAACTGAGGATATGCCCATTAGTCCTCAGAAAAACCTAAAATAGTAAAAGAGACAACAAACACAGACTCAATTTAATAAAAGGTCAGAAGAAATAATCTACCTGCCAACTCAGAAATGTTTACACAAAAAGGTAAAAAGAGACACACAGATATCACTAAGATGTAATGGATCAAGATTCATGGATAATTTTTAGCTCTAGAAGGACAGAGATTTTTCCAGATAAACCCGCCTGGGAGTAAAGAGAGAAAGAGTAGCAGTTCATAAGTTTGGATAAGCATGGATCAGAGGGCAATAGTTTTATAAGAGAAATCCAAATCCTGCTTCAGATAGATGCTTGTTATTCTGAGCCATTCACACTATTGAACTCTCTGGGGACATTTTGATAAGTTACAGAATTGTCAGTCCTGTTTTCCCAATAATAAATCAAACATTAAACTTTCCAGCCTGTGTTGCCAAGCTTCAAATTGTTTAAGCTCTCTGAGGTTTGGACTTCAAAAGGGCAGACAGAGAAATGGATGGATGTGTACATAGATAAATGGCATAAGGGCTACTGTTGGATGGAAATAGACATCTGATGAGATCAAAATGGAAAATGTTATATTCTATGTGTTAAAGGCCTTGAGTTTGCTTCTGATTCTCAGACAAAATTCTAAAACTGTTTTTAGACAGATTTTAGAAAAAGCAATAATCATAAGAGCTAGCACTGATTCACATGGATTCTTTCCTTTCAAATTAATCTCATTCATCTTATTGAATGAGATCAGAGGAAGGTGGACAGTGTTGTATTTCTTGATTTTAGCAAAACCTTTAACAAGTTTTCTTAGGATAGGCTTGTGAGCAAGATAACTGAGTGGGTAATTTGATTTGCTTTTATTGTTACCAAGAACATCATGTTTTAAGACATTACATTTATAGTCTCTTACTAAAAAATAAAAGGGAGCTGAAGGTCTTATCTAATTTAACACGTGTGTGTGCGCATGCATGTGTGTGTGTGCGTGTGTGTGCTCAGCCATGTCTGACTTTTTGCGACCCCATGGACTATAGCTTTCCAGGCTCTTCTGTGTGATCCCACGGACTATAACTCACCAGGCTCTTCTGTCCATGAAATTTTCCAGGTAATACCAGAGTGAGTTGCCATTTCCTGCTCCAGGGGATCTTCCCAATCCAGGGATCAAACCTGCATCTCTTGCATTGGCAGGCAGATTCTTTACCACTGCACCACCTGGGAAGCCCATGACTTAACACACTGCTGCTGCTGCTAAGTCACTTCAGTCGTGTCCGACTCTGTGCGACCCCATAGACGGCAGCCCACCAGGCTCCCTCATCCCTGAGATTCTCCAGGCAAGAACAAGTGGGTTGCCTTTTCCTTCTCCAATGCATGAAAGTGAAAAGTGAAAGTGAAGTTGCTCAGTCGTGTCTGACTCTTAGCGACCCCATGGACTGCAGTCCACCAGGCTCCTCCATCCATGAGATTTTCCAGGCAAGAGTACTGGAGTGGGCTGCCATTGCCTTCCCCGACTTAACACACAGGGAATCCCTTTTCTGATAAGACGTATAGCTGTCATACATCTTATCTTCCTAGGTATGGGTCAGTCTCATAACTTGAAGTGAAGTCACTCAGTTGTGTCCAACTCTTTGCGACCCCATGGACTGTAGCCTACAGGCTCCTCTGTCCATGGGATTTTCCAGGCAAGAATACTGGAGTGGGGTGCCATTTCCTTCTCCAGGAGATCTTCCCAACCCAGGGACTGAACTTGGGTCTCCCGCATTGTAGGCAGACGCTTTACCATCTGAGGCGGCAGGGAAGTCTAGTCTACTGTCTCATAACTTATTAGTGCCTGGAAAATTCCATGGACAGAGAAGCCTGGAGGGCTACAGTCCATGGGGTTGTGAAGAGTTCGACGCAACTGAGCAATTGAGCACACACAGCATAAAGAAGGCTAGTATACAGTCAGGGAATATTATATTAGAAATATAACTAACAGCCTTCTGCATCAGAACTGAGGTCCTAAGGGTGGCCGCAGGATTACCAAGAATAGGCTGCTCACCAACGCAGTCTGGGTCACCTGAAGCTCTTTAAGGCTGCTATTGAGGCTAGTTTAGCCTTTTAATTCCCATGTAGAAATAGCATTGGAGAAGGAAATGGCAATCCACTCTAGTGTTCTTGCCTGGAGAATCCCAGGGATGGGGGAGCCTGGTGGGCTGCCGTCTATGGGGTCGCACAGAGTCGGACATGACTTAAGTGACTTAGCAGCAGCAGCAGCAGAAATAGCATCCCATAAAATTGCCAGAGAAGCTGAAAGAAAGCTAATGCAATTGTCAGTAAACTGTGATGAAGTAAACTAGACCGACAGGAAAAAAAGCAACCACCTTTCCTGCAGAGTCCCCCATTCGGGGTCCTCTTTGGAAACCCCGGACAAGAAGCGCTCTTGCTGCAATCTGAGGGAACGGCCTTCTCGTTTAACCACCACGAGGGGGATGCCTTTCTGCAGCGTCCATGTAGCCATCATCTCCTTGAGCTCTACATTTTTCTGCAGAAACGCGAGCTGAAACGACAAGTGACTTTGGTAACCAGAGACACAGGAGAGAAACCAGAGAGAGATACTTAGACCTCCTCGGATGCTAGGGACATGGCTTGGGCAGGAAGAGCGGACTCCAACTGCAGTCTCCCAGCGGGGCCATGTAGAACCTGGGCTGGACCTCCCCCTTCCCTCCCTATCCATGGGTTCCTGGAAAGTTGCCTGAAATAGGGACATGTCTGGGAGCTTGAGGGTTAATACAGGGCAAGAAAGGCCAAGAGGAAGGGCTTGAGATTGGGGCCCCTCTCTGCTCCCTTTCAAAACAGAAGAAAAAAAGGACCCACCAAAACAAAACAAAAACTCCCCTCCATTTCATTAACAATGGAATCCAGAGGTTTAGGAAGAAATGTCTCTTTTAAAAATTCTAATAGAACAGTATTATATCAATAGAGGTATATGAAGTGGAGGACAAAACCTCTAGCTTTTTATTAACAGCGTCTAATACAGTTTCTGATCACTGCATGATGCCGAATCTTCCTTCAAAACCATGCTTGACGGGATTACCATGACGCTTTTTAAAAAGTTTGCCTTTTCTTTTTTTTATGATGATTTTTTTTCTCTCTCTCCTAAAATGTTCCAATAACTTCCCAGAAGTAAACAAAAAGACGAGGCCTCAAGAAAGCCATTCATACTATTTCCAAACTTAACATATTTGGTTTGGCATTTTGCAGAGCCCTGAGGATACCAGTGCAGCAATAACCACTCAGAGGAATTTTGAGCTGAGATATTTTTAGCCATTGGTGGGATTGTGGGAAAGCTGAATTATAACAACAAAAATATAGTAGTAAGAACATCACCCGCCCCTTAATGGCCTGAGCATTCCTTCTTCAGTCAACTTTGTTTCAAGGAAAATTGTGGAGTTTTTTCTTCTCTCCAGTTATTTAAAGGGACAGCTGGACAACTTTACAGACTCACTCCAGGTCTGGAGAGGAGCCAAATCTCTTTCACCCTCCAAGTCTCTTTCTACTTACTGTGTTGCTTGTCTTCTTGGAATCAGAATAACAAAATCCACCTGATGTGGAATCACTTTCTAAACAATTCTAGAAAACAAAAATAAATGAGCGCTGCCATTTGGCCTCTGAGAGTTGGCTTAAAATGAACATTTGACATGAGTGCAAACATTTATTAGCATAAATGTATGAAAATGTAATTCATCTAGACATGATAATGAGCATAGCAATTCATTAAAACTGCATAAAAGTTACTCTTTTAAATATTTAATTGATATTATGTGACACCGTGCTGAGTTAGGTTTTTGGGGAAATTTATCATTTTTGTGCCACCATTTCGTTTGACATCAGAAGGGGGTCAACTAAGAATTTAGGACCTTTAGGGGAAGGTTAGATGGGAGACTCCTACAGTAACTGGGAAGAATTTGTGATGTCATTGAGAGAGTGAGTACTAGACTGAGCAGAAGACAGATTTTAAGTAACGGCTCCATCACTCACTTGTATAAGATCTTGAACAAATCTCTCCATTAGCATTAGTTTTCCCATTTAAAAAATGGGAAAATCCATTGAAAAAAAATGGGTTAAGATTGCCTGCCTTACCTTCTTGAGATGGTAATAAGCACAAAGTGACAAAAATTAATATAGGATTGTTCACAGTCCTGTAATTCTTGGCCAAATCTCTCCTTTAATCCTCTTTCCACTCACTAACCGCACAAAAGATGGACTTTTCCTCTTTGAAAAAAAAGGCTCAAGCAAGGTCTACACAGATACACACACACACACACACACACACACACACACACACACAAGTACTCATCCTTAAAGGAGGAGGGAAGGAAAAGGATGGGAGAGAAGAGCAATGTAAGGCTTGTTGAGAAGCTGGGAGGGAACCAGGACGAGATCATCTGGATCACCTGCAGGAGCTGATGGAGAAAGAGCATTGTCTTGAGACTTTTTTGAAAGTTTAATTTTGTTCTTTGGCCGCCCTGGGTCTGCTCTGCTGTGCGGGCTTTTCCCTGGCTGCAGTGAGCAGGGGCGACTCTAGAGCTGCAGTGGGCGGGCTTCTCGCCCCGGTGGCTTCTCTTGCTTCTGGACACAGGCTCTGGGGACTCGGGCTGCAGCAGCTGCAGCTCCCTGCTCGAGAGCACACACCTGGTTGTTGCGGTGCGTGGGCTTGGTTGCTCTGCAGCTTATGGGATCTTCCCAAATCAGGGATCAACACGGTGTCTCCTGCATCGGCAGGTGTATGCTTTACCACTGAGCACCAGGGAAGCCCCAAGAAAGAACCTTCTTTATAATTATCACAAAGGATGCTGTATTTGATCCCTTTTAGGGTTTTCGAGAAATGTCAGTAAAAGTTTTGAGCTACTGTGAAATTTTAATTACTTGCCTTTGCTTCTTCAACCACAAAATCACACATAAGTTAAACTTTAAGGATCCAGACTTAATAAGGGCACAGAAAAATCAAATAAGATAATGTGCATGAATTTTTTTAAACTATGATGTGCTGTACAAATATTGAATAATATTATTATTACCCTGGGACAAAAGTGCTTACAAAGAATAGAGGACCTCTTTTGTGTAGAGGAGGGGCTTCCCTGGTGGCTCAGAGGCTAAAGTGTCTGCCTGCAATGCAGGAGACCTGGGTTCGATCCCTGGGTCAGGAAGATCTCCTGGAGAAGGAAATGGCAACCCACTCCAGTATTCTTGCCTGGAAAATCCCATGGACAGAGAAGCCTGGTAGACTACAGTCCATGGGATCCCAAAGAGTTGGACAGGACTGAGCAACTTCACTTCACTTTTGTGTACAAAGGGCTTCCCTCATGGCTCAGCTGGTAAAGAATCCACCTGCAATGTGGGAGACCTGGGTTCTATCCCTGGGTTGTGAAGATCCCCTGGAGAAGGGAAAGGCTACCCACTCCTGGCCTGGAGAATTCCATCGACTGTTTAATCTATCGGGTTGCAAAGAGTAGGACATGACTGAATGACTGAACTGAACTGAACTGAACTGAACTGAACCATGATTATAGGGTCAATAGAATACTAGGGGCCTGACATGATTCTTTCTCTTAAGCAAATTTTGTTTATTATCATCACTGTTATCATTAAATCAATGGAAACCAATAAAAGAGAATGTCACTCGCTGGAGCAGATTCATGAGTGCCCTTCTAGGTACTCAGCAGAAAGGCAATGAATGCTGGAGCTGGCTATGAGGAGGAGGTGACCCCTCAGCTGGATCACAAAGGATACATAGCACCTGAGTTTTTGAAAAGAAGGAAGAACACTTCAGGCAGCAAGTGCACCAGAAACAAAGGCGTGATGACAGGGATGAGCAGGATTTCTTGGGCGAGGGAGAAGATGGGTCTCACTCAACCGAATACGGGTTGGGACATAAAGCTGAACAAGTAGAGTTTAAACAAACTTGGGAAGAGAAGATTAGGAGTCACATGAAGGAATTACGAAGTCATGAAAGGTTTGGAAACAGAAGACAAAATGTAGGGTGAACCAGAAGAGGGAAATCAAAGAGAAGCAGGTCAAATACTGAACCCCCGGGGCTAAGCTAGTGCAGCATCTCGGTTTAGCAAGGTGCCAGAGGAAATAGACAGGTGCTACCTGCTAAACCCTGGCAGTGTGGCAAGTGCAATAAACATCTGTTGCCTGACACTATAACTATTTATAAGCCTTCCTAATTAGCTTGTCAGTGTTTAGGCTTACCAGCAGTCTCCTGTAACTCAGCTGATGACTTACATTTGACAGGCTGTGCCACAAATCATCATTCTTCGCATTTCTATAGCTGAACTTCTTTAAGTAGTGAATAATTCCTTTCCTGAATGTCTCCTCACTCAGAAAATCCTTGAGCATATTCAAAATACAAGCTCCCTAAATAAAAACACAAAGAAAAAGAAGGTAAAGGGTAGCATATGTTTTTAAAGGAAGCTTACATGCTGTGGAACATGTGTAATGTCTGATAAATGAACCGCAAACAAAACAAAAAGAGACACAGAAGTAACCTGGCACCAAAAACCTCAACTGTTGATGTGCTGGCCTCATTATGTTTCTCCCAGGGCAGAGCATTTACCACCTGGTCCACAGTATCCCCTACCTTGTTGTAGGAAACGGCATCAAACATTTCCTTTATTTGAACAGCAGTTTTTGCTTGATTGGAGATAGGATGGGATGAATTTAGTGAATCTCTTTTAATTACTTCAAAACATGTATTCGAAAAATCATCATCCTAAACAGGAGAGAACATTTGTTTTTTCAATTGCCATTTGACACTCAAAGCAATAGCAAAGATGCTAGGTTTAGTAAGATATTCTCAGAAGGAAGTATTCAAACAATATTTCTTACAAAATGTTTCTTTCCCCTTATATAGCCCCCTTTCACCAAGTCTCTACTTTGTTAAAGGTATGAATGTGATATTTCCTCAGACACTGCCTGAATGTTTACCACGAGCAAGGCCCTTGGACACAGAAATAAAACAAAGGTTCCCATTCAGTGAGCATGTGCTGTGTCAGGCTCTTATATTCCTCAGCTGCAGTCCTTTCAACACTCTGCAAGGAAGAGGCATTGTACACATTTTACAAGTGAGAATGCATGAAGCTTTTGGATTAAACCACAGACTCAGCACATAGCAAAAAAAAAAAGACAGTGACTTTGAATCCATGTCTGTCCGCAACTGTACTGGGCCAAATATTTACCCCCAAAAGCGCATTATCCATTACTAGTTAGCACTACCTTGTTATGTGCTGTTCAGACTCCCTCCATGCTTGCTAAGTGGCTTCAGTCATGTCGAACACTTTTCGACCCTATGAACCATAGCCCACAAGGCTCCCCTGTCCATGGGATTCTCCAGGCAAGAATACTGCAGTGGGTTGCCATTCCCTTCTCCAGGGGATCTTCGCAACCCAGCGATCCAACCCTGGTCTCCTGCATTGCAGGCAGATTCTTTACCATTTGAGCCATCAGGGAAGCACCATCTTAAAATTCATTAGGTGAAAAGACATATTGCTTATAGACTCTTGGATAAATATAGAATAATGCCTGAAATTTTCATTTTCTTTTTGGCAATTTGGAGTATTTTGACAGCCTCCAGATCAGTGAGAAAATAAACTGGCTTAAGCCACCCAGTCTGTGGATGGCAGTGCTAGCAAACCAATACAATCTGTTTATACAAGAAAATACCACAGATTCAAAAACGCAATGCCGCGTTCTCTTTGGCATTTTCTAAAAATTATAATAGTAAATTAATGATTTCTTAGGACATACAGTATGAGATACAAAGTTGTGACTTACAAACTGTAGCTCTGGATATGTGATGTTGAGAGAGATAAGTTCCATGTACGTTGCAAAACCTTCATTGAGCCAAATATCACTCCACCATTCCATTGTAACCAGGTTACCAAACCACTGGGAGGTAAAAACTCAATGTTAAACAAACATAAACAATTATTAACTGTAGCAAAAAAAAATACGATGGGTGGTAACTTCTTTTTTAGAAGTTGAGGCCTCTTCTCTGTCTTTACTACCCTTTTCTCTCTGCACAGCATCTTTCTACTGGTTTCCCTGCCTTCTCCCCTCACCACCACATTTTTGCTTGTTTCACTTATTTCTTTTGTGTCTCCCTTGCCTCCAATGCCCTACCTTCCATTATATCCTCCCTATATTTCTTAGATATTAGACTTAATACTAAGGAAGAGAATGAGACATTTTATTTTAGACATTCTGCACAATAAATATAATCTTATCTTGTCACTGACTCACAGTAAGGGTCTAAGGAGAAATATAAGCCAGAATATTCTTGATGAAGTCATCTTTTTGTATTAAGTAGCAGGTACTTAAAAGGATAAGAATTTATTTAGGACTTTCAGATTGTTACATAATATTGGTGGTGAAGTCACTCAGTCGTGTCCGACTCTTTGCAACCCTGTGGACTGTAGCCTACCAGGCTCCTCCGTCCATGGGATTCTCCAGGCAAGAATACTGGAGTGGGTTGCCGTTTCCTTCTCCAGGGGATCTTCCCGACCCAGGGATCGAACCCAGGTCTCCCACATTGCAGGCAGACGCTTTAACCTCTGAGCCACCAGGGGACCTTTACATAATATTACTAATGAGCAAATGTAGTTGTTGACCTCTGTCCCAGTTTACTTCTAGGGATCAATTTGGCCAATAATGAGAATAAATGTCTGAGATTTTAAATATATATAAATAAAGAATGTGAAAAGATAAGCTAAATAGAAATTTATCCTTGGTCAATATTTGATGTGTAACACATTTTAAATATTATTATTTTTTTATATATTATTATATTTTACCTATTTGGCCTTTGTTGTTTTAATGTGCCTCTAGTTTATCTATTTTAAGGGTGCAGTCTCCAGATGGATTGGAAGCTTAAATAACAAGATTTTAAGATTCAGAAGAGCCTTGTTATAGTTATAAAACAGAAATCACTAGATCCATAGCTTCTAGAAACTGCTCAAGCTCTATACCTTTTCTTACAGCTTTCAGATCATATTGCAAATGCGTGCCAATCTTCCAAAGGACATCTATGAGAAGGAAGGAATGGTGGGTGTTTCCTTAATTTGAGAAGTGATGAACACAAGAAGTTCAAGCTGGTTATGGTCATTTCACCAGTCAGGAAGAGTATTTTATTCATTCATTCAGCCAGTGAATATCTATTGAGACTCTACTATGTTCCTGGCACTATGCCATGGCAAAATCTCTTATTTACTAATTTTTAACTTTACCCTTTATCATGACCATAGTAATAAGAGGGTTATTTTTTTTTTAAGCAGCAGACAAAAGACCTTGTTACCAAAAAAAAAAAAAAAGACCTTGTTACATAGGAGAAATACAAAGATGTATGTAATAGAGCCACTACCTTAATACAGATGGTGGAGGTCAACCAGTGGACATATACATGCAATACGATGTTACTGGCCCTGTGATTTAAATCTGTACAAGAGGCAAAGGGGATTCCAGAAGGAAACAGTCAGTTTCGCTGAGAGAGTGTGTAGGATAACTGGGAATGATTCACTTCCTGAGTCTTACAAGTGGTCCATAGGAATGTTGGAAGTGGGGTGTGCTCTAAGCAGATCAGGTAGCAGGAACGAAAGCACAGAGAAGGGATATGACCTGGGCCTGTCGAGATAATGGCAGGTCGTCTGGGACGGCTAACGCTGAAGGTGTCATTCAGAGAAGAGACTGGAGAGGTGGCGGGGAGCTGGGTTATCTGGGCCTTATATGACACACTGTGGATCCTTGACTAACCCAGCATTGAGAGTCTTTGCCAGGGCTTTATGCAGAGGACTGACATGGCCAGATGGATATGAATGGGAAGACAAAATAGTCAAGGCAGAAACTCCAGTGGGGCCTGCTGCTTCAGCCCTGGACTCTGCGTTTTAATGAAAGAGAAGCTTTCAAAGGAAGGCCTTAAGGCAGCATGGAGCCTCAAAAGGAGAGCTCTCTGCTTATATCCCTATGAACACTGGGTAGAAAATTAGGAATCCCCAGACTCAGTTAAGTGCTTTAGAGCTTCCAGTGCCTAATAATCCAAACCCCTAAGATGAGCCAGTGGGGAGATGCTAAACCAGAGGAAGCTGTTCATATGCTCTCCAAGTACGGCGCTGAGCACAGCTCCGGGTTCCTCATCTGCTGCTTAAAACAAACAAACAACCCCTCTTATTACTATGGTCATGATAAAGGGTAAAGTTAAAAATTAAAAAATAAGAGATCTTACCAGTTTCTACAATTGAATGATATGTGCCTATATGGTGAAAGAGAATTTCCGGTGTCTTTAATAATTCACGGCATATCAGGGAACTTGCAGAAATAAAACAGAATGAAAAAAGTCTCTGGTATCTGAAGAGCTGATTTTACTGTTTCGTAATTGTATGTAATACTGGGTTGATGGACAGGCCTTGGAAATCTTCTTCTGTAAGAAATGGTAGCAGTGGCGGTCACTGCCACTACTGTGACCAGCTAACACTTACTGGGTACCTAGTGTGTGACAGACACACTTATCTGTAATCCTCACAACAGATTCAGGAAGCGGGAGCTATTATGAACTTAATTTTATAGATGAGGACACTGAAGTTTAGAGAGGTAGGTAGTGCGTTCAGGGTCAGTAGCCTGGGAGTACAAGGACTTGAAATACTTCATTATGGCCAAATAATCACAAACTCCAGTTGAAGGGAGCTTGATTTTGTCCTAGACTGGAATGCCACTGTACTAGAGGGTGTGTGGGGAAATAATAAAAGTCTCTGTTTCTAGGGGTCTCTAGTACTGTGCTCTATGTACCTGTATGATCTCTACCCTTCTTTACTAAAAGACATTTGGAGGCTTTGCGCCTTGAAAGGTTTTAGAGGACATAGTGGCCAGTTCTCCTGTGATAAAATTCTTGTATGAGACCCATAGTCTAGAGATTGAACGTTCTGCTACTTGACATATAGTATTTGGCTTGATGATCCTTAAGGTCCCCCCGGGAAATAAAATGACATGATTTTACACTGTTTGGGGAATACTGGGGGTGTTCTGCGTGATGCTCTTTGGAACCGACACTAAGAGAATGCCGTGAGAGCCAGGCACCTGGTGTGCTAGTTCATGGGCTATGACCTTGGTGACCCACAGCTTATCAGAAGTAGAAGAGGTCTTGGGGTCAAAGAGCAGCGACGTCTCTCTGTACGTGATGAGGCCCCAGTTTTCCATGGCTCCACTTGTAAAGTCAGGAATGGCAACGAGATCTAAGAAATAAGAGCAACCATACTTAATCATTACGGCTCCTACACCAGAAGTGGGATTTGTTTCCTTCTTAACTATGCTATGATCCTTTCAGTATATATGAGCAGACATTCTGAAAACACTATATTTTTTTCTTAACATTGATATGGTGTCTTGTAGTTGTGGAAAATAATCAGTATCCATCATCAAGCAGAATAAAGTTTATTGGTAAAGTTTTATTTCTAGGTGAAGTAGCCTAGTGACATAACCATTGTTTTCTAATAATAAACTGTGAAATTACCTTAGGTGCATTACTGCTGAGAAAATGATTCATTTTAAAACATTCATATTGTATTTTATATTCGTATTACAGAAAGACTTTGAAAACATAAGGTATCAAATGATCTCTAAAACATTTGGATTCAACAAAACATATAATGAACTCATTTCTATAAAAAAGAGAAGATAAGGGACTTTTAATTTTAGGAGAACACCATTTAGAAGCATCTCTATAGTCAATATTTCAAGCACATACAGCCTCTAAGTGTCCTTCTAAGGCAGTAAAGGGAAAAAACTGTAGGCATCAATTCTTTTTGACTTCAATTTCCTTTTCACTGTTAATATTTCCTCTACTTCTTGACTAAATTTTAGAGAAAAAATGTAAAATTTAATCATCTTTTAGCACCTCAGGTATAATGTATATTCAGTTCAGTTCAGTTCAGTTGTTCAGTCATGTCCAATTCTTTGCGACCACATGGACTGCAGCACACCAGGCTTCCATGTCCATCACTGACTCCTGGAGCTTAATTAATGTATATTAATTTATATCATGTCTGTGTGAGAATATATATATATATACCCTTTGCTAATGAATTCATGTTGATTAGAAAACTTCTGGCTAATATTTAATCTTAGACTTTTTATTCTGCCAGGTCATATTGGAAAAAATACTGTTCTTTGGCTGAAAAGCCAGGTAATTAAAAATAATAATAATAATTTGAAGTAAATCAGGTCATTTGGCTTGACATTTCATTGTCTGGAATTAGTATTGCTTAATTCTAGTGGATAAAAGCAAATGTGTGTATTGCAATCAAAAAGTAAACTAGCACTAATCAAGATTAGTATTCATTAGCACTTCAAATATGGGAATGATTCCTTTTCTAACTTGCATCAATGATTTTATATTAGTTATATTATTCCCCAAAGCCATTAGAAATGCTTATATCTGCTCTACTCTTTCTTTTTTTTAATTTATTTTTTAGTAAAGGAAAATTGCTTTACAGAATTTTGCTGTTTTCTGTCAACCTTCAACATGAATCAGCCATAGGTGTACATGTATCCCCTCCCTCTTGAACCTCCTTCCCCTCTCCCTCCTCATCCCACCCCTCTAGGTTGATACAGAGCCCCTGTTTGAGTTTCCTGAGACATATGGCAAATTCCTGTTGGCTATCTATTTTATATATGGCAATATAAGTTTCCATGTTACTCTTTTCATACATCTCACCCTCTCTTCCCCTCTCCCCATGTCCATAAGTCTGTCCTCTACGTCTGTTTCTCCATTGTTGCCCTGTAAATAAGTTCTTCAGTACCATTTTTCTAGATTCCATATAAATGTGTTAGAATACGGTATTTATCTTTCTCTTTCTGACTCACTTCACTCTGTATAATGGGTTCCAGGTTCATCCACCTCATTAGAACTGACTCACATGTGTTCTGTTTTATGGCTGAGTAATATTCCATTGTGTATACGTACTACAACTTCTTTATCCATTCACCTGTCGATGGACATCCAGGTTGCTTCCATGTTCCAGCTATTGTAAATAATGCTGCAATGAACAATGGAATACGTGTGTCTTTTTCAGTTTTGGTTTCCTCGGGGTATATGCCTAGAAGTGGGGTTGCTGGGTCATATGGTGGTTTTATTCCTAGTTTTTTAAGGAATCTCCATACTGTCTTCCACAGTGGCTGTATCAATTTACATCCCCACCAACAGTGAGAGAGTGTTCCCTTTTCTTCACACCCTTTCCAGCATTAATTGCTTGTAGACTTTTTGATGATGGCCATTCTGACCAGTATGAGGTGATATCTCATTGTAGTTTTGATTTGCATTTCTCTAATAATGAGCGATGGTGAGCATCTTTTCATGTGTTTGTTAGCCATCTGTATGTCTTCTTTGGAGAAATGTCTGTTTAGGTCTTTTCCCCACTTTTTGATTGGGTTGTCTGTTTTTCTGGTTTTTAGTTGTATGAGCTGCTTGTATGTTTTGGAAATTAATCCTTTGTCAGTTGTTTCATTTGCTACTATTTTCTTCCATTCTGAGGGTTTTCTTTTCACCTTGCCTATAGTTTCATTTGCTGTGCAAAAGCTTTTAAGTTTAATCCGGTCCCACTTGTTTACTTTTGTTTTTATTTCCATTACTCTAGGAGGTGGGTTGGAGAAGGCAATGGCACCCGACTCCAGTACTCTTGTCTGGAAAATCCCATGGATGGAGAAGCCTGGTAGGCTGCAGTCTATGGAGTCACTGAGGGTTGGACACGACTGAGCGACTTCACTTTGACTTTTCACTTTCGTGTTTTGGAGAATGAAATGGCAACCCACTCCAGTGTTCTTGCCTGGAGAATCCCAGGGACGGGGGAGCCTGGTGGGCTGCTGTCTAGGGGGTTGCTCAGAGTCGGACACGATTGAAGTGACTTAGCAGCAGCAGCAGCAGGAGGTGGGTCATAGAGGATCTTGCTTTGATTTATGTCATCGAATGTTCTGACTATGTTTTCCTCTAAGAGTTTTATAGTTTCTGGTCTTCCACTTAGGTCTTTAATGCATTTTGAATTTATCTTTGTGCATGGTGTTAGGAAGTGTTCTAATTTCATTCTTTTACATGTAGCTGTCCAGTTTCCCAGCACCATTTATTGAAGAGGCTGTCTTTGCCCCATTGTATATTCTCACCTCCTTTGTAAAAAATAGGGTACCCATAGGTGCATGGGTTTATTTCTGGGCTTCCTCTCTTGTTCCATTGGTCTATATTTCTGTCTTTGTGCCAGTACCATACTGTCTCGATGACTGTAGCTTTGTAGTATAACCTAAAGTCAGGAAGCTTGATTCCCCCAGCTCCATTCTTCTTTCTCAAGATTGCTTTGGCTATTGGGGGTCTTTTGAGTTTCCATATGAATTGTGAAATTTTTTGTTCTAGTTCTATGAAAAACGCCATTGGTAATTTGATAGGGATTGCACTGAATCTGTAATTTGGTAGTATCATCATTTCCACAATATTGATTCTTCCTACCCAGGAACATGGAATGCCTCTGTATCTGTTTATGTCACCTTTGATTTCTTTCATTAGTGTCTTCTAACTTTCTGTGTACAGTTCTTTCATCTCCTTAGGTAAGTTTATTCCTAGATATTTAATTCTTTTTGTTGCAATGGTGAATGGGATTGATTCCTTAATTGTTCTTTCTGATTTTTTATTGTGAGTATATAGAAATGCAAGTGATTTCTGTGTATTGATTTTGTATCCTGAAACTTTGCTAAAATCACTGATTAGCTCTAGTAGTTTTCTGATACTATCTTTAGGGTTTTCTATGTACAGCATCATGTCATCTGCAAACAGTGAGAGCTTTACTTCTTCTTTTCTGATTTGGATTCCTTTTGTTTCTTTTTCTTCTCTGATTGCTGTAGCTAGGACTTCCAGAACTACGTTGAATAATAGTGGCGAAAGTGGACGCCCTTGTCTTGTTCCTGATATTAGGGGGAGTGCTTTCAAGTTTTCACCATTGAGAATAATGTTTGCTGTAAGCTTATCATATATGGTCTCTACTATGTTGAGGTAGGTTCCTTCTATGCCCATTTTTTGAAGAGTTTTAATCATAAATAGGTGTTGAATTTTGTCAAAGGCCTTTTCTGCATCTATTGAGATGATCATATGGCTTTTATCTTCCAATGTGTTAATATGGTGTATCACATTGATTGATTTGTGTATATTGAAGAATCCTTGCATCCCTGGAATTAACCCAACTTGATCATGGTGTACGAGCTTTAAAATGTGTTGCTGAATTCTGTTTGCTAAATATATCTGGTCTACTTTTTCTTAAGCTGCATGCTTCCTTTCAGTTAACTTTATTTTAAATGCATTCATTTCATATGGTCTTCGAGGTTGCATTTTTTCAAGAACAACTTAGAATTGTTGATGGCTGTTACTTGGTCTTTTCTTGATTTTTGATGTAGAGGACAGCAATGGACTGTGGTAACCTGATTTAGCCTGTCTGTGCTAAACGGTGTATAGAACCTGCACTGTAATGATACCACGAGACTCAAGAACTATGGGAATAAGCCCCTGGAGATGTCTTCTGATAGTCCTTTAATTCTCTAAGAAAAACTGCATGAAGTTGGCCAGGAAATGGGAAGAAGGACATGTTAAGGTGTGTGTTGTAAAGTTCCAAAGGAAAACAATGTTTTGTCACTGTCCGAAACTCTAAAAATTCATCTACATAACTTATAAAATTGTCAGTGTTTTTATATATTCTGCAACATCATAAAAATTACAATTTTTATTTTTTAAGATAGAAAATGGAAACCAACAAAGATGGGCTATTTGTATCCTCTCATAAAGATCAACTACTACCACATTAAATTATCTATTTCCTCCAAATCTCTCTCTCTCTCTCTTTTTTTTAAAAAATGTCTGTGCCGTAGTCTTATCTTCCAGCCTCAAACACTCTGTAGATAACAGATGGAGGGACAGTTTTCAGCTATTTCCATAAACCTTTGGCAACTTTTATAAAAGATTGCTAGTCTTATATGAATATGATATAGAAGGAAATATATGCTCCAGAAATTCATCCATTTAAATCTAATATAAAATGCAGATATTTTAATATTAAACCTGATAAAAGAATAGAAAAATGAACCCAAGTACTTGGGCTTCTCATAAATACTTTATTTTCTACACTCAAAGACATCTCTCAGGTATAAATTACTGCTTTCTGGGCTAACTGAAGTTCCTCAGTGCTCATTTTAATCACATATAAAGAGAGATGAAATCAAAGCAAGTTCTAAAAATAAAGACAATGATTTAGAATTTGAACCTACCCAGTTTGGGGAGTGGATAGTGGATATCAAAGTAATTTTCATAAAAGTCCAGCAACTTCAGTGATGCTTCCAAAGCATAATGTGTTTGACTCCATTTGTCTGGAGATGCATAGATGGACACCTGGGAAATTTGGTGAGAAGAATGATCTTTGAATGACAAGCTCCTTGGCATGACTCCATTCCTAACAACCTTCACCCAAAAATGGAGACTATATTTTTCAAGAAAGTATTGAGATACTGTTAAACATGTTGTCAACAGGGGGTAAGATGTTCTGTAAAGTATTAAAGAAAAAGCCATTCTTGAAAACTATAAACGATCCTGTACTTTCTGTTACAGTGTATTCCCTAGGTATTAATCTGTACATTTCAAGCTACACAAACCCTTTACATCATGAGGGCTCACTTCAGTTCATCGTGATCATGTATTACAGCACTTGAGAATTAGCTTTCCAAAATGATGACCACCAAAAGAGTTTCAACAAAACACAGTTGTATTAGGCGGAAAAGCCCTTATGAAATTGTTGGAACCACCCTCTACTGTGTTTTCTTTAAACTCAAAAACGCCCAGATAGGTTCACTCTCTCCCTGCACGGTAACTACTAGCTAGTGGAAAAAATAAAGTTAGATTCCAGTTTTCTTGGGTTTCAAGTACAGTAGTGCCTTCATTTCGTAATCTGCTTTCATGCTCTGAATTGACTGAAATCCTCAGAAATTTTATAAGCAAGATAAGTTAGTGGCCACAGTACCTTACCAGGCACTATGCTAAATGTGCACTTGTAAAACGTGTAAACTCTAACTTAGTCCTCTCAACCACCTCCTGAAATAGAAGCTATTTTCTTCATGTTAGGAATGAAGCGATGAAAACACATGGAGATTAAGTAACTTGCTTTAAGTCAGGCAGATGGAAAATTGTAGAGCTGGGGTATGAATCCAAGGAAACTGACAGGACCCTGTCCCCTAAAGTAAAGTGCAATCTGACCTCACACACACCCATATCTATCTACATATATATCTGTGTGCAGCAATGTATGTAGACACGTTGCTGATAATATATATCTGCGTATCCATGGTTAGTATGTATGGAAATTATAATCGATGTTTTATTGCTATTTTTCATAAGCACTATTTTATGGCTCTTTGAATATATTTTTGTGTCTGTAATGCATTGGAGAAGGAAATGGCAAACCATTCCAGTATTCTTGCCTGGAGAATCCCAGGGACAGAGGAGCCTGGTGGGCTGCCGTCTATGGGGTCGCACAGAGTCGGACACGACTGAAGCGACTTAGCAGCAGTAGAAGCAGCAGTTTTAAATAATACACTATGAAGTCACCTGGACCCTACTCATCTTCCTCTTCTGGAACTCAGTAGCAGCAACAATTCCTCAGGGTAAAGAGTTCTTTTTTATTTTTCATGTATTCATTGATATTCACAAAACTTTATCAGATAATTATTGTGTGTGTTTTTGCTCAATCACTCAGTCCTGTCTGACTCTTTGCGATCCCTGCCGGACTCCTCTGTCCCTGGAATTCTCCAGGCAAGAATACTGGAGTGGGTTGCCATTTCCTCCTCCAGGGGGTGTTGCCAACCCAGGAGTTGAGCCCGCGTCTCTTGTGTCTCCTGCATTGGCAGGTGGATTCTTCACTGCTGCACCACCTGGGAAGCCCCAATTATTGGGTATTGTCACCTTTTGTAAACAACGAATGCTCTAAAAATGAGGAAGACCTCCTTTCGTTAGGGAAATAAAATTATAGAAAACAATTGGAAACAATGTAAATATCCTAGAATAAGATGCTGATTAAAAAATCCGTATGGTACCTCTATGCATTAGAGTACAGTACTATGCAATCATTAATATTACAGAAAAATACTTAATGCCATTTAATTTTTATAGCATATTATGGTGAGCTAAAATAATTGCATATTATTTGTAAAAAGTATACATAGATTTATATAGTATATATTGTTATTATATACAGTCGTATACTGACAGACTTACAGGAAATACTTGGGATATACCAGGACACACCCCTGTAGTGCTCACAGGTTATTTTACTTTTTCTCTCTCTCCATTTTTTAAAATAAGATATATACATGATATTTTGATAATAAGCGGGGAAATGTTAAAGAACAGCTCATTGCCTTCAGGACACTATTCTGCACTGTGTATGAAATGAGAACTCAAACTCACCTTGACCCCTGATGAGGCTGTACCACTCACAAAGGTGAAATCACAAACTATGAAGGCTACAAGGTAGGTACTCATTTTTACAGTAGTTTCAAAATGATCTTCCAAGAGGCCTCCTTCAAGTTCAATCGTCTTAACCTACAGGAAGGGAAAGAATTGGTATTTGAAAACAAGTATTTTACAAGAATGCCTACAACGTAGGCTATGTACGTTAGAGGAGAGCTTGATGCTCTGAAGGACGTGTGATGTCCATACAGATTAGAGGACTCTTCACAACATTCTGTGGCTTCGCCTCCCTCTATTTCTTTTATCTCTAGACTTCCTCAAAGACACAATGTGCTACTTTAGGGATCTGAAAATGATGCCTATTTTGTTGCTTGAAAGCATAGAAATATCTTAGATGGTTCCATATTCTTGAAATGCAATCATCTCCAACACTGGCATCAATCCAACATTTGTACTTCTAAGCAAAATTGCCAGAGACTAGTCCCCTTCCCTTTGTTATATAATAAATGAAATCTCTGTTGCAGGTGGAAATGGGAAGCAGAACTGTGCTGGATGTCTTGCATTATCTTTTCATCTTTTAACCCTCCTATTATGTGTGTATGAGGTAGGTATAATTTCATAGGTTAAGAAACACAGTCTCAGAAATGTTAACTGATTGCCCAAGATCACACGACTAGTTTCACGGTAGGACCAAGATGTCGACGTGGCTGTGTGACTCCAAAGACATTGTTCATTCTGGCCCTTGCTGTGTGACAGCTTGAGTCATAGCCTTATTTTATCTTTGCTTCATTGATTCAGCCATGAAAGCAGTCAGGCCAAGGAGGTCATTAGTAATTTAAGCTTCTGCCTATCTACTGGGGAAGTAGCAAGTTTTAAGTCTATAGACTGGTCAGCTGCATCCATCAAATTCACCGAGTAATTACTGAATTCTATCTTTATTTGCTCCGGATAGCTGGTTCCAAATATGGTCTTCACCATGGTACAATGCCCCTGAATTCTGAAAGGACACAGATCCCATTATCTGAAAATACCACTTTCTTCAAATTGGTAACGTTTTCAACTGGCTTGTTGCTCATCCTCTCCAAACCCCTTTTAAGGCATCAGGGTTGTGGCAGTGCTAACCACAGATTATTAAGCAGATTTTGTGTGTTTGTGTAAGATTGCAGTTTGCTTTGGTGAGAAAAAATAGCATGAAGGATTATCACAAACTGGCTAGCCTATGTCGATGACAAATGTTTGTGCTATTAAATTCTACGGAATTTGATTCTATAGAATTCTATCAAAAATTCAATTCCTAAGTTCCAATAAAGTAGGAAACACTGACCAAGTACCCTAAAAAGGTGGTAGTATATATAGGGCTTTAAGTTTCACCTTTATCTGAAAGGTAATTTTGTCCCAAAACAATCTCTTTTGTAAGGAGTCTGATTGAACCACGGTTCTATGGGTATATACCCCTAGCAGAGGAGAGGTTATGGTAGGGGCTGAGGAGGGGACACTATTATTGTGGTCCTCTGACCAAGCTCAGCAGCAAAACCATTTAGTCAAGAGTGTAAATGGGTGAGGAGAGGAAGAGGAAAGATTGTGGCACCATGGAGAAATGGATCTGTGGCAGGGCTGGTGAGGACACAGGTAGGCATTCCCTCTGATTTACCTCTTCCTCCCAGGTAAAGATGTAGCCCATGGAAGCTGAATTTGGTTCAGGAACCTGGAGTCACTCGTGTAGATTAGCATTGCTTTAAATAGAAGTGTTTGCGGTGTTGGCATAAGTTCTTCCAGGATGGTGATGTAAGCTCCAAGTATAACACACTTGTTGCTAGAGAAGGGTTTAACTGTTTTCTCAAGTTCAGCAGGACTCTACTTACATAGCAAGTGTCACCCGCAGGTGTGTGCTCCCTTAAGGAGTGAAGGGGATAAAGGAATGCCCCCAAGATATACACTGCCTCTCCTAGCACTTGGCTGGCTAACTGCCTCACTTTCTCGTATTCTTAACTTGTATTCTTTTCTTCTAGAAATAAACCAACTGAGAACTTATTATGTGTTGCTTCTCACCAGTCCACAACCCATCTTAAGTGCCACAGGTATTATCCAAAGAGTATGATCATAGCATTACTTCAGCTCTCTCTCCACACTCCCCCTCCTTTTTTTTTTTGGATAACCATGGAAGCCTGGGTAGGGCATGTCAATATGGAGCAGAAAGTTAAGCCAGTGTTTGCTGAAAGAGCCATGATCCAGAAAACTGGCCCAGTCAACTGAAGCAATGCAAAGTTCAAGGATTATATAAAATATTTTTAAATTTTTCACTTATTTTTCTTAAATATGAGATACTGAACATTCCTGAACATTTCAGAAAGCTGAAATTCTAATATAACAAAATGACAATTTATGTTTGCATCACATTTTAATTAAAAGGCATTACTATTTATATTTTTACTTTATCCTTCATGATGATTCATATGAAAAATTAGAGTAATAAAAAGCTGCCAGGAAACAGACTGAACGGCCCTTAAATGAACATTCCATTAAAAAGAAGATTTGGAGTTAAGCAGCAAATCCTTTTTACCTGAAAGGGAGTAGGCTAATTAAATTTCTGTCTGCACGATCATGAAAAAAAATGGTGGGATATATGTCATGTGGAGTATGTTACTTTCCCCCTTGATCTGCTCTGCAAGCATTTCAAAGCAAAAACTTTTCCAGTGTTAAACAGAAATCTGGGGGAAATTCAGTTTCTAGCTTATGGACTCATTTCCTGCTTTATCCACAGAAGACAGTCACTGAAGAGGGCAGAGAGGAAAATGGGCTGGAGTCACTGGCTGGGTTATGATGATCTGGCTGCTTCTGAGCTCATCCTCCTGAAGCACTGTCAGGAGGGCCTCTATTTTTATCCAACTTTCTAGGTAGCAATGGAGAAATATTTTACATTTCGTTCAACAGCAAAAAAGGCAAGTACATCATTAGTGAGGAAATATCAAATAAGACTCAAGGGTCTACTGTGTCATTCAGAGTCTCTGCATTTTGAGCATAAATGTGAGCCAAATAAAAGTGTGCAGAGGTCCCTTTCAATTAAAAAGTTTGTAGCTTTTCATATGATTTTCATAAATAATTTTAAGGACTACTCATGGAACTTAAAAAGATTTCTAAGTTCTATCACAGACTCCTAGATCAGAATTTGCACGATGGGCCGATGGAACATTCTCTAGATCCTTACTACTCCAAATGTGGTGTCTGGATCAGCAGCAGTGGTACCACCTGGGAGCTTGCTATTAATAAAAAGGCAGAATTTTGAGCCTCACAGCAAGGCCAGCTGAATCAGAACCTGAATTTTAACAAGACCTTCAGATGATTCATCTGAACATTAAAGTTTGAGAAGTGCTGTTCTGGGTGATTCTGAATTTCATCGCTGGCCAAGTAACACTGATTTAAAAGAACACTGCTTCCATATAAACATAAGTGAAATATAAATCACTTTCTTTAAAACAAAAAGTTTCTTATGTAACAATGCCCAAATAGAATGATTTTAAAATATAGATGGATTGGAGTTATTATGCAATATGTAGATGGAGTAAGAACAAATTAATGGCTCAAGTCCTGCAAAAAAAAACCCACAAATATTAAAACACAACAAAAACCAAAGTTCATTTTGAGAACAATTTCCCAAAGTTTCTTAAAGTGGCAATACCTTTGGCATGTTGGAGAGGGCAATATGTCTGCTCTCTCTTCTTATCTTGATTGAAAAGTTGGCTTTGAACAATGGTTCATCAAAGCAAGGGAAAGCCATTCGTGCCTCAGTTGGCTCAAAATCCGTTACTGCAATTGTTCTATGAAAAGAAGTACATTCCAGTCAGAATACACAAGTGAAATCATAAAAGAAAGGGAAAGAATTTTATCTTCAGAACACAGCTTATCAAAGCTGGAAGTGATATGTTTGATTTCTCAAACTATAACCTTAGTGACTCTTAGTTTTCGAAGAAAATGAAGGTAAAATTTGTTTAGCAGCTGCCAATCATAACAACGCACTGTCCCGGGCACTCTATTAACATGATTGTCTGCGTATTTATGGCAGATAAGGATATTGAGGCTCTGAGAACTTAGGTGACTTTACTAGGATCTTTACCTAGTGGCTCAGAGGGTAAAGCGACTGTCTGCAATGCTGGAGACTCAGGTTCGATCCCTGTGTCGGGAAGATCCCCTGGAGGAGGAAATGGCAACCCACTCCAGGATTCTTGCCTGCAAAATCCCCCAGACTGAGGAGCCTGGTAGGCTACAGACCATTGGGTCACCAAGAGTCGGACACGACTGAGTGACTTCACTTTCTTTCACTTTACCTAGTACTGACAAATTGCTAAGATAGTGAAAAGTTGTTGCTGAGCCGTGAAAGACGCTGGGATTCTCGGCTTCTGGAGGAGAGGATTTCAAGCTGGGGCCAGTGACGAGGCTTGAATGCTGAGTTTTTGTGTAATAAAGTTTTATTAAAGTATAAAAGAGATAGAGAAAGCTTCTGACATAGACATCATAAGGGGGCAGAAAGAGTGCCGCCCTGCTAGTCTTTAGCTGGATGTTATATAGCTACTGCTGCTAAGTCGTTTTAGTCGTGTCCGACTCTGTGCGATCCCATAGACAGCAGGCCACCAGGCTACTAGCAGGCTGCTAATTAGAGAAAGGAAACATGTCAAAACTCAGGGTGACACCAGGCCCCTCCACCCACAACATGCATTTTGAGATAATATTGGCACAAGGTGAGTCATCCCAGGCCATGAAATCTTGAAAGGCAGGTTTCCAAGCAAATACATGGTTTCATTGACATAGATTAGGAGAGCAATTGTATGAGTAAAACTTAACTGGTTTGTCAAGTTGGTTCTGAGTCTTAGGTAGAACCAACTTGAAGACAGAGGCTAGGGTAAATACACAGTTCATTAACACAGCTTAAGAAAGACATTTCCGTAAGAAAAATGCATTGGTTAGTTCAAGGTGTGAGAAAAGTTAAGTTCAGGTCGAACCAGGTGTCATTACGGCAACACAGAATTTTAAAAGAAACCTCTTTTTATATTTGTATAGGGAAGGGAAAAAAACCTAACACTTGTAGTTTGTTTCCTCCTGCTGCTTAAGAGAGAGATAAAAAAATGTCTGACACTTGAAGCCTATTTCCTCCTTTTGGAGACTCCTGACCTTCCTGCCTGTTACCCTCTCAATAGATATGCCCAATTTGACTTCAAAATTGACTAGAAGTTAGTAGTTTAGTATCATCAATAAGCCTGAGCAGGTCTCAATCAGCCCTTTGCATATTTGCGAGATGAGTGATGTCTTAGGTTGTGTTCCCAGGAAGCAGACCCTGATTTACGAGAACGTGCTGCCAAAGAGACAAGAAGTAGAGGAAGCAGGACAGGGAAGAGGAAGAAGTCAGGCCAGGTGCCAGCTTTAGCTTCATCCCTGGCAGCTCTGAATGGAAACTACCTCTTCAACTTCCCTCCTACTAGAGGCAGGGGCTGGGCTAAGGTTCTTCCTGGAGGACCCAAGCTCCGCTTAGACATTTCTAGCTCTCTCCACTTGTAAGCAAAGCAGCTCCAGTTTTCAGACTATAACAGGTAGGTAGATATCCTGGCAAACCTCTATACCCCATCACCTTGAAGATGTTTGAAATGGTACAATCACAAATTTATTCTTTGGACCTGAAGACTTTAATTAGGAAGCATACCTAGAGAGCATACTTCCACTGGAGGAGGAAGGCAGAATAGAAAATCTCAAGGGACAGAGAAAGGGTGAGAAGGACCAGGAGGGGAATAAAGAGGAGCTGCTAGGATAATTTTTGCCTCAGTTTAATTCCCTACTTCAGACCAGAAAAATGAGGCTGGGGATTTAACTGTCTTAACTGGGGCCTTGCTGTTACTTGGATTTGGTAGCAGGTCCTACACATTTAAAGGAATCCCACGTACCTGGCATAATTTTTATTAATGTGAAATTTTGGTTTAGAAAGCCTAACACTGAAAAAGTCAAAAGTTTAAGATTTTCTTTGCTATTTACACAATTAATTTTAGTGCTGCATGTAAAGTAGATAAAGTGCTGTATGGAGAAGGAAATGGCAACCCACTCCAGTGTTCTTGCCTGGAGACTCCCAGGGACAGAGGAGCCTGGGGGGCTGCCGTCTATGGGGTCGCACAGAGTCGGACACGACTGAAGCGACTTAGCAGCAGCAGCAGCATGTAAAGTAGTGACTCCCTGCTTCTCAAAGAATTATTGTCGACTGAATTATTTTTGCATTTTAAGTTGTGTGTGTGCGCATGCGTGTGTAAATAAGAAAAAGAGAGAGAGGTCATAAAATTCCATTGACATTGTCCTGCAAATCATCCTACACGTTAAGACCTACTAGGTAACTGAGTATGAAGAGAGCGGACAAATTATTCATGGGATGAGTTGGAAATAGCCTTCAGGCAATTCATGGGGTCGACTGAGCGACTGAACTGAACTGAGTTATGAGAGACACGCTGGAACATAGTTACTTTTCAAGCTGATACTCTAAAAAACAACCCTTTCTGCCAACAAAGGTCTGTCTAGTCAAGGTTATGGTTTTTCCAGTAGTCATGTATGGATGTGAGAGTTGGACTATAAAGAAAGCTGAGTGCCAAAGAATTGATGCTTTTGAACCGTGGTGCTGGAACAAACTCTTGAGAGTCCCTTGGACTGCAAGGAGATCCAACCAGTCCATCCTAAAGGAGATCAGTCCTGAGTGTTCATTGGAAGGACTGATGTTGAAGCTGAAACTCCAATACTTTGGCCACCTCATGCGAAGAGCTGACTCACTGGGAAAGACCCTGATGCTGGGAAAGATTGAAGGTGGGAGGAAAAGGGGATGACAGAGGATGAGGTGGCTGGATGGCATCACCGACTCAATGGACGTGAGTTTGGGGAAACTCTGGGAGTTGGTGATGGACAGGGAGGCCTGGCATGCTGCAGTCCATGGGATCGCAAAGTGGGACATGACTGAGTGACTGAACTGAACTGGTCTCCCTCGTCTCCCTAAATGATATCCTTAAAACGTATTGCCTTTAAGTGAAGGTTTTGTCAGTTGAGAAAGTGAGATAAATCATCACTAGTCCTGTGGCGCCTCAGTGAGGAGTTGATAATTTCCTATCCAATACTGTGCCAGACCTGAGAACAGGCCTCTGAGAACTGAGGATATAATGAGGGGAACACATTCCCAAGGGGAGGGCAAGAATGGGCTGTGGAAGGGCTGTCCTCAGTGGAGTGCTGGGGGCTGTGGGGTGCGTGCATGGGTCCCAGAGGGCAGTGAGCCCCTGGGGTGGGGAAGGGGAGAGGAGACACCGTGGCAGGAGGCACTGAGCTGCTAAAATCACCTACCAATACCCATTCCCCTTCTTCAGTTTCAGCAGAATCCTGATTTTGTTCAAGAAGGCAATGCCTTTGGATAAAATAATCATTTCTCCAGATTCTCTTGCAGCTTGGTGAGCACATGACTCGTTCTGATCTAGTTGAAATTATTGGATGAGAAAGCTTGGGAAACGGTGTCAGACTCAACTGGAATGTTTCTTTTAGCATTTTTCTCTTTCCCATTTCCCTGTTTTCCTGCCTGGAATGTCAACTTGATGCCTAGAGGTTCAGGAATCATCTTGTATTAAGAGGAAAGTCATCTACCAAAGATGGCTAAGCAGAAAGTTAAAAGGAGTCTAGGTCTTGGATAATATTAGTAAACTATGGAGAAAACCTGGGAGGCTCTGCTTCTGAATTTCTTGTTGCATGAGAAAGACACCCCCTTCCCCCTGTATGCCAAAGCCTGGGATGTCTCAAATTGGCAATTGAAAGCAACTGAAGAAAAGAGGAGAACACCGAGACCAGAATCCTTTTCACCCCTGAGATGGACCCTGGCCCTGGACAGCCAAGTCAGTCATCCCTCTTTGTGAAGCACCCTTGATTCCTCTTGCCTTACATAACCAGTGTCAGCAAATTCTGTTTTACCCTTCTTCGGAACAAACGCCGAATTCAATCATTTCATAAGAAGCACTACCAGCCAGTCCAAACCAACATCCTTTCTGACCCGAACAAGAGCAACTGCAATGACCTCCTGAAAGACCAGTTTGCTTCTACCTTTTCCTCTCTATAATCTACCATCAACATAAATGTTATCTTTACAAAGCATACGTCACATCAGAACTCTCCAATGACTTCCCATGGTCCCTGAGTCAAAGCCTAACACAAGAGGCTCTAAGTCTCTGCATGATCTGACCTCTCTCTCCTCGACATCTCTCCCTCACTCATGCTGGCCTTCATCTCTCAATTACTCCTGCCTTACAGACTTTGCACTTGCTGATGCCTTTCCTGGGAACGCTGCGCACTTAGGTGTCTTCGGGATTGTCTCCTTTAAAAAAGAAAGTTCAGATCTCAGTTTAAGCATACTTCCTCCATAGCAAGAACTTCTCTGACCACTCAGCTAAATTATTCCAAACTGCTCGTCTGTATCTCACTACTATACACTCAGTGCCTGGAATGGTGCCTGGCACATAGCATATGTTCAGTATGAGCTGATGGAATAGACTATATTTCTCAGTTCTCCAAACTGATTTGTTCCTGCCTCCTGGATCTGAGTTAAGCTGTTTCTGGGCAAAGTACATGATCTCACTCCCTCCCTCCCAGCCCAAATCTTACACACATTTCCTTTTGGTCTCAGATCAAGGCTCACCCCCTTTGAGAAGCCTTCCATACTGTAGCTCTCTCTGCATGGATCATTTCCACTAGCAGATAAGCATGTCAGTCTTCTCATAGTTAAATACTGGCCTCTCCTCTTGGTTATTTTTCCTCTAGCAATTTATGCCTCTGCGTTCTGTCTTTTTATCTTTATTGTGACTTACTTTAGGAAGGGCAGAGCTTCTCCTTCTGAGTTTTCCAGGTTTTTTTTTTTTTTGACTTTTCATAAATGGCTACTGAAGCCTGCTCCTAGTAGAGACATAACCCATGAGGATCGATGAACAATTGGAGCTGCCTCTTACCTTGTTTCACCACCAAGAGTTCTGTACGTGCTTTTATAAAAGCCTTCAAAACCATCAGCTAGCTTGGCCTGGAAGTCAATAGCCACGGAGTATCTCAGGTCAGCCCTAAGTTTCTCTGGAACCAGCAGGGCAATTTGCTGATGAGCAGGATAACTCAAAACAGTTAGGCTTTCCCCTGGTTTCCTGTATCTCACATCCTCCTCTGACTGAAGAGAGGCATTTAAGATTTCAAGATCTTTGCTGTGCAAGATGATGAACTGGGTAGCATCTCGAACCAAGACTTCGATCTTCTCAGATGCAACGAAGTCCAGGGAGGTGAGATTTGGGTGAATGAGAAGGTCATAGTGGAGGGGAATGACCACAGCGGGGAGCCTTAGCTCATGCCAAGGAAATATTTCCCCATTGGTAGCTACTGGAAAAGCCTCGGGGTCCTTATTGAACTGATCAATAGGTGAACTTGTGAACTGAGAACAAATACATATTTGGGGCATGATGACTGCTGAGCAGTAAAATACTATGTAAATATTCAATATTAATTTTCTGCATGAATTAGCCATGACAGAGGAATAGAATACTAAATCAATTTTCCGGAAGACAAATGTTCAGGCTAAATCTCATAGTCCTCCATAGCCCTGTGTTGGCTCCAGTAAGGCCACTCAGGATCCGAACAATATGTTTCAATAAACAGATTTAATCTAGAAAGAAAAAAAAAAAGCATATATAGCATGTATAGCATGAAAATAACAACATTTCAATTCGTAAATAAAACTTTAAAATAACAAAAGGACATATGAGAAAGGGGAAAATCTAGTTTGTCATAATGAGGCCAAATCTCCACGAAAGAAAGTAGAAAGTGAGCTACCATCTGGTTATTACAAATAAACACTTTTAGAACTCAAATGAAAGGATTCTGCCTTAAAATTGCATCTGTGGAATCCCCTCTGCATTTCTGTGCAATGAAGAGATGGTAGGTGTGTAAACTCATTGCATACTGAACGTTTTTAACATTTGCCCACATCATTTCATGAGCGTGTCTGGTCATCTGAGAGTAAACTGCACAGCTGGCTCTACTTCATCTTAGTAAGTAACGAAGAATAGTCACTATTCTTGGGATACTAGATATTACTATTATTAACGGCACTGGATTTCACCTCTTTTGATAATTAAGGTTGGCTGAATGGCCCCATTCTATAGGGACTTCCCTGGTGGTGCAGAGGTTAAAGTGTCTGCCTGCAATATGGGAGACCTGGGTTCGATCCCTGGGTCAGGAAGATCCCCTGGAGAAGGAAATGGCAACCCACTCCAGTATTCCTTCCTGGAGAATCCCTTGGACAGAGGAGCCTGGCAGGCTACAGGCCATGGGGTTGCAAAGAGTCGGACACGACTGAGCAAGTGAAGTTGCTGGTATACAGAATGCTGTTAAAGCTAAGCTTTTATTTCAGTTTATTTCCAATGTATCAAATACCATGGAAATAAGCTTTGATTTATAATATTCAAACTGATTATTAAGTTATTATTAAGTAATTATTAAATTATTAACTAATGTTAAGTTACTTTGGTCTTCATCACAGGCTACCTTTGAAAACACAAATCAAATTGAACTCACTGCCTCTGTAAATAAAACTAAGGCAATTTCTTCTCATTAGAAGGGTAACACTACAAAACGTATAAAATAAGGACAAACAATATATGTTGTAGTTTAGGTATTCAGTTCTGACACCCACCATTAAATAATTTAGGTATTTAGTTCATTACACCCAGCATGTAATGAATGTTAAACATTAAATTATTGTGATTATTATAACACATTCTCTGGCCTAAATTGCAGAACTTCTCCCCCATGTGTAGTATCTAGATATTAATATCTAGTATCCTAAGAATATTGAACATTCTTCGTGACTTTTTAAGATGAAATAGAGACACCTGTGCAGCGTACTTTCAGATGTCCAGATACGCTCATGAAATGATGTGGGCAAACGTTAAAAACATTTGCCTCTATTTACCTCCTCCCCACTTCACCTTAAACCCATGAATGGCTCTCTTTCCATTTCCTTTTTTCAAATCAGTACCATATTCTCTTGAATTAATTGTCTAAAGAGTTACTGCAATTTGCAATATTAATCCAGATCAACAAATATTATTGAAGAAGCAAAGAAAATAATGGTTAAATATGGTTGAATAACAACACTTCTCCCCTCTTTTTTAGACAAGCATTAAATTATTGCTACCAAATCCTGATGTTCCATGGGCCTCTGATACATAAAACCATAACTGGTCAATTAGCTTGAATTTCTGATGATTTGAAAAATGAAATAACTTGTTTGTTCGGTCCCAGGCCTGGGAATCAGAGTGCAAGGGTTCCAATTCTAGGGTCATCGTACTTACACTGAATGATCTTGGGCAAATTTTCTGATTTTTTTAGCATCAGTTTCCTCACCTATAAAATAGTGTAATAACTTACACTAACATTGGAAGAATTAAGTGAAATAATTCACATGAAGAATTTGGTACAGCACAGCAACTAGCATACAGAAAGCATGTAATGCATGTTAAACATTAAATTATTGTGATTATTATAACACATTCTCTGGTCTAAATTATGGAGCCTCTCCCCCACGTGTAGCAGACACACCAAAGGAAAAGTATATATATATATACATATTATTTCTTTTTTGGTAAGAGAAGAGAGAAAGGCCTCAATATTTACTGATGTGGCCTTTAATTTTAGAACTGGTAAGAATTTTAAAGGCTGGCTAGCACGAATTCTCAGTGAGATAAAGACACTGAGAGTGAGTGTGTCTCCCAGAATCAAGCAGGAAGTCTGAAGCAGAATCAGGGCTGAAATATAGCTCTGGGCCCATTTGTCAGTGGAGCTTCCCTTATATGGCGCTTTGCTGCGTTGAACAAAATACATGGAGATAGAAGATCCAAGAACTGCAGCAAACATTTGGGAAAAGCTAAGAGACTCTCCAAAAGAGAGTGAGTCAGTCAAATGGATTCTTAAATCTCATCCTAACTGCACAATCGTCCTAAAACAGTAGTACCAGATATACCCACCTTCCCCAGATCCCCGGCTTAGATTGCAAGAACTCCTCAACACAGAGGTTTTATACTTTCAGTGCAGGTCATTATTCTCACTGAAAGATGAGGATTTTAAGACAGATTCAAGAGAAATGTTGCTGTGTTACCTCAGTCCACGTCGTTGCAGATTTGAATGGAGGGGAACTTTTTTCTGCTTTCACTTTCTGTTCCGGCAGGATTCAGAACTTTGCATAACTGCAATGAACAAGCAGCTTCAAAGTAAAAGCCAGACCAGGCAAGGCCAGGTAGGACCCCAATATCCCAGCGGCTGCTGCTCCTGCTCTTTCATCTTCCCCACCCCCGTGTTCCCAGGTGCAAAACCTTCAGAACCTAGTTTTGTTTTGTTTTGATGCTGGGTTATTTTAAGACATGATATTGAATTCCTCCCCGTGGTGTGTCCATATGTCTTGCCACTTCCACTCTTCACTGAACCCAGGGTAGATAAGGCGTGACCGGGGAAGTTGGAAGAAGACTCAGGAGCTGTGGGGACTGCACACATGTTTATTTTCTCCGGGCAGCAGCAGTAGCAGCAGAACAACGAGTCCTCAAAGAACGTTGATACACTAAGACAGACAAAAGTGGCCCGTGGCCAAAGGGGCACGCAGGCCCATTGCTACCAAGATCAGCAATATTGCTGTTTACAGAACATAACGTATGAGGCTGTGAGAGTGTGGGGCAGGAGAGCCGGACTCACTCTGTGTTCTCAGTTAATTTCTCCCCACCATATTACCGTGAACTCTGACCTTTGTCCACCCACTTGGAAAAGATAACAAATCTGACTTTGGTCCAGCCACTTGGAAAGGATAGCTCCCAGCGGGGTTTAATGGCCTTTAACAGAGGTGCTAGACCCCCTTCCCTCCGTCTGTAAACTGCCTGCCTCCTGGGCATAAAGGGGCTGTGTCCCACCTTTACGTCTCTCCATCTTTCACGAGTCTTCTCTTCCTCTCCACCCTGTGTATGGGTCTTTCACAGAGAAAAAGCCTCTGTTCTCTGCTCTTGTCCCACTTTACTCTTCCCCTAAGAGAATATGTTCATTAAGGAGTTTTCTCACTTACCCTCAACCATCCCACCTTTCTCTCTCCTAGTCTCGTCCTTCTCTGCTGCTACAATTCCAATAGCCTTGGCACGGATGTTCTGCTAACAACTCACACGTTGTCTTCTTTTGCTAAAGCAAAAGAACTGGAGCCTTTTGCTTTAGCTTCATCTGCTTCACGTCTTCCGCCGCTGTTCATGATTTGGACCATATCACTGTTTTGATTCTGCTCCACTATGGTTTGCTACCAAGTTCTGTTGATTCTTCCTTCTTAATCTTTTTGTATCAAACATAAAAAATTGTTCTCCACAATCATGAAAGCAGATCATGTCCTCATCACTCTTCACCATGGCCTTCAAACAGGATTTGCTGCTTCTTGAGACATGTCCTTGCAGTCCACTCATATGGTGCCCGGCAGCAGATTATTTCAGACACTGCTTGATCATGCCATGTGGAGAAGGAAATGGCAACCCCCTCCAGTCTTCTTGCCTGGAGAATTCCATGGACAGAGGAGCCAGGTGGGCTCCCGCCCTTGGGGTCGCAAAGAGTTGGACACAACAGCTGAGCGACTCTCACGCACTCACACTCACGCACTCACTTGATCACGCCACGTCCCTGCTCCAAAACTTTCCATGGTTTCTTCCCGTTTACACACAAAGGCAGTTCCCACATAGAGACCATGCGTGGCCCACTGGCAGCCTAAAGGCCGCAGGACCTCGTACAAGGCTCGTCTGGGGTTTTGTTTAGATCCTAGTACGTTAGAGGGCCACACACACACACTCACACACGTTTTCTCACGTGAAATGTAACAGGCTTGGCTCCTGTCCTTAGGCCTCCTTCACACACTGGTTCTCATGCCTTCTCTGAGGTGCCTCTCTATATGTAACCTGTGTTTTGGTTTGACATTCACATCCTGCCATGGTTAAATCCTACTTAGCTCTCAAGCCTTCGTTTCTTTCCTCTTTTTATATTTTATCAGTCCAACCCTAATAAAGCAGAAGGAGCAAAACCAAGGAGGTGGCCTATACTTAGGGCCAGAGGCCCAGGCCTGAATGGAATCCCTCAGAGTGGAATTTCCTGTGGTTAAAGGGGTACCACGGGGCAGGGCGGAGGATGGAAACAGGTGATTGGGGTAAGTGTTAGTCACTGAGTCGTGTCTGACTCTGCAACCCCACGGACTGTAGCCCACCAGGCTCCTTCGTCTGTGGGATTCTCCAGGCAAGATTACTGGAATGGGTTGCCATTCCCTGCTCCAGGGGATCTTCCTGACCCAGGGATCTAACCTGGGTCTCCCTCATTGCAGGCAAATTCTTTACCATCTGACCCACAGGGAAGACTGGGGTAAACTGGCCATTGGTGCCAGTTCTTGGAAATCTCATTTTGCAGTTGGCGGCGGGGCAGGGGCGGGGTGTGTGTGTGGAGGGAATGAGGAAGTGTAGCAAGCTGGGAGTGGTTCTGTGACTTTATCACAAGACCCAGCCCAGTCGTGTGTGTCTGTGTGCGCTCAAAACTACCCCCTACCCGTGAGAATGGAAGTGATGACAGAGAATGGAGAGAAGAGGCTGTCAGATTGAGCTACTGAGTTTCAGAAGAGGAAGATGAGTAGGGTCCAGGTGACTTCATAGTGTATTATTTAAAACTGCTGCTGCTACTGCTGCTAAGTCGCTTCAGTCGTGTCCGACTCTGTGCGACCCCATAGACGGCAGCCCACCAGGCCCCTCTGTCCCAAGGATTCTCCAGGCAAGAATACTGCAGTGGGTTGCCATTTAAAACTATTTCTCACCAAAAGGGGTTTCTAATCCTTTTATTTCCTGATAAGAGAATAAGCTTTGGGTGTTTGCTGCATAGAATTCACGCATCACTTCCTTCTGGTCTTCTGATTTGTCTCTTTGGCTCTAAACAGAGTAGCAGTCTTCAGTCCACCCCTGCCACCATCCAGCATCTATCCATTAGCTTGCTCTTTTATTCCTTAGCATTTATCAATTCCTGAGTAACTATGTATTGACTTATTTATTTTATTTGTCTCCCCACTAGAACATGGGCTTCCCAGGTAGCTCAGTGGTAAAGAATCCACCTGCAATGCCAGAGACACGGGAGACCTGAGTTCAGTCCCTGGGTCAGTAAGATCCCCTGGAGGAGGAAATGCAACCCACTCCAGAATTCTTCCCTGGTAAATCCCGTGGACAGAGGAGTCTGGCGAGCTACAGACCATAGAGTTGCAAAGAGTCAGACACGACGGAGCACAGCTTGGCCGCAGCATGCCTCTAGAACAAGCGCTCCTTGCTGGCAGGGAGTTTGCTCTGCTTGCCTCCTAACACCCGGAGCCTAGAGTAGAGCCTGGTGTATGAGACCTTCAGGAAACACATATAAATATCTGCTGGACAGGTGAGCACATTTGCAATACTTTTTGTTTTTTCTTTCTAGGTTGCCCTATGCGTGCCCCTTGTTTCAGGCAAACCAGGGAACTTTCCATTTCTGCACGAACTCAGTGTTCCCTCACCTTTAATGAGGCTGCCACTGTGAGCAATTGTCTTTCTCAATGTCCCCTGTGTAAACTTCTCATTGTCAGGCAAATACCTCCTCCAGGAAGTCACCTTAGAAGTGACACATCCCTTCCATTCCAGTCCCTAACTGCAGGCACTTGTTGAGTCAGTTCCATTGGCCCTTACTTCACACTCTGACGCTTGTTCTTCACGTCCTTCCTTAAACTATCAGCTCCTGAAGAAACCTGGGGCCAAGCACTGTGCCTGCACCCCTCTCCAGCACCTCTCAGAGCATTGCGCACCGCGGAGGCCCTCAACAAACGGGCACGAGTGAGTGAGTCGAAGTTTCCAAAAAGGTGAAACACTTATTTTTCAAAATGCTCAAAGTTTTTTTTAATTAATTTTAATGGAAATCTTTCTCATGAAAATCACAGCTATTTCTATCCCCTTAGGGTATCCCCAATAGATTTAGAATCATAGTGACCCAAGTTTTTAATTACAAACTGGACCTAGAATCAAGAGAATTGGACTTAAAGCCATCTTCTGAAAATAAATCATTTCTTTTCCAAATTAGAGGCATGAATACTTTTCTAATTGTTACATAGGATTATTGTCTATTTGGAGAAGGAAATGGCAACCCACTCCAGTATTCTTGCCTGGGGAATCCTGTGGACAGAGGAGCCTGATGGGCTGCTTGCTGTCCATGGGGTCTCACAGAATCCGACACAACTGAAGCGATTTAGCATGCAAGCATGCATTGTCTATTGGAATCAATTTGAGGTAATGTGGAAGACAGTTTGTAAATGTTTTATAAAATAAACTTTAAACTTGATGTGTATCAGCTACCTTAATAACAATAATCAGTGATTCTGTTGGGTTGTAGTAAAGTGCTGCCCTTGAGGCAAATGAAAGGTTACAAATACGCCCATGTTGCTGAACTGTTAAGGATATTATGCAATGTTTATTCCAGGTCCCACATTATCATCAAATTTTTATTTGCCTTTTGTTGTTACCTTCAGACATCCTCAGCTTTCTCCTTAGACCTGTGTCCAGACTGTCCCTTCTACAGGGCAGCAAGGTGAAAACTCAGCAAATGAAACTAGCTGGACACTATGTCAGACACCCAGATGTCTTAAAAATTATTTTCTAGTGCTGCCTGTGTTGCAGGTGGGGAGAGTTCAGGATAAATGAAATGATAAATGGCCTCCTGACAAATGCAATGTCCCTGAATCTCCTCCTCGCTTTCTGCCATTGAATTTCCTCCCCTGAACACAGCTCTGCATTTGTCCAGGCTAGATGGTATCACGCTGAACACCTGCCAACTTCCGGGCTTAAAACCACTTCCTCTTCTCTGCCTCTCACTTCTTTTCAAAAGGATCTCTAAAACTCTGTTGAAAGCACTTCGTGGAATTATTGCTATGTCTCTGTACAACTTCAAATAAAATGACATCAGAATCTGTAACATGGTTTTAAAAATCTTAACAAAGAAAAAAAGGTTTCTAATATCACAAAGACCCAGGTTCTATACAAAATACAAGGTGGTACATTTTATCGTGAAAGCATTTTATAGTTTTTTAAAAATTCAGCTTCAGCAGAAAATTAAATGAGCATAATAGTAGAATTTTAAGTCAGTAACTGATAGACGGATTTTCAAAAATTTAGAGTTTTAGTAAGTCTTACACAACATTTACTAAAAGTAACAACAGAAGGCTGCAACAATAACAATCTTGCATTGCTGAAGTAGAACACAAATTAAGCAAACCTGACTTTGAATCACAAATGATACACAGGTGGGTGAATGCCTGGACGCAAAGCCTGCAGCTCCTGGGGGCTGACTGTGGTCTTTGTGATACCATTTCATAGCAGGGACTTGAGCACTTCAGGGTCTTGGTGTTTGTGGGGCTCCTGGAACCAAAGCCCCAGGTGTGCCGATGGGTCACTCTACCCACATTTCAAACTTTTAATAGCCAAATGAAAATTTTGGGTGCTTCTGGCATTTTCCAGGGAAAGATTATCTAAATAACTGATGACACATTTTCAAACAAGAAACATTGTTGCAAAATAAGCCAGTGATTCTGAGCTTGTTATATACCTTATTCTGAAAGGAAGATTTTGTGCTTCCAATTGATAAAACTAACGGATTGAAGTAAATGAGTATTGCTTGGCTTACCATTACTTAGAAGACTTAAAGGTCTGTGAGAATTTCTACTCTGGCCATTAACGGGTAGGGGCGGGGATTTATCCTCACTTTAAACACCACCTCACCCCCAGCCCCCCTAAATGGATAAAAGACCGTTTTCAGGTAAGTGCAGGCAGCCATCCCTGAAAGATGCACCCAAAGGCGTTCAGGGCCGCAACTGTCCCAGCTCAGCGCCCTGAGACAGGTTCCTGGCGCTGGGCAGAGAGGGAAGCCGGCAGAGCCCAGGGAACTTTTAGGTCAAGGGAGAGCTGCTGAGTCTGGGAGGCCAAGAAGAGGAGAGTTCACAGGACGGATCCAGAAAGGACAGAGCTGGAGAGAGAGACGGAGAGAGGAGAGGAGAGGAGAGGAGAGAGACAGACCAGACAGAGAGGACAGAGAGACAGACGAAGAGAGGAGAGGAGAGAGAGACCAGACAGGGAGAGAGGAGAGGAGAGGAGGGAAGAGAGATGGAGGCTGAGACAACAAGAGGCAGGAAGGGAAAGAGGAGCACCTGAGAGACCCGCTCCCTTTGCGTATTTAGCTGATCACTGAGCTGCACAAACATGTGCGGAAAACACACAGAGCCCGAGGCTGAGCCACTGGAAAAAGAGTAGAGGCTGTGGCTCCTAAGCCGCTCCGGCCCAGAGCTTGGGGAGTGGAAGGACCTGCATCCACCGGTCAAACTGGAGAACCTCAAGATCTGCGGGCCTGCAGGTAAAGTACCCAGAAGGGTCTTGACTCAGCAGTGGTGAGCAGTTGCTGCTGCTGCTAAGTCGCTTCAGTCGTGTCCGACTCTGTGCGACCCCATAGACGGCAGCCCACCAGGCTCCCCCGTCCCTGGGACTCTCCAGGCAAGAACACTGGAGTGGGTTGCCATTTCCTTCTCCAATGCATGAAAGTGAAAGTGAAGTCGCTCAGTCGTGTCCGGCTCTTAGCAACCCCATGGACTGCAGCCTACTGGGCTCCTCCATCTGTGGGATTTTCCAGGCAAGAGTACTGGAGTGGGGTGCCATCACCTTCTCTGGGGAGCAGTTAGCTCTAGACAAAGCCCTGCTTCGGTCCCTTCGAACAAACCGTTTTTTAAAAATTATTTTTTGGTTGCCCCTGGTCTTCATTGCCGCGGGAGGATTTTCTCTGGTTGCGGTGAGTGGTGGGGGGCGAGGAGCTACTCTCTTGGGGGCACAGAGCTCTAGGCACACGGTTTCAGGAGTTGTGGTTCTCAGGCTCAGTAGCTCCGCTGCATGTGGGATCTTCCCCGGCCTGGGGTCAAGTCCCATGGCTGATGGTTATCCACTGCACCACCAGGGAAGTCCCCATGGAGCAAATCTTAAAGGCAAGATCCGAAAGTCTCACACTGTGTCCCAGGGTAACCGAAAATGGGGTCTGGCTGCTCACGGCTCAAAAGCCCGTAAAGAGCCCAGGTTGATGGGAAGGAGTTCGCTTTATTTTGGATGCCAGTCGGTGCAGGGTGTGTGTGTGTGAATCTTAGCTTGGTGATTCTTAGTCTCTGATGCTTTAAAGATGTTTTCATATATTTTGTCAGTGTTTATTGTCTTCAGTGGGAGGAGGTTGGTCCCTCCCTGCCCGCTCCCCCAACTTCCCTAGGTCTCAGAAAGGCTCTTTCAAGACCTTTTACTTGGATACCATCCTCATTTACCAGAACTGTTTCAATCTGCCTAGCTGTCTGATTACTTTATAATAGCTCCCCAAAGCTGATGGTCAGAAGACTGAGTAGTTTTTATCCCACTCAAGATGAGTCTTTCCTAACTCAACGCTCATCACCTCCTTCAGCTCGCTCCCTGAACTCTCCGGGGAGTCAGGTAACCAGGTCCTTCGTATGCCATTGCAGCTACAAACACCCTGCCATCAGTCCTTCTTGCAGCTGGATTGCTCCTGCCACCTTCTTTTATGGGAATTTTCAGTCTACCTGTTCCCTCTAGTAAATATGTAAACTATGTAAAAGTGGGTGGGCCTATGGTTACACTTTGAAATTATGTTAAGTAGGCAAATTCTCTGTTTTATCCAAGAGGAATTAGAAGCTTTCTCTTTCCACTGATCTACCTTGTTTATACATCCCCCAAATCAGTAATTGGTATAAAACTAGTCAGTATCGAGTAGGGAATGTAGAGTAGGAAAATTTATTTTTTTAAAAATAAATTTATCAACCAGAGAAGTCATGTGTTAGTGTTAAGGCCATTTATGTGTACTTCAATACTTAGCCCTATGAGCTGTAATAATTAGCCCTTTGAACTTACTGAAATTAACAAAATAGACTTGTCACCTTGCTCTCAGAACAAAGCAACCTGAAATTGCACATCAATGTCATCCAGTAGCCAACCAACAAATTCTCTTGAGAGACCAAAAGCAGCGGTAGCCTCACCTAGTGGTGACAGTGATAACTGCAGATCACTTTTCATAGTGCTGGCTGACCTTCAGGCAAACCTACATCCTACGGTAAATCACACAATCCTAAAAACAATTAGACGCATTCATCCAGTGTACAACCCAGACCTAAGATAATCAGATTTATAGGCTTGGATTTTTGACATGTGAGCTTGAGAACTAGGGATCAGAACTTACAGGAGTCTACTACTAAACATAATTTGGATACTTGAATAACTGTGCTTTGGAATTCTAGCTTTCTGTATATCTGTGGGGACATTAGAAATGAAAGAATTGGACCTCCCTTCAAACCTCTCCTGGTTGGGTGCTTTAACCACAGTTTTTAAATAGAAAGTTTTCTACAAATTGCAGATCTTGAATGATTTTTCCTGTGTCTGCAAGAATATTCAGAGACCTTTTCCATTATTTGGATAAGAATTTCACTTGTTTTGAAGATAATAAAGAGGATTGGGGAGGTCACATGTCAGTTCAAGGCAAGAAAACCCAGCATTATCTCGGGGACCACACTCTTGTCACCCCCGCTGTACTTGTAATTATTGCCTAAAAGACCCATAGAAAGAGTTCTGGAAACAGAGAACAAAGATGAAATACTGAAATACAATATTAGCTTTAATCCAGGATTCTTTTTCTTCTGAAGAGAAATATGTCTTTTATTTTTAGCTTCAGATATGCTTTTTTGATATTAAAAAAGTTGACAAGAAATTGACCTTTTTCTTCTCTTTTTCCTCCTCCTTGTACTAATAGTGATTAAAAAGCTAATTTGCATTGCCTTCAATAATTTTATATTCTACTTTTCATTTTTTCCACCTCCTGTTTTTCTCTGGATCTTTCCTATGATCAGCAGTGGAGGCAGGTGACTGGAAGCAAAGGGGAAAGGCCCTTTTGCTTGTCAGGATACTGCTTACCCAGCTCTCTTTGGTCCTTGAAGCTGTCTGAGTGTGACATGCTTGCATACGCTTTCTCTTTTGTGGATTTGTTCTTAGTGTTTCTGGCTCTCTGCTCCTTTCTAAATGTCTTTCAAATTACTAGGCTAGTTTCCCACATATCAGTAAGATTATCACTGAACACACACATGGTTCTATGAATTGGATGGCTGCTAAGAAAATGTTTAAAGTTTTAGCCTACACCTAAGTAAATCACTTTGAAAAAAAATATATTGTTCTCTTGCACAACCTATTAAATCTTTCCAATATTCTAACAAAGTTACTACCGAAATTGCATCTTCAAAACATCCAAATCCAAATGATCAGATATAATATAGCTGACTGAAAACAGAATTCCATTTCAAAGCATTGTATCCCTATAAGAGCTTAGATAAGTCCCTTTTATAGTTAATTGACTTTTAACATTTTGCTTTACAATTATATTTTATGAAAAATAACCTTAAACCCTGAAATATGACTTCTGTTTATCATTTGCTAGAATGTTTCCAAGCAATTTGTACCAACTTGATGCATACTGACTATGTGAAAGCCTTTGACTGTGTGGATCACAATAAAGTGGAAAATTCTGAAAGAGATGGGAATACCAGACCACCTGACCTGCCTCTTGAGAAACCTATATGCAGGTCAGGAAGCAACAGTTAGAACTGGACATGGAACAACAGACTGGTTCCAAATAGGAAAAGGAGTATGTCAAGGCTGTATATTGGCACCCTGCTTATTTAACTTCTGTGCAGAGTACATCATGAGAAATGCGGGACTGGAAGAAGCACAAGCTGGAATTGCTGGGAGAAACATCAATAATCTCAGATATGCAGATGACACCACCTTTATGGCAGAAAGTGAAGAGGAACTAAAAAGCCTCTTGATGAAAGTGAAAGTGGAGAGTGAAAAAGTTGGCTTAGAGGTCAACATTCAGAAAACAAAGATCATGGCATCCAGTCCCATCACTTCATGGGAAATAGTTGGGGAAACAGTGGAAAGTGTCAGACTTTATATTTTTGGGCTCCAAAATCACTGCAGATGGTGATTGCAGCCATGAAATTAAAAGACGCTTACTCCTTGGAAGGAAAGTTATGACCAACCTAGATAGCATATTCAAAAGCAGAGACATTACTTTGCCAACAAAGGTCCATCTGGTCGAGGCTATGGTTTTTCCTGTGGTCATGTATGGATGTGAGAGTTGGACTGTGAAGAGAGCTGAGTGCCGAAGAACTGATGCTTTTGAACTGTGGTGTTGGAGAAGACTCTTGAGAGTCCCTTGGACTTCAAGGAGATCCAACCAGTCCATCCTGAAGGAGATGAGTCCTGGGTGTTCATTGGAAGGACTGATGCTAAAGCTGAAGCTCCAGTACTTTGGCCACCTCATGCGAAGAGTTGACTCGTTGGAAAAGACTCTGATGCTGGGAGGGATTGGGGGCAGGAGGAGAAGGGGACGACAGAGGATGAGATGGCTGGATGGCATCACCAACTCGATGGACATGAGTTTGGGTGAACTCCGAGAGTTGGTGATGGACAGGGAGGCCTGGAGTGCTGTGATTCATGGGGTCTCAAAGAGTCGGACACAACTGAACGACTGAACTGAACTGAATTGATGCATACAAAAGGTAGCAAAGTAACCTGAAAACTTTATCACTATCATCTCTCTCTTTTTTTTTTTTTTACTGAGAAACATATCATTTTCAATGTACATTCATTTTCCTTGAAGTTCTAAGAACACAGAGTATTACTTTGAGAGAAGAAAGAGCGTTTGTTTGATATCTAAGTGAAAACACAAAGACTCACAGGCTAGTGTATTTGGCATAAGTTAAATAATGTTTCGGAGAAGGCAATGGCACCCCACTCCAGTACTCTTGCCTGGAAAATCCCATGGATGGAGGAGCCTGGTGGGCTGCAGTCCATGAGGTCGCTGAGGGTCAGTCACGACTGAGCGACTTCACTTTCACTTTTCACTTTCCTGCATTGGAGAAGGACATGGCAACCCACTCCAGTGTTCTTGCCTGGAGAATCCCAGGGACGGGAGAGCCTGGTGGGCTGCCGTCTATGGGGTCGCACAGAGTCGGACACGACTAAAGCGATTTAGCAGCAAATAATGTTTAGCTCAGTTACTATATTAATATGGCAATCGTAATTGCTTTGGAAGGTAACAGTGTCAAATAACAGTGTCAGACCTCACTCAAATACAGGTGAGGCTGGTAACATTTTTTAACAGATGTGTACTGTGTTTACATTTGGCAAAATGCTATATTAGGTTCATCCAGGGAGTGAAACAATCCTTGTGCCTATTTGATGGATCTTGTACATTCGAGTGTGAATGTGCATGAGTGCTTCCAAATTTGAAAAACCACAGCGATATATGCACGTGGTAAGAAAAATCAAGTATTTATAGTAGAAAAGTCACAATGAAAAGCAATGGAAACGCTCTCTCCTCCTTCCTTCTTCCAGTCACATTTTCCAGAAGCAACTATTTGTAAGCTTCTCTGTTTTGTTTTCTCGGTTTTTTTTTAGCCTAATTTTCAATAGTATTTTGGAACACTGTATCTTAACATGGGGCTTCCCTGGTGACTCAGTGATAAAAATCTGTGTGCCAGTGTCAGAGACGTGGGTTCGATCCCTGGGTCAGGAAGATCCCCTGGAGAAGGAAATGGCAACCCACTCCAGTATTAGTGCCTGGAGAATCCCATGGACAGAGGAGCCTGGCGGGCTACAGTCCACGGGGTCACAAAGAGTCAGACACGGCCAAGGGCTCAGCACTCGTCCTAGCAGAAGCAAGTGTGGCTGGACTACTTTTTCTATCTCTTGAAATATTTGAAGACCTTCCTTCATTCATTTCTTCCTTTATATGATCAAGAAATCTTTTTGAAAGTTTGCTAAGTTTTGGAATATAGAAAAGGGAGGTAGAGATGACTATAGTAAGATATACAATACTGTCTAGGCCCCTTGACCCTCGCCTTAGGAATTTATAGTACAGAATTTACAACATACCTGGGGTCAAAGAAGGCTTTGAGGAAATGAGGGAGTATAAACTGGGCCTTAAAGAATGATAAGAATTTGAAAAGGGAAATGATACAAAATGAGCAAAGTGATAGAGATCAGATTTTTTTTTCCTAAGAGATGAGGTTGCTAAATTGCCAGCTTAGAGCAAGTGGTTTGCACTAGAGGAGTGTGTCAATGAAAATTCAATTAGCAATCAAGCTAAGAAGAAAAAAGAATTTTATTCAAGTCAAACTAGAGGTTATAACTTGGGAGACAGACTCTCAGAAGCTCTGAGAGTTCATCCACTGGTCAGAAGCTAGAGTTGCAAATTTATACATTTTCGAGACAAAGAATTGCCAATCACGTTGACAGGTTAACATTATACATAAAGTTAATCAGAGATGTTTTGGTCAGGTATGCACATACAGAGCAAGCCTTTAGGTCAGTGTGACCTGCTGTGCAGGATGAAAAAGTAATTTTAATCTTAAAAATTACAATGCTGGCCTTAGGAAAAAGGGATCATTTTTCTCCAAGGTTGCTTCTGTCCTCCTGCCTTGAGGAGGTCTGGTTAACCTGTGGGCTTCCCTGGGGGCTGGCATGGTAAAGAATCCGCCTGCGATGCAGGAGATCTGGATTCGATCCCTGGGTGGGGAAGATCCCCTGGAGAAGGGACAGATATACACAGTGAATTGAAAAGGCCAACACAAATGGGGGCATGTTATATGTGTTTCAATTCTGACAGTTAGTTTGATTGTCCTGCCATAGAGAAATTTATGATTTTTTCTCATTATTTCCCCCCTTTGGAGCATGAATCTTTGGACAGAAAGTGTTAAGTGATCAAACATTTTGTCCCCTGATGCCAGGGTGTTTTCTTACCATCCTGAATCCATGATGTCCCTCTTAAGCTGGGTCTTAATAGTTCGTTTTTTTCTTTCTTTCTTCTGGGGATTATACTATTAATAGTACAATGCTTGACAGGGACGGGATTTTCAATTCTAGGATGTCCGATAGAATTTATGCCAATTGTATCCCATATGTGCATTATGTGTGCCCATTACCCTAAGTAGAACTATAGATATGATAAATAGTTTCAGATTATTTAAACATTGTTATTTTATTTGGAATTGCAAATATACATAAAAAAGCACAAGGGATTATTACTCTATAAATAATATAGAACACAATCAATATAGCCAAAAACAATAGTAAAGTCATGAACAGAGATTAAACCATAAATCCCATTGCTGAATTATTTACCTGAGATTTCATTTAGGCAGAGTATCCTTCAATGTAGAAATGTGATTTTTCCTGGAAGTCATTAAATGAGCGATATTAGAGGGCTCATCTGGTATGAAAATACAACATTCATTCGGGATTAGAGTATAAACTCCCCCCTGTAACAAAGATCATGGCATCTGGTCCCATCACTTCATGGGAAATAGATGGGGAAACAGTGGAAACAGTGTCAGACTTTATTTCTGGGGGCTCCAAAATCACTGCAGATGGTGATTGCAGCCATGAAATTAAAAGACGTTTACTCCTTGGAAGAAAAGTTATGACCAACCTAGAGAGCATATTCAACAGCAGAGACATTACTTTGCCAACTAAGGTCCATCTAGTCAAGGCTATGGTTTTTCCTGTGGTCATGTATGGATGTGAGAATTGGACTGTGAAGAAGGCTGAGCGCCGAAGAATTGATGCTTTTGAACTGTGGTGTTGGAGAAGACTCTTGAGAGTCCCTTGGACTTCAAGGAGATCCAACCAGTCCATTCTGAAGGAGATCAGCCCTGGGATTTCTTTGGAAGGAATGATGCTAAAGCTGAAACTCCAGTACTTTGGCCACCTCATGTGAAGAGATGACTCACTGGAAAAGACTTTGATGCTGGGAGGGATTGGGGACAGGAGAAGAAGGGGATGACTGAGGATGAGATGGCTGGATGGCATCACTGACTTGATGGACGTGAGTCTGAGTGAACTCCGGGAGTTGGTGATGGACAGGAAGGCCTGGCGTGCTGCAGTTCATGGGGTCTCAAAGAGTCGGACACGACTGAGCTACTGAACTGAACTGAAAGCTGTTTTTAAATTAAGAGCCATTCAGTTTTATAAAACTGGTTCGCTCATCATGGGCTTCCCTGATAGCTTAGTTGGTGGAGTCTACCTGCAGTGCAGCAGACCCTGGTTTGATTCCCGGGTCGGTAAGATCCCCTGGAGAAGGGATAGGCTGCCCACTCCAGTATTCTCGGGCTTCTCTTGTGGCTCAGCTGGTAAAGAATCCGCCTGCTATGCAGGAGTCCTGGGTTCGATCCCTGGGTTGGGAAGATCCCCTGGAGAAGGGAAAGGCTACCCACTCCAGTGTTCTGGCCTGGAGAATTCCACGGACTGTATAGTCCAGGGTCACAAAGAGTCGGACACAACTGAGCGACTTTCACTTTCTCTCATCATGGAACTTTAGAACTGAGTAAATTAATCAAATATAGTAAACAGGCATGCTCAGTTGCTAAGGCATGTCCCACTCTTTGCAACCCCATGGACTGTTGCCCACCAGGCTGCTCTGTGCATGAGATTTTCCAGGTAAGAATACTGGAGTGGGTAGCCGTGCCTTCCTCCAGGGGATCTTTTAGACCCAGGGACAGAACCTGTATCTCCTCCACTTGCATGCAGATTCTTTACTACTGAGCCACCTGGGAAGCCCGACAAGCACAGAGAAGGATATATTGATGGGGAAACATTTTGTAGATTATAGACTTGATCAGTCATCTTGGTTTGCTGTACAATTGTGCAACAGTGCTGTTGGCAGCAGGCTTGAAGCAAGAAGTGATACATGGCATGAGTAACTTGATAGCTAGCAAAAGAATAGTGACACATTTTATGAAAATAGTAATCATCTGTAAAGTGGAGCAGAAAAAATTGCCTAGTCCTGAAAGGAACCAACTGAACAGATCATTTAAATGATCAGTCTTTCTTACATCTTGTAACCATTTTGCAGTTTGGAAATTTTTTTCTAGGTGCATCTCAACTTCTCCAGAAGTCTTGATGCAAGTGCAACAAATAATCTGAACAGTAGTAGAAGCACTTCCTTTTTTAGGCTAGTAGAAAATCTACAGCGATTCTATTATCTAGTACTACTTGGGCTAAGGAGTTTAGGAACGTCTGTTATGCTGCAAGGCTTTTTGTAGTCTCTTTGGCCATTTGACCAATGGTGGCTGGTAGATTTCTGCACATACCCCGGTTTACATATCTTCTTGTACTAGGAACCAAGGTTCCCAAAAGCTGTTGCCATCAGTTCTCTTGATACCCTGCTAGTATGGATCTCCTGACTTCATTGAGAAGAGAGAGAAGATCTGTCTGTCTCTGTGTATATAGACAGTGGGCTAACATCACACCCCAGTAAGTGTAAACTTTCTACCTGCTAGCTATTAATTCATTTATGTACCCATCCTTGCGAAGGTGGGTCGATTCCAGGATTACATATGGAGACAGAACCTGGAGGAGCACAAGTGATTTACTTAGTGCTCTCATTGGTAGCTTCATCAGTTGGAAGTTTTGTTAACACAGTATTAAATCATGTGTCACTTTGCAGGCTTTCCGACATCTATTGTATGATGTGAGAGAGTTGCTGGCATAAGTGACCGTATGCTTCTCTTTAAGACAGTTGCTAATCAAGTAAGGGACAGACTGAGGTGCTCTTAGGACAAGTTGTGTCCAGGCTCTTACGGACCTACGATAGTGTCGAGCAGGAGATGGACATATTAATACACTGGAGAATTTGGACCTGAAAGGTTAGAGGGAGGCCAGTCTGAGTAAATAGTAACGTTAGGAACATCTGAAATCAGTGATAGGAATTACAAGGGTTTTAAAGCAGCCTTGACGGAGAAGGCAATGGCACCCCACTCCAGTCCTCTTGCCTGGAAAATCCCATGGATGGAGGAGCCTGGTGGGCTGCAGTCCATGGGGTCGCTAAGAGTCGGACATGACTGAGCGACTTCACTTTCCCTTTTCACTTTCATGCATTGGAGAAGGCAATGGCAACCCACTCCAGTGTTCTTGCCTGGAGAATCCCAGGGACGGGGGAGCCTGGTGGGCTGCCGTCTATGGGGTCGCACAGAGTCGGACACGACTGAAGCGACTTAGCAGCAGCAAAGCAGCCTTGAATTGAATGAGAAGTTGGATAACAAATCAACAATCAGTTAAATTGCCCCTGTGATAACTTTACTAAGAGTTTTCTTTCTACTTTAAACAGTGGGGCAAAAACATAGCTAGAAATAAAACAACTTGCAATTTTGATAGGCATTTGGTAAATGGCACAATTTGAAAGAATAAAAGAGGTCTTAGAGTCCCGGTCTGGACACGTGGGTTAGCTGTCTGCCATTACTGTTGTCTTCTTCTCATCCTGGCTTGGTGATGTCAGTCTCAGTCGAAGCCAGGTTTTAGAAACGGTACATTCAGGGAAGGAGGCTTTTCTGAGGTAAGAAAGGTGAGTCCAAGAGTTTACTCCTTTGAGTTTTGCAGCACAGAGGTTTGTTTGTAAAATCGCATATGGTCCCTTCCAACATGGTGGTAAAGAGTCCTTTATCTGATGTTTTTCCAATAGGCAAAATCTCTAGATTGTCACCTGTAGTCCTTAAGGTCTTTGTATTCATGGAGCTCACTTTTGAAGGAGTCAGTTAACTAAAGTTTCATCTTCTTTAAGCACTTTGAGTCCCTGACAAAAATTTAAAATATCACTTTTAAGATGTGGTTCATATATAACTTCACCTAAATGCATCAGTTCAGTTCAGTTCATTTCAGTCGCTCAGTCGTGTCCGACTCTTTGGGACCCCATGAACCACAGCTTGCCAGGCCTCCCTGTTCATCACCAACGCCCACAGTTCACTCAAACTCATGTCCATCGAGTTGGTGATTTGCCACCTTCAGGGCAAGTGCAGGGACTGCAAGCTGCCAGATGGCTGCATTCTTTATGCGTAAACCAGACTGCGGGGAAACGAAATCCATTCCTTCCTCCCGGGGACCTGGCTTCCTCCCCTATGAAGGCTGTGCAACCCCACGTCCAAGGAGCAGCAGCTGCGCGGGTGCAGGAGGGCCCAGAGGAGCTACTCCACATTCAAGCTCAGGAGAGGCAACTGTGAGGAGATACCCCTCGTCCAAGGTAAGGAGTAGCAGCTGCACTTTCTGGAGCAGCCGTGAAGAGATACCCCATGTCCAGGGTAAGAGAAACCCAAGTAAGACAGTAGGTGTTGAGAGAGGGCATCAGAGGACAGACAGACTGAAACCATAATCACAAACAACTAGCCAATCCGATCACATGGACCACAACAGCCTTGCCTAACTCAGTGAAACTAAGCCATGCCGTGTGGGGCCACCCAAGACGGGCGGGTCATGGTGGAGAGGTCTGACAGAATGTGGTCCACTGGAGAAGGGAATGGCAAGCCACTTCAGTGTTCTTGCCTTGAGAACCCCATGAACAGTATGAAAAGGCAAAATGATAGGATATTGAAAGAGGAACTCCCCAGGTCAGTAGGTGCCCAATATGCTACTGGAGATCAGGGGAGAAATAACTCCAGAAAGAATGAAAGGATGGAGCCAAAGCAAAAACAATACCCAGCTGTGGATGGGACTGGTGATAGAAGCAAGGTCCAATTCTGTAAAGAGCAATATTGCATAGCAACTTGGAATGTCAGGTCCATGAATCAAGGCAAATTGGAAGTGGTCCAACAGGAGATGGCAAGAGTGAATGTCAACATTCTAGGAATCAGTGAACTAAAATGGACTGGAATGGGTGAATTTAACTCAGATGACCATTATTTCTACTACTGCGGGCAGGAATCCCTCAGAAGAAATGGAGTAGCCATCATGGTCAACAAAAGAGTCTGAAATGCAGTACTTGGATGCAATCTCAAAAATGACAGAATGACCTCTGTTCGTTTCCAAGGCAAACCATTCAATATCACAGTAATCCAAGCCTATGCCCCAACCAGTAACGCTGAAGAAGCTGAAGTTGAATGGTTCTATGAAGACCTACAAGACCTTTTAGAACTAACACCCAAAAAGATGTCCTTTTCATTATAGGAGCCTGGAAGGCAAAAGTAGGAAGTCAAGAAATACCTGGAGTAACAGGCAAATTTGGCCTTGGAATGTGGAATGAAGCAGGGCAAAGACTAATAGAGTTTTGCCAAGAGAATGCACTGGTCATAACAAACACTCTCTTCCAACAACACAAGAGAAGACTCTACACATGGACATCACCAGATGGTAAACACCGAAATCAGATTGATTATATTCTTTGCACCCAAAGATGGAGAAGCTCTATACAGTCAGCAAAAACAAGACCAGGAGCTGACTGTGGCTCAGATCATGAACTCCTTATTGCCAAATTCAGACTTAAATTGAAGAAAGTGGGGAAAACCACTAGACCATTCGTGTCCAACTCTTTGCCACCCCATGGACTGTAGCCTATCAGGCTCCTCCGTCCATGGGATTTTCCAGGCAAGAGTGCTGGAGTGGATTGCTATTTACTTCTCCAGGGGTCTTCCTGACCCAGGGATCGAACCCGGGTCTCCCACATTGCAGGCAGACGCTTTACTGTCTGAGCCACCAGGGAAACCCCACTAGACCATTCAGGTATGACCTCAACCAAATCCCTTATGATTATACAGTGGAAGTGAGAAATAGATTTAAGGGCCTAAATCTGATAGATAGAGTGCCTGATGAACTATGGACGGAGGTTCGTGACATGGTACAGGAGACAGGGATCAAAACCATCCCCATGGAAAAGAAATGCAAAAAAGTAAAATGGCTGTCTGAGGAAGCCTTACAAATAGCTGTGAAAAGAACTGAAAAGCAAAGGAGAAAAGGAAAGATATAAGCATCTGAATGCAGAGTTCCAAAGAATGGCAAGGAGAGAGAAGAAAGCCTTCCTCAGCAATCAATGCAAAGAAATAGAGGAAAAGAACAGAATGGGAAAGACTAGAGATCTCTTCAAGAAAATTAGAGATACCAAGGGAATATTTCATGCAAAGATGGGCTCAATAAAGGAGAGAAATGGTATGGACCTAACAGAAGCAGAAGATATTAAGAAGAGGTGGCAAGAATACACAGAAGAACTGTACAAAAAAGATCTTCACAACCCAGATAATCATGATGGTGTGATCATTCACCTAGAGCCAGACATCCTGGAATGTGAAGTCAAGTGGGCCTCAGAAAGCATCTAAATGCATAGGCCATCCATTTATTATTTCTAAAGGAGACAGTTAATGTTTACCTAAGGTTGAGGAGAACCAAGGAAAGAGCTTTTGTCCATGGAAGATTAAAAGCCTCTGAAAATTTAGCCAGTTGGGGTTTAATATTATTGTTCTTTTCTACCAGCCCTGGAGATTGAGGGTGATAAATATAGTGAAAATACAGCATTATCAGCCACGTGTTACAAATGGATTTAATAGTCTGTCCAGGAAAATACATTCCTCAGTTGCTTTGCAATTCAAAAGGAATTCCCCACACTGGAATTATTCTTTCCAAAAGTAATTTGCCTACTGTTAAAGCCATTGCTCCTCTGCGATGAAATGCCTCCACCTGATATGAAGACATGCATACCATTACCAGAATGTATTTGCAGCCCTGTAAGGGAGGTACCTGGATGAAGTCCAACTGCCAAATTTCAAAGGGCCCCTAAGGGAGGGGAAAGTGGCCTTGAGAGGGATTTACCAGAATTATATTTAGACAGACCATTGATCATAAACCTTATGAGCTACAGTGGGAGAAAGTTTCCAGAAACATTGCATTCTCCATAATATCATTTTTTTTCAGGTGTCCAGTGGGTCAGGGAATGCACATGTTTGAGTGAAAGTAACTGGGCATTTGTAAGTTTTATAGGCCTTTTATATTTGTGGGATGGGATTAAAAAAAAAATCCCCCTTTTTTTTCTTTGAGGGCTGCTTTTCACTTTCTGAAGCCAGTTCTTCAGGCTGCAAAAGAAATTTCTTAATAGTTTCATCAGAATCATGTTTGAACAGAGGTTATTCTCGAAAATGGACAGAGGCAAGGCTTCCCAGGTGGCACTACTGGTAAAGAACCTGTCTGCCAATGCAGAGACATAAGAGATGCAGGTTCAGTCCCTGGGACAGGAAGAGCCCCTCGAGGAGGCCATGACGACCTGCTTCAATATTCTTGCCTGGAGAATCCCATGGACAAAGGAGCCTGGTGAGCTACAGCCCATAGGGTTGCAAAGAGTTGGACATGAATGGAGAGACTTAGCACGCACACTCACGGCTTAGGCATCTGTTTAGCTGCAGCATCAGCCACTTGACTCTCTTTGGTTTCCACTGGATCAGGCTTGAAGTGTCCAGGTATTTTAATGATAGCCAGCTGTTTGGGAAATTGCATGGGTTCTAATAGTTTTGAAACTAGTTATCCATTTTTTTTTTGAATGGATTGGCCAGAAGAGGTGAGAAATCCTCTTTATTTCTACAACATCCCAAGATCACGAGCCACTCCAAAGGCACAGTGACCATCAGTGTCAATGTCTATTTGATCCTTAGATAATTGCCAAGCCCTAATTAATACAGCTAGTTCAGCCTGTTGAGTCAATTTGATGTCTGGTAAATAAGAACTTTTATTTATACACGGTTAAATATAGATTATTGTGTACCTAGTTTGATAATGCCTTGTCTTCCTTTAAATAGGATCCACCTGTAAACCAAATTAAATCAGCATTATCAATGGTAATTTCTTGAAAGTCAGTCCTAGCAGTAGGAAGTTAGTCAGTTAACATGATGTAGTCGTGGTTGTCATCATCTTTAGGTGCTGGAAGCAAAGTTGTTGGGTTATAATTGTTATAGCAAACAAAATAATATTGATTGAAGAAAGTAACAGTATTTCATAAGAAGCCAACTGGCTCACAGAATAATGCTGAGTAAGATAAGAATTTAAGAGAGATTCAACAGAGTGAGGAACATAAATAGAGACCCCATTACAAATTCTTTGCTAGCTTTGCATAAGAGAGCTGTCACTGAAATAGGGTGGGAGCCCTTTTGCCACCTAATCTACCCTCTGATTATGCCGTCTGTGGATCAATGCTGGTCACCAGGCCTCTGAGTTGGTACACCCAGGGTGTTTCCTTTTCTTTCATGCCAAAAGAGGAAAAAAGAATGATAATTTATAATGAGAATGGCCTACTGCTGGAGCCTGAGTCAGTGCAGATTTTGAAGTACCTATAGCCTTTTCTCCTCTGTCTTCCATGCAGCTGGGTATGGTTCGTCAGGTTTAAGTAATGCAGGGAGAAATTGGGCAATAAACGGAAAAAGAGCTACCCAAAGGGAAGCCTGGCATGCTGCAGTCCATGGGGTCGCAAAGAGTTGAACACAACTGAGCAACTGAACTGAATTCCTACAATATCTGGTTAGACCCAGAAATCTCCTCAGTTCATTTTATTTTGTTTTGAGAAGTTAGAAAGTTAGGATTCCCTTAATTCTTTCAGGATCAGTTAACTAGTCTTTCTTAGATAACAGACGACCTAAATATTTCATAGTTACTTAACAGAATTGTCTTTTGACTTTGGAAACCTTAGGTCCCTTAGAGGTTAATTATTGTAGCAGATGGATAGTGTCTGTTTGGGAGTCCTATTCAGTTCCAGAACACAAAACAAGATTATCTACATATTGAATTAAAGCAGAGTCATTAGTGAAGTGTACATCAGTCAAATCAGCTTTAAGTATTTGAGAAAAATAAGTAGGGCCTTCAGTATAGCCTTGTGGCATAACTGTTCATGTATAATGACCATCTTCCCACATAAAGGCAAAGAGTTTCTAGCTTCCTTCTTCCCCTGGAATACTAAAGAACATCCTACCTGAAAAATAACAGGTAGGATGAGAGCAGGGTGTGAGGATTAAGAAGCACAGGGTGGCAAGGGATGACAATGTTATTTATGGTGCTCACATCCTAAACAAACCTCCAGCCTTTTTCATTTTGCTTTCTTACTGGTAAAATGGTGGTGATGGGGGTGGGAGGTAGGTATTGCCAAGACTGGCACAAGGAATTACAAGTCCTTTCTCAGGGAATTTCTGAATAACAGGTCTTATTCCATTTAATGCCTTTGATTTAAGTGGATATTGTCAAATATCGGGTAGAAGCTTGGAATTATCAATAGTTGCTTTACTTAGAGTGGCTGTCTTAATTTTCCCAGTATTTGAGGAAGAAGATGACCATAAGTTCTCAGGTACACATACTATCAAAGTGTCAGTTCCTCCTGACCTGCTTGAGTTTTTCTTTTCATAACCAACAATCTCTCAGTTATCACGCTCTGACCTCTATCTACATCTTCTAAATCTAAAATCATTTCACCCTCAGGTGAGAAGGCAATATGGGAATTCTATGCCTCTAAAAGGACTCATCATATTAATTGGACCACAATTTCACCAAAAGAAACACGTGTTTTTCTGTGATAGTTCCTAGCTGAAACGTTACTGGCTGTAATTTAAAAACCTGCACAGGAAAATTTGAAACCTCTACCATTTGAATTCTTTATTCTGAGGGAGAGGCTAGTGAATAAGGACTTTTGCCCAATCCATTCTCTTTGGGAAGATTTTTAGTATAGCCTGATATAGCTTGTGGGCAATTTCTCTTCATTTCTGGTGGTCTGAAGCCTCATGTTTATGAAAATCTTCCATAGGCATCTTCTAATTTAGCTCTCTGAGCCATTCTTTTGATTTATGTTCAGAGACTAGTAAATGTACGAGCTGGTACAACTCTGAATATCCAGGCTTATATGTTCTCACTGTAAGAAAGATCAAATACTTTAGAAAAACTCAAGGGATCCTGTAAGGGATCCGGAAAATCCTCAGTCCAAGGAGTCTATGTAAGAGCGAGTTCCCCTTTGTCTCTGGACTTCTCCTTAAGGGAAGCTGCTGTTACCTCTGGGCTGCTTTCATTTTCTGCCTTGGACTCAGATTTTTTTTTTTTTTCTTTTGGTCTTGGAGATGGAAGAGCAGACGGGGCAGGGCAGGGGAAAGGCAAGAATACAAAGTTGCGGGGAGACTTCTGAATGGAATGGCTTCTGAAGTTTTTTGCTAATTTGGCCACCATTAGTCATGATTTTTCCATTTGTGTCATTGAATGAAGAAGACATTTTCTCATTTCCCTATGTTGAGGCTTTCAGGTACCTACTAAACATGTCTCCCATTCTGGTTGTTGGATCTTATAGCCTTTTTTTTTTCTTCTGAGTATGCAAATAAGCTAGTTTAGGTCAATCAGAAGTGCCCCATTTTAACAACAGGCCCCATGGGGTAATGGTTAGCACTCTGGACTCTGAATCCAAAAGTGCCCTGTTTTGACCATCTCAGGGAGAAGTTATCTTTGTTATATCTTTCCATTTAGTTAAATGTTGCAAGTGTTAGGCCCATAGGCCACTATACAGAAACCTAGCTTGTGTTCCCTCATGTGGCTGTCTGTCTGCCTTTGAAGCATGGTTTCCCATTATTAGTTAGGTAGCCTGATTCAGATATGATCTGAACAACTTTCTAAGGACCATGTGATAGATTGGATGTGTGCTGCTTCTGAGTCTAGCTCTCTAAGGAGCTACTTTGGGTCGATTTGACTCTCTTATATCTCAGTTTCTCCTTCCAAGAATGGAAAACCACTGTGGGTTCCCCTAGCACTAGCTGATCAGTCTCTGTCCTGTTCCCTGGAAGAGCAGTGCTTACTTAGTGGTTATGGTGGGGTTCCCTGGGGGGCCACTGCACAGCACCAGGATTAATCCTCAGACACCTCCACTAGGCTCTGTCATCTGAGAATGCTTTGTGCCCAGAAGAAGCAGGTATCTGTTCGGAGGTAAATTCGGGCACAGTCTCTCATTTCACTAGCAGCCTATTCAGACTGTATACCAACTTGTTTTTCAATTTGAGCCAACCTTAACCAAGATTGACTTCCCTGGTGGCTCAGATGGTAAAGCGTCTGTCTACAATGTGGGAGACCTGGGTTCAATCCCTGGGTCGGGAAGTTCCCTGGAGAAGGACATGGAAAATCCCATGGACGGAGGAGCCTGGTGTCCATGGGGTCGCAAAGAGTCGGACACGACTGAGCGACTTCACTTTCTTTCTTTTCTTTCTTTTAACCAAGATTAGTGACTTACATTTTCCTAGTTGCCTCCCTAGATCACCCTCTAGGTCCTCGCCCCTGAAGACTCCAAGTTTTCAGTAGAAACAGCTCAAAATTCTTAGGATCATCACTTCAGCATGAGGTCCTGATGTCAGGAGAACTCACCAGAATGCCTGAGAGATATGGGGAAGCCTGTGGGGCCCTATGGCCCCATGCTGGTACTGAGCACACGATCCAGGCATCCTCTAGAGGTGCTCTGGAATCCTTCTGACTACACCGTGCAAATGTTCCAAAATCCAATTAGCAATCAAAATCTGTTGCAATCTCTTTTTTTCCTACGAAGGAAAAAATAGAATTTTATTCAAGCCAAACTGAGTATTATAACCTAGAGAGACAGATTCTCAGAAGCTCTGATGACTGTTCCACTGGTTAGGTGCTACAGATGCAGTTTTATACATTTTTGAGACAAAGAATTATGAATCATATTGACAGGTTAACATTATGCATAAAACTCATGAGATGTTTTGGTCAGGTATGCACAGAGTGAGACATTAGGTCAACACAACCCCCTGTACAGGATGAAAAAGTAATAGTAATCTTAAAAATTACAATGCTGGCATCAGGTAAAAGTGACCATTTTTCTTGAAGGTTGCTTATTTCCTCCTGCCTTGAGGATGTCTGGTTAATGTATAATGTATATGCACATAGTGTGTTGAGAAAAGGCCCATCACAAATGTGTGTTTCAGTTCTGACTTTTCCCTCATCAAGGTGTGATTTGAGCCTGATCATTCGTGGCTTGAACTAATGAAAATTTCCGCATAGAAATCAGTGCGTGATCAGAAATGCAATCAGAAATTCATGAAAATTCAGGATTGAAAATCACATTAAAAGGTGATAAAGTCATGGCAATGGATGAGTCTGCTGAGAAAGTAGAGGTCAGAAAGAGAAAGGAGTATTTAGAGGGCAAGAAAAGGAAAAGGGCGTTGGAGAGCTCGGGACATGGGGAGGATCCCAAGAAGATGACACAGCAGCGAAGGAGTGATCAAACCAGCAGATGAAAGGTGAATGAGGGTGATGACTGAGAAAAACCTATTGGATTGGCGGCTCAGATTACAGCTTTTAGAGACCGCTTAGCCTCCGAAGAAGGTAAAGGCTGAAACCACACTGCAGAGAACTGAGAGAGTAAGTGTGTGGTTAATGAAGGGATACAGCTAATGGAAAATGTAGAACACTGTTACTAGAAACTCGCTGCTAAAGTGTTGTTCAGTCTTTGTGACCCCATGGATGCTAGCCCATCAGGCTCCTCTATCCATGGAATTCTCCAGGCAAGAATACTGGAGTGGGTTGCCATTCCCTTCTCCAGGGGATCTTTCTGACTCAGGGATCAAACCCAGGTCTCCTGCATTGCAGGCTGATTCTTTACCATCTGAGGTACCAAGGAAGCCTGCTGTTAAAAGGAAGAAGAAAAACAGGACAGTGTTTGGGAAGTGAGAACATGATCAGAGGTTGAAGAAAAGCTTATATTAATAGTACAGTAGAAATCACTGCAGATGGTGAGTGCAGCCATGAAATTAAAAGACGCTTACTCCTTGGAAGGAAAGTTATGACCAACCTAGATAGCATATTCAAAAGCAGAGACATTACTTTGCCAACAAAGGTCCGTCTAGTCAAGGCTATGGTTTTTCCAGTGGTCATGTATGGATGTGAGAGTTGGACTGTGAAGAAGGCTGAGCGCCAAAGAATTGATGCTTTTGAACTGTGGTGTTGGAGAAGACTCTTGAGAATCCCTTGGACTGCAAGGAGATCCAACCAGTCCATCTAAAGGAGATCAGTCCTGGGTGTTCATTGGAAGGACTGATGTTGAAGCTGAAACTCCAATCCTTTGGCCACCTAATGGGAAGAGCTGACTCGTTGGAAAAGACCCTGATGCTGGGAGGGATTCGGGGCAGGGGGAGAAGGGGACGACAGAAGATGAGATGGCTGGATGGCATCACCAACTCGATGGACATGAGTTCGGGTACTCTCGGGGAGCTAGTGATGGACAGGGAGGCCTGGCGTGCTGTGGATCATGGGGTTGTAAAGAGTCAGACACGACTGAGCGACTGAACTGAACTGAACTGAAGTGAGAAGAAACTTGAACATATTGTTGAGCAAGGGGAAAGAGAGGAAATGACAGAGGAGTGAGACTCTGGAGGAAGCACATGGAAATAGGGTAGAAGTTTAGCTCTGGAGATAAGCCCACAACATATGTTTTGGGTGTTTTCCATAAGTGCATTGGAAACCCACTGGGGGATATAGAGCAAGAAAGTGACATAATCCAATTTGCATTTTGAGAATACCACTTTGCTATACGGATGCTGGGTTAAGTAGGAGTTCAATTCAGTTCAGTCGCTCAGTCATTTCCAACTCTTTGCGACCCTGTGAACCACAGCACGCCAGGCCTCCCTGTCCATCACCAACTCCCGGAGTTCACCCAAATTCATGTCCATCGAGTTGGTGATGCCATCCAGCCATCTCATCCTCTGTTGTCCCTTTCTCCTCCTGACCCCAATCCCTCCCATCATCAGGGTCTTTTCCAATGAGTCAGCTCTTCACATCAGGTGGCCAAAGGATTGGAGTTTCAGCTTTAGCATCAGTCCATCCAATGAATATCAGGACTGATCTCCTTTAGGATGGACTGGTTGGATCTCCTTGCAGTCCAAGGGACTCTCAAGAGTCTTCTCCAACACCACAGTTCAAAAGCATCAATTCTTCAGTGCTCAGCTTTCTTTATAGTCCAACTCTCACATCCATACATGACCACTGGAAAAACCATAGCCTTGACTAGACAGACCTTTGTTGACAAAGTAGTGTCTCTCTGCTTTTTAATATTGCTATCTAGGTTGGTCATAACTTTTCTTCCAAGGAGTAAGCGTCTTTTAATTTCATGGCTGCAATCACTATCTGCAGTGATTTTGGAGCCCAGAAAAATAAAGTCAGCCACTGTTTCCTCTGTTTTCCCATCTATTTGCCATGAAGTGATGGGACTAATGCCATGATCTTCGTTTTCTGAATGTTGAGCTTTAAGCCACTTTTTCACTCTCCTCTTTCACTTTCATCAAGAGGTTCTTTAGTTCCTCTTCACTTTCCGCCATAAGGATGTTGTCATCTGCATATCTGAGGTTGTTGATATTTCTCCTGGCAATCTTGATTCCAGCTTGTGTTTCTTCCAACCCAGCATTTCTCATGATGTACTCTGCATATAAGTTAAATAAGCAGGGTGACAATATACAGCCTTGACGTACTCCTTTTCCTATTTGGAACCAGTCTGTTGTTCCATGTCCAGTTCTAACTGTTGCTTCCTGACCTGCATATAGGTTTCTCAAGAGGCAGGTTAGGTGGTCTGGTATTCCCATCTCTTTCAGAATTTTCCACAGTTTCTTGTGATCCACACAGTCAAAGGCTTTGGCATAATCAATAAAGCAGAAATAGATGTTTTTCTGAAACTCTCTTGCTTTTTCCATGATCCAGTGGATGTTGGCAATTTGATCTCTGGTTCCTCTGCCTTTTCTAAAACCAGCTTGAACATCTGGAAGTTCACGGTTCACGTATTGCTGAAGCCTGGCTTGGAGAATTTTGAGCATTACTTTGCTAGTGTGTGGGATGAGTGCAATTGTGCAGTAGTTTGAGCATTCTTTTGCATTGCCTTTCTCTGGGATTGGACTGAAAACAGAGCTTTTCCAGTCCTGTGGCCACTGCTGAGTTTTCCAAATTTGCTGGAATATTGAGTGCAGCACTTTCACAGCATCATCTCTTAGGATTTGAAATAGTTCAACTGGAATTCCATCACCTCCACTAGCTTTGTTTGTGGTGATGCTTCCTAAGGCCCACTTAACTTCATATAAGTAGGAGAGGAGAATCTTATCTTAAATATGCACACCCAATACTGGTATTGGAAATGTGATTCAGTGAACCTTTCAGTGTATTCCAGAGGGGTGAATGAATTGGGCAATCATAAAGTGAAGTTGCTCAGTCATGTCCGACTCTTTGCGACCCCATGGACTGTAGCCTGCCAGGCTCCTCTGTCCATGGTATTTTCCAGGTAAGAAAACTGGAGTGGGTTGCCATTTCCTTCTCCAGAGGATCCCAACACAGGGATCGAACCCAGGTCTCCCACATTGTAGGCAGAAGCTTTTACTGTCTGAGCCACCAGGGACGTCAGGCCATCATAAGTTGAAACTTAACCCTTGAATATCTCCTTCTATGTTTCTTATGTTCCAGAGTGCTGGGTCTAAGTGGCTTCTATAAGTGCAGATGTAGTAAGGAGTTAGTCTCTCAGTGGTGTCCAGCTCTTTGCAACTCCATGGACTGTAGCCCTCCAGGATTCTCTGTCCATGGACTTCTTCAGGCAAGGATACTGTAGTGGGTTGCCATTCCCGTCTCCCAGGGAATCTTCCTGACCCAGGGATCCAGCCTGGGTTTCCTATATTGTAGGCGGATTCTTTACCATGTGAGCTACCAGGGAAGTCCAGAGTGGACTTTGACATCAGACAATTTTGGATATTGTGTGATCTGAATTACTTCTCTGAGTTTCAAATTCCTTCTCTGGAAATTGCAGATAAAAACTGCTTCAGTTCAGTTCAGTTGCTCAGTTGTGTCCAACTGTTTGGGACCCCATGGACTACAGCATGCCAGACTTCCCTGTCCATCACCAACTCCCAGAGCTTACTCAAACTCATATCCATCATGTTGGTGATGCCATCCAACCATCCCATCCTCTGTCGTCCCCTTCTCCTCCCGCCTTCAATCTTTCCCAGCATCAGGGTCTTTTCCAATGAGTCAGTTCTTCGCATCAGGTCGCCAAAGTATTGGAGTTTCAGCATCAACATCAGTCCCTCCAATGAACACCCAGGACTTTAGGATGGACTGGCTGGATCTCCTTGCTGTCCAAAAGACCCTCAAGAGTCTTCTCCAACACCACAGTTCAAAAGCATCAATTCTTCAGCACTCAGCTTTCTTTATAGTCCAGCTCTCATTGTATTTTCATTCTAATGAAATAGAATCAATATCTCAATAATAGTTGTGCAAGGAAGCTCTTTATATTTTTTCATATCTTTCACATTTGCTTCATAGTTTTATAGTGTCTCAACTTTAATATGTTTATCTTAAAAGGAAACAGGAAGTACAAAAGGTAGAAAGCTCCATGACTTCAAAGAGAAAGAGCAGTAGAAAAAGACTCGAGAAGGGTGAGATCAAGCCTAAGATAAGTGAGGCTGGGACTGGTGTGACAGGTCCCAAGGTGAAGACAATGGCAGGCAGACAAGAGCAGAGTGAGGGGCCCTGGGAGCCTGGGTGTCCGGCAGCAGGAGGGAATAAAGCACGTGCCAGCCTGGGGTGGTTGGAAGGAGGAGGGCTGGTGATGGGAATCCACCGAGCTTGTGGTGGAGAGGCTCTGCCATGACCGAGGGTGACTGGCTGAGGGTGGGGTGGACGATGAGACTGGGCAAAAACCTGGGGGGCTTGGGAGAGGAGCCTGAGATGGTACGGTTGAGAAGCCAAGATTAAGGCAAAACAGTGGGTTTAGAGACGTGAGATTGGAGGGCATAGTGCAGGTGGGTCTTGAAGAAAAAAATATTTATGTCTAGAAGGAAGTTAAGCCTTTTTTCATGTTCCGAAAGCCTAAGTTAACACGGCAGTTGTGCCGCTTTTATTAGACCCTGTTTGACCCCGATACAAGTGAGGGTAAGGCAGGTGAGGTCTGAAGCAGCTCAAGAAAGGAGTAACAGCAAAATGGCAGGGAGATGGAGAGGGTTTGAGAAATGAGACCCCCCCCTTCCTGGGAATGGACCTGGAGAAGGGGTCAGGAAAGGTCTGGCAAGGAAAATTCCTCTTTCTGCTTAACCTCTCAGTTACTCCATACCCATCCTGGGATGCGGCAGGGCCTGAAGAGTAATATTTAGTCAGTCCCTGATAGCTTCAGAGCAGGTGACACTGTTGCCATCAGGAAAACATCAGCTTAAAATGTAACACAGGCAGTCCTTAGAACTCATTAGCTACTGAAAATCAACCATTCACTAGATAAGGTATTGAAGGAGTCTTGCAATGTCCTTTGTTCACACCCACTCAAATTTTAGTTGAGTTCAGTTCAGTTGCTCAGTCGTGTCCAACTCTTTGTGACCCCATGAATCGCAGCACGCCAGGCCTCCCTGTCCATCACCAACTCCCGAAGTTCACCCAAACTCATGTCCATTGAGTCGGCCATCCAACCATCTCATCCTCTGTTGTCCCCTTCTCCTCCTGCAGAGACTTTCAAAAGTTCTAGCTCGTTGTCATACACTGAGATGCATGCTTCGAGCTGTCTTCTGATTGTCAGTGGCTGATTGGTTTAGCTCATTCTCAGGCCACCTTTACCTTGGTGGGCAGCCTCAATATCCCTAATAAGAAAGCACATTAATTAGTTCATTTAAGGAGTTTGCTTTTTTTGAGACATGGCACTTAAGTGACAATGTCTTGTCAACTAAAGAACTTAAGAGCAGTGATTGCCCTTTATAAAGATTTAGTCCCCTATTTATGGGAATGATTTCCTAGTTCGAGCTAAGCTTCACAATATACCTTGGTTCACAAAAAATACAAGTTGTTTTAGGACAGGAAAGGTATTGGGATGCTTCAGATTGCAAATTTATTTTGATCATAAAAAGTACTGGGTAAAATCAGTACTGAGTAAATGTCATAGAGTTTCCACATGACATGACCTCTTCTTTGCTCCCCTAATAATGTCCTATGGAAATCCTTTGGCATTTTATTTTACCCAGTACTTTTTATGATCGAAATAAGTTTGCAATTTGAAGCATCCCAATACCTTTCCTCTTGTAAATAACTTGTAGTGAAGAGCAGGGAAGCTTGGCATGCTGCCTTTCATGGGATTGCAAAGCCAGACACAACTTAGCAACTGAACAACAAATGCCGTAGAATTTCCACAAGACATGACCTGCTCCCTTAGTGGAGTGTGGAGTATAAAGCCTTCGGATTTAAATGACCTGGGTCCAAAGCTGTGACATGCACTTAGATTAGGTCAGTTAGTTAAGTTCTGTTACCTCAGTTTCCTCATTTGTAAAGGGAGGATAATTAAAGTACCTTGTTTGAAGGGTTATAGCTAGATCAAGTGACATGGTATGCTGTAGAGCCTGGTGTATGATAAGTACTCGGTACATATTAGTCATTACTCTTACTGATAGTGACAGATGTTAGCAGAAGCAACAAAGGAAACAGTGCCAAATCAGGTTAAGACTTTCAGAAATACCTTCCATTTTATTTGGAGCTGCTTCTGAATATTGAGACTGTCTCCATGAAACCTTTAAATGAGAATCAGCAAGTATCAATCCAAAGCCACTTAGGTTTTCACCACTGGGGTTCATGTTGTTCTTCATAAACTAAGATAGTCCTTCGTTTTGCCTGAGAGTTAGTTGCCGACTGCCCTGCTGAAGGATCCGTGTGTTCTTTATCTCTGTGACATCAAGATGTTTGCAGGGAAAACTCACACCCATGCCATTTGCTTCTGGATGCTGCAGCAGATAATAAGACTCATGAATCCCAAGGTCAGGCACTGTTTCTCACACCTCCTTTGCTGTGAAATGATTGGATGCAGTATCTGTGGTGTTCAAAGATAAATCGGGGCATATTAAAAATTGTAAGAGTTTCACTTGCACAAAACTAGCTTCCAATGGACCAGTGCCAGAGCAAAAGTGGTTAGGAGTGTTCCACTGATTGGAGCTGGGATGTATGCGGGTGAAGGAGAGGGGATACTTTCATGGAGAAGTGTGTGAGTGCTAAGTCGCTTCGGTTGTGTCTGACTCTTTGTGACTCCATGAACTGTAGCCCACCAGGCTCCTCTGTCCGTGGAATTCTCCAGGCAAGAATACTGGGGTGGAGAAAAAGCAGAAGCAAAGTAAGGAAATCATTTGCTTGGCTATACTTTTAACTGTTGCATTGTAAGGGCAAGGCTTGTTGGCTGCTAGTGACTGGTCATCCCTAGGTTTCCTTTTCTCAACCTTAAGACATTTTGTAGGCTTAAACTTTGGTTCCCTTATGTAGGCTGCTAAGAGAACTACTTCAGACTAATGGTCTCCTTGTTTAACTCATTTAACAGTGGGACTTTTTTAAGGGATTTTTTGGTAGTTCAAAAAATTGTTATGAGGGTAATAGAAATAAATTGACTTGTAAACGTCCCAGAAAATAACACCACAATTTAGCCACAGGATCATGTCAGAATTGTGACCTTAAATAATTGCTCTCATTAAGTAGCTAGATTGCTCTGCTTACACCGTGTTTAGGGGAGAAAAATGAGGCTGCAGCTACCTGAAGGCTGGTTACCATGAAGTGTTGCTCACTTCTGAATCAAAGTACATTAGTACAGAAGACTGGAAGAGCAACTTTGCTGTGAGGGAAGCTGTGTAGTTAAGTTCTTTGGGACAGTGGGACTGCAATGTGAGACAACCCTTGTGAAGATGATAAACAGCTACCGAATGACACCGTCTCAGCAGATTTTTCCACCTCCCTTCTTATCCTCCTTCCCTGGACCCTAGACAAGTCCTTCTCATTGAAGTCTTCCATAAACTGACTCTTGCCGAAGGAAACCTTCCTGATGCCCTAGACTACGCTGGGTTACAAGACTGTAATTCATAAAGGTGGGGACCGTGCCTGTCTCGCCCAGTGCTCTGTCCTTAGTATCAACACAGGGTGTTTAGCACAGAGTAGCTGCTCAATAAACTTGTTAAACGAATGTTCAGTTGCCAAAGTGGAAGGAAGTGAAAGTCACTCAGTCATATCCAACTCTTTGCGACCCCATGAACTTATACCCCAGGCCAGAATACTGGAGTGGGTAGTCATTCCCTTCTCCAGGGGATCGTCCCAACCCAGGGATCAAACCCAGGTCTGCCGCATTGCAAGCAGATTCTTTACCAAATGAGCCAGCAGGGAAGCCCAAGAATACTGGAGGGGGTAGCCTGTCCCTTCTCCAGGGGATCTACCTGATCCAGGAATCGAACTGGGGTCTCCTGGATTGTATGCATATTCTTTACCAACTGAGTTATGAGGGAAACCCCAGTCGCTAAATCATCTCCAACTCTTCATGACTCCATGGACTGCAACACACCAGGGTTCCCTGTCCCTCACCATCTTCCTGACTTTGCCCAAATTCATGTCCATTGCATTGGTGATACCAACCAGCCATCTCATCTTCTGTTTCCCCCCCTGTTTCCTTCTGCTTTCAATCTTTCCCAGCATCAGGGTCTTTTTCAATGAGTCAACTCTTCGCATGAGGTGGCCAAAGTATTGGAGTTTCAGCTTCAGCATCAGTCCTTCCAATGAGCATTCAGAATTGATTTCCTTTCAGATTGACTGGTTCGATCTTCTTGCAGTCTAAGGGACTCTCAAGAGTCTTTTTCAGCATCACAGTTTGAAGATATTGATTCTTTGGCATTCTACCTTCTTTATGGTTGAGCTCTCACAAACAGTTAAATTAATATGAGCTATCTATTCTCTTCTGTAAATCCAGCCTAATACCACCACAACCAGCAACCCAGGCCTGATTTATAATTAGGACATGTAAAATACAGTCATACTGGTAGAGATATATGTATTTGGGGGCTAAAATTTGTCTCGGAGTGACACTGAATTACACAGATGGAATGCCATCCTATGTCAAGTAACTAAACCTTAGCCCTGCCCGGCTGCCCCGGGCAGAAAATATGCTGGCCATCCTTTTATACCATTTGGACTGTATTTCCAATTTCACATGTGAAAAATCTCCCTCAAACAGTAACACAGCCTACTTGACATTACTGATTTTATGAAGCTGAGGTCACTAGGTCAGAGTCACAGAAAACAGCCAACACTGAGAATGCCACAAATACTGCAAGTAATACCAGTTACGTTTATTAGGCTTGCTTTACAGCTGTAAAGGCACTTTCATATAGATTATACCATTGATCCTGAGACCAATTCTGTACAGAATCCACGGCATGTATTACCTCATTTTACAAATGAGTAACCTGAAGCTTGATGAGGTTAAGTGACTTGTTGGGATCTTACTAGTGACCACTGGAAGCATCAAGGCAGGGGTCTAGCCTTCAAGCTCTGTCCAGGGCGTTCTCTACATTACAAGGCAACCAGAGGGACATTGAGGCCCAGATGGTCCCCACTCTGGAGAGAGCTGAGCAAGGACCACCCTCCTCCTAGAGGAGAACGTTCCTCCTGGTTCAGAGCACAGTCTGGCAGCACCGGGCAGCCAGCAGCCCCCTGCTCTTGGCACACAGTTGCCAAAGAGCAGCTGGGAGGGTGAAGCCAGAGCTCGCCTGCCGTGGGTGGCTGTCTGCTGACTCTGAAGGGCTCTCTGCTCACATGGAAGGGATCCCAGGAACAGCCTGCAAGGGGCGAGAAGAGTGCTCCTGTGTGGCTCAGAGACCAGGTCAGCAAACCTCTGATGCATAATAAGCCAACCTCTGTGCTAGTTACGGGGGTCCAGAGGTGAGGAAAGGAGTTCTGTGTATGGGGTGGGGAGGTGATCTAACATGAACTTCATCTTTTTCATTTGAAGCATCAGTCAGTTCAGTCGCTCAGTCGTGTACTACTCTTTGTGACCCCATCGACTGGAACACGCCAGGCCTCCCTGTCCATCACCAACTCCCAGAGTTTACTCAAACTCATGTCCATTGAGTCAGTGATGCCATCCAACCATCTCATCCTCTGTCGTCCCCTTCTCCTCCTGCCCCCAATCCCTCCCAGCATCAGGGTCTTTTCCAATGAGTCAACTCTTCACATCAGGTGACCAAAATATTGGCGTTTCAGCTTCAGCATCAGTCCTTCCAATGCATATTCAGGACTGATTTCCTTTAGGATGGACTGGTTGGATCTTCTTGCAGTCCAAGGGACTCTCAAGAGTCTTCTCCAACACCACAATTGGAGAAGAGCATCAATTCTTTAGCACTCAGCTTTCTTTATACCACAACTCTCACATCCATACTTGACTACTGGAAAAACCATAGCTTTGATTAGACAGAGCTTTGTTGGCAAAGTAATGTCTCTGCTTTTTAATATGCTCTCTAGGTTGGTCATAGCTTTTCTTCCAAGGAGCGAAAGTCTTTTAATTTCATGGCTGCAGTCACCATCTGCAGTGATTTTTGAAGCCCCCCCAAAATAAAGTCTGTCATTGTTTCCGTTGTTTTCCCATCTATTTGCCATGAAGTGATGGGACCAGATGCCATGATCTTAGTTTTCTGAGTGTTGAGTTTTAAGCCAACTTTTTCACTCTCCTCTTTTACTTTCATCATTTGAAGCATAGCAGCCAATGTGTTCTGAAGGAGCAGCCTTCAGAGCCAGGCTTCTTAGCATTCTTTGGTGGCTGATACCATTTGATTTGTGTGCGCCTATGAATGCAGCACACAGGGGAGTTTTGAAATGAGAACATCTTGCCAGTATTCGACTTTGTTATTCTTTCTTTTCTCACTTGTATTCCCTTGCTGGCCTTCCATTCTGGGCATGAAATATTAGGGATATTGACTATTTATTTGCAACCGTGATTAATCTAAGTTAGGGGCTTCTCTGGGCCCTATTAAGCCAGCACATCTGACAAGTGAAATGCTGGCCCGGGGGAGCATTGCCGTGTGCTGTAAATCTGGTTAACTCTGTTACTGAAGACAAGCACTGTCAGCCAAATTTAAGGCTCCGAGATATCCGAGAAATGCTCAATATTCTTTGGCATAAGCCACAAGTCGAATGGCTGTCACCAATCATCGAGTTATTAGTTCAAGGTTATCAGGTGCAGTTTAACAAAGAGAAAGTTTATGATGCCACCATGACTCAAAGTTTGCCATAACCAAACTGACCTCCCATTGTGGCTTAATGGCAAAAGCACGTAGCTACAGTTCAGCCTCTTTGCCCCTCCAACCTGCTGCTCCCTGTTCTTGTTCTCACAAATTCCCATCTCAGCTTTGCCCTCTGACCCATTTTGAACACATTTTGGGGACCTGATCTTGGCTTAACCTTTGGACATAATTTTAAAAATATTTTCCCTCTGAGGTCACTTGTTTTCTTCCTTACTCTCTTCTCCGGCACCGAGGGACCTGCCATCTAGGCCTGGATATAAAATAAATTTTATTCAGTCAGGATTAAGATAGGCTGAATAAATACATTTTTCTCACCAGATACACGTCTCTTAAATTTAAGGGTATTTTGAGCTAATGGGAAACAATATTGTATTACTGGTATGGTTTTACCCCTAATAACTCACAAGTAAGAGGCATAGAGTAGTGATTATAGAGTCTCTGGAGACAGGCTACTGGGATCTGAAACTTGGTTCTGTATTACTTGATTGTGTAACTTTGGGGAAGTCACTTCGTTTCTCTGAGTTCAGTTTCCTCGTCTGTAAAGTGGGAAGGATAAGATAGCTGCTTCACAGTTACATGAGAAATCTTAACTGTTTATGTTACATCTTACTTTCGTAGTTCGTTACAGAAAAAAATGTGTTGAGAGTTTTCTATGTCAGGCAGTGTGCTAGCTATTGAGGAAAAATGAGCACAAGATGCAGTTTCCCCCACCCCCCCAGAGAACTCATCTCTATTGGGAAAAACAGAAAGGCAGCAGTGGCTTAGTGTAAGTGTATAGTAAGAGTAAGACAAGATGCTCTGAGAGCCTGTAGGAGCCTAATTGAACCCAGCCTTGGGCAGTCCAGGAAGGCTTCCTGGAGGAAGTGACATGACATTGAGTCCTGACAAGATGAGAGGGCATGAGCCAGGCAGAGTGAAGATCACATCCTAGGCAAAGAAAGCAACACATGTAGAGATCTGGAGGCAGAAGAAAAAATGGGTCACACTGGGAGGGACAGTAACTGGTTCAGTGGAGTGATTGTGGTACAACCTGAATGACAAAGATTTGTGAGGATGAAGCTCTGAGGGAAGGACCCATCAGGATACAGAAAGAGCAGATGGCAGTCAGGGTCCAGAGGGGGGCAATAAAAGAAGCGACTGATCAGTGTTCACAAGGTCCAGAAGAGGTAAGAGATGCAGGACCCAGCAGAAGACCGAAATTAGTAAAATGAAGACATTTAAATCAGAAAGTCAGTTCAGTTCAGTTCAGTTACTCAGTTGTGTCCAGCTCTTTGGGATCCCATGGACTGCAGCACGCCAGGCCTCCCTGTCCATCACCAACTCCTGGAGTCTACTCAAACTCATGTCCATCAAGTTGGTGATGCCATCCAACCATCTCATCCTCTGTTGCCCCCTTCTCCTCCTGCTCCCAATCCCTCCCAGCATCAGGGTCTTTTCAAATGAGTCAGCTCTTTGCATCAGGTGGCCAACGTATTGGAGTTTTAGCTTCAACATCAGTCCTTCCAATGGACACCCAGGAGTGATCTCCTTTAGGATGGACTGGTTGGATCTCCTTGCAGTCCAAGGGACTCTCAAGAGTCTTCTCCAACACCACAGTTCAAAAGCATCAATTCTTTGGTGCTCAGCTTTCTTTATAGTCCAACTCTCACATCCATACATGACTACTGGAAAAACCATAGTTTTGACTAGATGGACCTTTGTTGGCAAAGTAATGTCTGTGCTTTTTAATGTGCTGTCTAGGTTGATCATAGCTTTTCTTCTAAGGAGCACGTGTCTTTTAATTTCATGGCTGCAGTCACCATCTGCAGTGATTTTGGAGCCCCGAAAAAAAAAGTCTGACACTGTTTCCACTGTTTCCCCATCTATTTCCCATGAAGTGATGGGACCAGGTGCCATGATCTTCATTTTCTGAATGTTGAGCTTTAAGCCAACTTTTTCACTCCTCTTTCACTTTCATCAAGAGGCTTTTTAGCTCCTCTTCACTTTCTGCCATAAGGGTGGTGTCATCTGCACATCTGAGGTTATTGATATTTCTCCTGGCAATCTTGATTCCAGCTTGTGTTTCTTCCAGTCCAGCGTTTCTCATAATGTACTCTGCATATAAGTTAAATAAGCAGGGTGACAATATAGCCAAGGGCTAATTAATCAGATGAGAGCAACAGAGCAGAAGCAGCAGCCAAGTTGATATGAATGGTTACAGAGAACTGTGAACTAGCTCTTTCAATGTTCCTGAGCACAGGATAGGTGCTGGGATGTGAGACTTTGAGCATGTTGAGAGCAAGGAGGAAGTTTACATCAGAGTGCTCAAACTGAATTAGACACTAGCATATTCACATTCCAGAGGGGCTAATAACTTGTCTCTTTCGAAACTAATATTCTTTAAATATTGATATTTGGATAAAAGATATTTGTAGGGGAGGTTGAATACTGCATGTAAGGAAGAGAGAATAGTTTTCCCCCAACGGTCCCAGCAATTCAGATGTGGGCCACGGTCTTTCCCAATACTGTACTTAACAAGACCCTCTCTTTCTTAGATGACAGTCAAGCACATTGCTTGAGGTCTCATCCTGCTTTGCATCTCAGGAATTTTAACACTGTTCCTCCAAACTCCATACAGTGGTCTTCTTCACAAAAATTTTAGCATTTGCAAACTCCCCCCTCCTGTGACATTTCCCATGAGGTTTTAGCAAGGAGTGACATTTAAAGTATTTAATACTCGGTGTTATACACATGGGCTTGCCTGGTGGCTCAGCAGTGAAGAATCTGCCTGCCAATGCAGGAGATGCAAGTTTGATTCCTGGGTTGGGAAGATCCTCTGGAGAAGGAACTGACAACCCACTCTAGTATGCCTGCCTGGACAATCCCATGGACAGAGGAGCCTGCAGGCTACAGTCCATGGGGTCACAAAAGAGTCAGCCACAACTTATCAACTAAACAACGATACACATGCCGATTAGAATGGCATCTGTGTGAGTGCAGAGTAAAGCCGGGATGCCTGCTGGGCCAGACGGTAAACCTTCTGTGTCTGGTTGGTGAAGGAGTCCAGGGGGCATGAGCTGGGGTGGTGGGGAACTTCTGGAAGGCCCCGGGTGGAAACTAGGGAGACCAAAACAGGGGTCAAGAGACCTACAGGCTCAGAAAAACCGTATGGAAGTACTTCAACATTTGAAGTACTGGAGCAATTATGCTGTTCGTATCTGTTCATCAGCAGCTCTGGTTTTGACACCTGTCAGAGGTTGGTGCTGCGGTAAAGTACTTCGCTCTACTATTTTCTGAGTCCAGCTGTGGGCTTCTGTGATGCTGAGAGGAGATGTCCTGGGGCAGAAAGGCAGGTAATCTACATGAGACATGCTGGGTGTTTACTGGAGGAGAAAAAGCACAACCTGCAAACACATACGTGCGTGCACATGTGCATGTGTGAGTGAATTTGCACTGGTTACCAGAGAACTGAAAATTTCGTTCCTCTTTATCTTTCTATTCCTTTTACCTATAAGACCAAGAAGGAGATGTCTTAGAGTTCAAATTCACTTGACTGTGAAAGCAGATCTAAGTGTAGCTCAAGCTCTTAAATGGGAGAAAGGTGGAAATAACCCAAAGGTGACCAAAATTCTGTTGCAATCTCCTCTGGTGGTGAGCTAAAGCTTAAAAACTGCATCACCATTTTTTTTTTTTTTTTAGAAAAATGGCTGGTTGCTGTGAGTCATGGAGAGGGACCATAGTCTTTACCCTAAAATCAGGAGTTGCCGTGCAATTCACTAGGGAATCCCCACAGCCACCTTTGTCAGATAACAGCTCTGCCCACCAACTTGGGATGAGTTTTCCTCCAAAGCCTTCCTGATACATAGTTGTTTCAAGAGTGAGAGAGTCAATGTATCTTGAAAATAGCTTTGACAGAATTACTGTCTACATTCTTGCAGCTCAAGTTCATGGGATATTTCTTCAATTTTCCTCATCACAGGTAAGACGTCCTAGTGGTGAGTACCTTCATTACGTTGTTATCATAATAATGATAATGTGAACATGTAGTCTGTTCTCTTAGGTGTTTCTTTAATGCCAATTCACTCAAGTGTGTTAGAAAATAAATCGAAGCTTGTTAAAAATGTTGAGAGTTTGAGCAACAATTTGAATCAGGCAGCATCAAACCAGACGTGTCGTGCAAAACAGGAACTCGGGGAAAGACTTTACAGAGAAGAGATAGAGGCAAAGCCAGAAAACTACTTGACTGGCTGGGGTTTAAGCAGTTGCTTTCTTTGAATAAGCCTGGTTGGTGATTTGTGATTGGTTGTCCTTTGGCTTCCATTTCTTAACCTTGAGACATTTATAGGTTTGGGGTTGGTTTGCTTAGTAGACTGCTAACATGTTAGAACCATCTCATTCTGTTGATTTCTTGTTTGATTGACTTACATATGTATTTGTAAATTGGGAATAAGGGCAGTATATTATGGAAGCTGGGTGAGTTCATACATAATTTTCCTCAGCATGTTAATGTTTCAAAGCCAAGCTTTCTCACAATTAGTGAGGAAGCTTCTGAGAGTATTAAAACTTAAGATAAAAGCTAAAAATTCTGCAGAAATACCTTTTCTTTGTATGAAATGTGGCTTGTTAGAGGCTTCAAGAATCACTGCATTTTCTTGTTAAGCTCTCTGGGGAGTTTCAGGTAGAGAGGAGAAGTGGAAAGATGTTTACTCCATTTTAAAAGAGAAATTAGTGATAAATTAGGCCATTTTTGGATTGTATTTTAAATTTTGGTTAAACTGATTTCTGTGGAACTGCTTGTCTTCAAGGACATTTATTTCAAAAGAAAGAAAGCATGATTCTAGTTCAAAAGGCCATAAAATTTGAGTGACTGAGGTTCTAAGGCAAATGCCCATGGAAATTTAACGATGCTAGCATAATTATATTAGAATTCTAATTGGTTTTGTTAGGGTGCTGATTTCAAAATTGTATTTTTATCAATACATATTATATATTATATTAGTTTCAGATATACAACATAATGATTCAACATTTTGATAGATTAAACTCCATATAAAATTATTATAAAATATTGGTCACATTCCCTGCACTGTACATGAATCCTTGTAGCTTATTTATTTTATATATAATGTATGCGGTTAGTCACTCAGTCGTGTCTGACTCTTTGTATGGACTGTACACGAATGGACTGGCATGGACTGTAGCCCGCCAGGCTCCTCTGTCCATGGGGAGTCTCCAGGCAAGAATACTGGAGTGGGTTGCCATGCTCTCCTCCAGGGGATCTTCCCAACCCAGGGATTGAACCCGGGTCTCCCGTATTGCAGGCAGATTCTTTACCGTCTGAGCCACCAGGGAAGCCTCTATCGTATACGTAATCGTTTGTGCTGATTAATACCCTGCCTCTATCAAGCCCTTCCCCGGTCTCATCTTCCCAGCAGTAACTGCTAGCTTGTTCTCTGTATCTGTGAGCTCGTTTCTGCTTTGGTATATTAATTCATGTGTTTTATTTTGTAGATGCCACATATAAGTGATAACATAGAGTATTTGTCTTTTTTCTGTCTGACTTATTTCACTAAGCATAATACCCTCCACTAAGCATAATACCCTCCACTAAGCATAATGCCACATATAAGTGATAACAGAGTATTTGTCTTTTTTCTGTCTGACTTATTTCACTAAGCATAATACCCTCCAAGGCCATCCATATTGTTGCAAAAGGCAACATTTTCACACTTTTTATGGCTGAGTAATATTCCATTGTGTGTGTGTATATATATATATATATATATATGCACCATATTTTATCCATTTGTTGATGAACACCAGATTGCTTCTGTATTTTGATTATTGTAAATAATGCCACTATGGACGTCGAAGTGCATTTATCTACTCCAGTTAGTGTTTTCTTTTTCTTCAGGTACATACCTAGGGATGAAATTGCTGCATTACATGGTAGTTCTATTTTTAGTTTTTTGAGGAACATCCACACTGTTTTCCATAGTGGATTTTCAAATTTACATTTCCACCAGCAGTTTATAAAGGTTCCCTCTTATCTGCATCTGTACCAAACATCTGTTATTTGTGGTCTTTTTTTGATGTTAGCCATTCTGATAGGTGTGAAGGGATATCTTTATTATAGTTTTGATTGGCATCTCTCCAGTAGCTAGTGATGTTGACCATCTTTTCATGTGCCTGTTAGCTATCTGTCTTTTTAGGAAAAATGTCTTTTTAGGTCTTCAATTTTTCAGTTGGGTTTTTTTGTTTTTTTTATATTGAATTGTATGAGCTGTTTATACATTTTGGATTTTATCCCTTTATCGGTCACATTATTTACAAATACTTCCTCCCATTCTGCAAGTTGTCGTTTCATTTTGTCTAAATGGTTTCCTTTGCTGTTCAAAAGCCTTTAAGTTCAATTCAGTCCCATTTGTTTATTTTTGCTTTTGTTTCCTTTGCCTTGGGAGACAGATTCAAAAATATATTGCTATGATTTATGTCAACGTGTATTCTGCCTATATTTTCTTCAAGGGGTTTTATGGTTTACAGTATTAATATTTAGGTCTTGAATCCAATATCTGTAAATGCTGTGAGAAGATGTTCTAATTTCATGCTTTGACATGTAGCCGTCAGGTTCTTCAGGCACCACGCAGTGAAGAGAATGTCTTTGCCCATTGTGTATTCTTACGCCCTTTGTTGTAGATTAATTGACCGTAAGTGCATACGTTTATTTCTGGACTCTGTTCTGTTCCATTGAACAGAACCATAAGGCTCTGTTTTTGTGTCGTACCATACTGTTTTGATTACTGTGAATTTATAATATGGTATAAATTCAGGGAACATGATACCTCCAGCTCTGTTCTTCTCAAGATTTCTTTGGCTATTTGGGATCTTTTGTGTTTCCATACAAATTTTAGAATCATTTATTCTATTTCTGTGGAAAATGCCATTAGTATTTTGATAAAGATTACATTGAATCTTTGATTGCCCTGAGTAGCATGGTCGTTTTAACATTAATTCTTCCAATCCACGCACACAATACAGCTTTCTATCTGTTGTGTTATCTTCAATTTCTTTCATCACTTCCTTAAATTTTTTTAAGAACAGGTCCTTTTCCGCCTTTGGTTGGTTTATTCCTAGATATTTTATTCTCTTTGATGTGTTGGTAAATGGGATTATTTTCTTAATTTCTCTTTCTGATAGTTTATTGTTATTCTATATAAATGCAATAATTTTCTTTATATTAATTTTGTATCCTGCAACTTTACCACATTCATTGACAGGTCTGGTAGTTTTCTGTTGGAATCTTTAGGATTTTCTATGTATAGTATTGTGTCATCTCTAAACAACATCAGGCACATAGATCAGTGGAACAGAAGAGAGAGCCCTGAAGTAAACCAATGCACTTACCTTCAATCGATCTCCAACAGAGAATTTAGGAATACACAATTGGGAATAAAAGTGACAGGAGTGGGCATCTTTGTCTTGTTTCTGATCTCAGAAAGAATGCTTTCGCCTTTTCACCATTAAGTGTGGTGTTAGCTGTGGGCTCATATCCAGCCTTTACTATGCTGAAGCACATTCCCTCTATACCCCCTTTGTGGAGAGTTTGTACCATAAATGCATGCTTAAGGGTAAGGTAAGGGTAAGGTGAAGTCGCTCACTCGTGTCCGACTCTCTGCACCCCCGTGGACTGTAACCTACTAGGCTTCTCCCTCCATGGGATTCTCCAGGCAAGAAAACTGGAGTGGATTGCCATTTACTTTTGTAAAAAAGCTTTGCCTGCATCTATTGAAACAATCATATGGTTTTTATTCTTCAATTTGTTAATGATCTATATCACATTGACTTTGGTTTGTGAATACAGGGCCATCTTTGCATCCCTGGGATAAATCTCATTTGATTGTGGTGTATGATCCTTTTAATATATTGTTGCTTTCATTTTGCTAATATTTTGTTGGAGAAATTTTACATCTATGTTCATCAGTGATAATGGCCTATAATTTTGTTTTTTGTGTGATATGTATGTATATATATATATAAATCTGCTAAGTCTATTTAGTCTAATGTGTGATTTAAGGCCAATGTTTCATTATTGATTTTCTATCTGGATGATCTATTGATGTAAGTGGGGTGTTAAAGTACCCTACTATCGTTATGTTACTGTACATTTCTCCCTATGTCTGTTACTATTTGCTTTATGTACTTAGGTAGCCCTATGTTGGCTATCTTCAATCTATTTATCTTTATTTATGTATTTATAATTGTTATGTTTTCTATGTGAATTTATCCCTTGATCATTATGTAATGTCCTTCTTTGTTTTTTGTTAGAGTCTTTATTTTATAGTCTATTTTATCTGATAGAAGTATTGCTGTGCCTTTCTTTTGCATGGAATATCTTTTTCTATCCCCTCACTTTCAGTTTGTGTGTGTCTTTAGATCTGAACTGAGTCTTTAGTAGGCAACATATATATGGATTGTGTGTGTGTGTGTGTACATGTATACACAGCCTGAAGTAGTGGCAACGGTTAGAGAATGATTATTAAAAACTCAGGAAAGGAGTCAGAAATGTCCTTGGCCATGTATTTCTTCCAGTGAGGTTGTGTCCTTCAAAAACCCATCTTTTATCAACATTTATAAATAAGTGTTTCCCCCTCTTTGGGCACAAATGCAATGGCTACTATTAATAAAAGTCTGCATTGCTTTGCTTGCCTTTCTAAGGTTCAGGAAAGTCATTTTCTAAGAACTCTAAGTACTTTGAGGTTGATTGGTCTTCAGACTTGTTACTTGTATCGCCTTAGGCACTCTGAACACACTGTGTGGAGAAAGCAATCTTTTCAAAGCCAGATTCCACTGTGAGTTCCAAATTTATGGCCACCACTGGTATGTACAGGAAAGAGAGAGAGTCATTTCCTAGGCAGGCTGATAAGTCCGGGGTCCCTGAGGAGGAGAGAGGGGTCTGGGGCTCTTGAAGAGGAGATAGGGTCTGGAATTCTCAAGGAGGAGGAAAGAACAAAAGTTTGTCCCCTACATTCCTTAGTAAGGATTATATAACAACAATGTATCCTGCTTGAGGAGAGTTTCTTCTTGAAAACCTTCTGACTAATCCTGTTATCTTAGAATGTGTATTATGGGAGTGGGTCTGGTAAGATCTTTAGAACCTTGAGACATTCTTTTGATTTATTGTAAGAACTAATTTTAAAAAGTATATAATTCCCTTGCTTAGACTAGCAGTGGGGGGCACTCTCTGTCCCCCTTCTGCTGTCTATGTCAGAACCTTTCTCTGTCCCTTTTTCACTTTAATAAAACTCTGCTACACAAAAGCTCTTGAGTGATCAAGCCTGGTCCCTGGTCCCTCGTCCCTGGTCCCGAAGCTAAATCTTCTTCTTCGGAGACCATGAATCCAACATCGTTCACCGTAAGCTATCAAAAGGAACTTTGACTTTCTAAGTTTGTTCTCCTGTTTACAATTTGAATAAATACAACTCATATTATTTGAACCCTTTCTGGGGAAAAATAGGTCCATTGGGCGCAGTTAAGCTGGTCATAGCTGCCCTTCTTACCTAACAGGTAATTTTATAGCTTCGAGTTCTTGGTGTTTGTCCCTTTTTACACATTTCTAACTGGAGATAAGTATACAATTATTGATACTGCTTTTTGGAATAATTTTTGGAACGTTTCAGCATTGATATGAGGTGAAAGGAAGTTTAGTCTTTCTGTTCTGGTAGCTTCCCTGGTGGCTCAGAGGTTAAAGTGTCTGCCTCCAATGTGGGAGACCTGGGTTCAATCCCTGGGTTGGGAATATCCCCTGGAGAAGGAAATGGCAATCCACTCCAGTATTCTTGCCTGGAGAATCCCATGGAGGGAGAAGCCTCGTAGATTACAGTCCACGGGGTTGCAAAGAGTTGGACACGACTGAGTGACTTCACCTTACCCTTACCCTAATCAGATTTACCTGCAAACTTCTGGTTTATTTCTACTACAGTCTGATTTTGGTTCTACCTTCTGTCTACATGTTGTTTCAAACTAGGGCAGAGAGCAAACGACCTCTGCCCTGGAATCAGTGGCTCTAATCCTGTCCGAAGAGAGCATTGGTTTTTCCACCCTTCCTTGGTAGGCTTCTGGGTGTGACGATTAGTTTTCTTTTCCTGGTTTCAGCAGAGGTTTTGGCCTTGATCCCTTATCTGCTTTGCTCTGTATTTGCTGAGTGAATGAACAAGTATACTAGGTCAGTCCAGTCTCCCAACCCTGCCCCTTAACACAAATCAAAGGACATGATTTTTAGCCACCTAAGAAAAATGTTTTAATAAAGTGTCTCTAGAAAATAAAATTTAAAATTATCTACAGCCTATAACATATTATTCTGCCTTATTTTAATGTGTGTACAGTGCATTCATTTTTCAAGGTGGATGAATCATAAGCTAATTTAAAACAATTTAGCCATGAAAATCCCTGTAGCGTGTGCAGAACTAAGATTAAATTTAAGGCAATAATAATTCCCTGTCAGGAGAAAATGACTATATTTCATCACGGTACTTCACTTGAAAAGTAATTGAGTCACCATTTCTATTCCCATTACCATCTGAACATTGTAAAACTAAATTAAAAACTATGAAATTGTAATATGGTTATTTGAAAAGTCTATTTTAATTGTCAGACTTGAATGTGAGACTTTGCATCTAACACAAGTTATTTTTTCAAAAGTAGGAAAGCCCTAAATTATATTTATGGAAACATAATACCATTTGGGGCATTAAATGAAAGTACTATTCATATATCTTGTTGTAAAATTTTAACTAGAAAATTCTGGGAATGGATTTTTTTTTCAATATTTCTCTCAAAACTAAGAACAAATCTTTCTTAAGCTACAGACTTAGATATTCAAAAATTGTATTTTTTTCCTATCTTGAGTTCCCAGTATACCCAATAATAGAGAATTACTTTTAGAAATTCAGGAGTTTTCTTAGTGAATTCTGGGATCATGTGTTTCTTGTTCAGGGTTTATTTACTACCTGGAAGTGGAGAGAGGGCTTTAAGTTACACACAGATGGGGGCGATTGTTGGAGACAGGGGCCTGGTCCTCAAACAGCATTCATCTTCTCATAAAAATGATATTCATTTATGTTCTCACTGTCAGATTTCATGCTCCTGAGTGTACATGGCCAGAAAAATGTAGCGACGCTCCCCTTGTTACAGCAGATCAGGGAATCTGATAACCCTGGTCCATGGCAAAAGAAGTAGGAGCTTTGGAAGTGAATCAGGCTTCTATTGCAGATGTTGGATGAATGAATGAACGCATAAATAAGTAAATGTTTCCATCGCTACAGTTTTGAGAACCAGGAAGCTAGTTGTCTCTCTTTCCACAGGACAGAACTGGTCTGTTTGTTTATCGCTTGTTCTCAGCTCTCAGGGGACTTGCTGCTTGCCTTTTCCCTGTGCTGTTCCTGCCACTGGTCTCCTTGACTCCTGTTTTGTTTTTGCTTTTGCTTTTTATTTCCCCTGGCTCGTATTCTTTCTCCTATGTGCCTTGGCCTTCCTGAGAAAAGGTTAATATTGCGTTGCCTTTTTCGGCCAGACTAGCCTTGCACGAGCGGCCCCAGTGTAAGGAGCAGAGCTGTCTTCTTTGGCTCCTCATGACTGTGTATCTGCTGCTTCTGTGTCATAATCCAGTCCCAGGGCTCGCGAGGCAGACTGCCAGAACACAGAGATTGTACGCACGGTGCTGGCTGCAGACATCAAGCAGAATCAGCATTTGTGTGTAGGTCTGCTGTGTGATGCTTGCAGGTTGTTCGAACACAAACCTGTAGGACCCAGACTGGGCAAACCAAACCCAAAGAGGAAAAACTGCATAAACAAATGTTTGACATTATCTGATGATCAAGCATTCCAGTCTAATTATAGTGCTAGACCATGCCAAGCATTGATTTGTCTCCTAAGTTTGCAGAGGACGCTAGGCATTTGTTTTCTCATAATTAGTTTTTAACCTAATTATTATGTAGGTTCTGATGAACCGGCTCATTCTTCATCAGTAGAAGGAGACCCCAGAGTCAGGCTTGTGTAGCGTAAGTTCACCCCATTCTCAAACTCATGCTTTAATAGAGTAATTGCTTAGAAAATCACTTTCAGATAATCAGCTCAAAATCCTGCCTTCAATTAGAAGAAAAGTTCATTTAATTACTATAAAGTATTAATTAAATGCAGACCATAATTTAATTATCCCAGACCTACTGAATCCAGAATCTGCATGTTGACAAGATTCCTGTGAAATTCATATGCATGTTAAAGTTTAAGACCATTTCTCAAACTTGGTGGCATAGTGCAATAACCCCTGGAGTTAAAACTTACTGCTGGCTGCTGCTGCTGCTGCTGCTAAGTCACTTCAGTCATGTCCGACTCTGTGCAACCCCATAAATGGCCTCCCACCAGGCTCCCCCGTCCCTGGGATTCTCCAGGCAAGAACCCTGGAGTGGGTTGCCATTTCTTTCTCCAATGCATGAAAGTGAAAAGTGAAGTGAAGTCGCTCAGTCGTGTCTGACTCTTCTCGACCCCATGGACTGCAGCCTATCAGGCTCCTCCATCCATGGGATTTTCCAGGCAAGAGTACTGGAGTGGGGTGCCATTGCCTTCTCCGTTAGCTTCCTCTTAAGAAGATTCTGATTCAGCTGGCATGGGGTCTGGTTTAAGCATCAGGATTTGTGAAAAACTTCTTAGGTGTTTCAAATGTGCAGAAAACTTTGAGAATCACTGGTCAAGGAGAGTGAAAGGGTAAATAGACCAGAACAGTCGTCCTCAATCTTTGTGGATATCACCACCAAATACAGAGAGCCAGGCTGATGGACTAGGATAGACCCTGAGCTCTTGTAGGTGCCAAGTTTCCCATTGGCTCTGACGAACACCAATGTTTAAGAACCACTCAACCAGGAAAGCATAGATAATCATCAGGCAGCTTTCAGGGTCTCTTTGACATTGCTGGGGAATCTCCCTTTGGTTTTGTTTTTATGACTTGGTGAGAACACTGATACGAGTATCTGTGTGACCATTCTATTAACTCCCTATTTTATCACCTAAGAAGTATCTAGAACTGATTCTTCAGGGATTAAATCATGCCCTGATTGTTTGCTGCTGCTGGTAAGTAGCGTAGTGCTACCAAGAACATTTTTTATGTGGGATGGAGTGAGTGAGTACCCCACGGTCACACAGAGAAAGGCAGAGTATGAGCAATAGCTCTGATAATCTTTACAAGGTTGAGCAGATAAGCCTGCAACTCAGCCTAAACCATATGGTTAATTATTACAAAGATAAATTAGTCCAATAAAAGAATGAAGTTTACCGGTAATATATTTACTGACATGCACGTAATCCATCATTTGTAGCATAATTATGCCCAAATGGTGAGGAGTTTGACTAGATGGCTATAACTAATGTTACTTTCATACTGGCATCCTTGTTTTTATCAATTTTTCTATCCCCAATTTAAGTCTGTGTTATATATCAATACAATCAGCACAAAAGCTTAGTTTTCCCGCAGTAGCGTACAGTTTGTCCTATGAAACATGCATGTCATTTTGTAGGCATTTGTAAATGTGGAGGAGAAGCCTTAGCATCCCAGCATATCTGAGAAGAGACTCAGTTGGCTTTGCCCCATTTCCTCTATACCTCCTCTGACTCCCATCTCTGCTCCTCAAAGATGCCGTCTCTCAACTTTCTTACAGAATCGAAGATGAGTGCTTATAAATAGACAAACCTGGTGTCCACAGTGTTTGGATCAATTGCCCTTCTTAAATATTTGAGCAATTCTCTCCAAAGGAAGTCGAGCGTGCCCTGCTGGGCAGATTTCTGGAAATAAGGCTTCTTTTTCATGCTCCCTTGCCATCCACTCCACCTGTGACCTCCTCAGTGTCTCCCAAGAAGCACACAGTGCCCTTGAGCTGCCCTTTGGCTGCTTGGTATTTCCCCACTGGAATTCTTTTACCAGGCCCACCCTCTAGTAGTTCTTCCTACATCTCTCAGGGACTTGAGTATCTGATAGATTTTGATTTTAGATTCATATAGGTAATTCTGCATTAATGAGTGACCACATTATTTTAAGTTTTTTTTTTTTCACACACAGAAAAACTGGTTGTAACTAGCTTAAATTTTTAAAAAGCTTTACAAAGGAAAATGAACAGGAAGGAGGGAGTGTCTCAGAATTTAAGAAAGAATTGCACCACTTCGCCCTGGAAAAGGCAAGGAATAGGGCAGAAAATGTAGTTGAATCTTACCAGAGGAGCTGAAAGTAAAGTGACTTGTCTCCACAGCTGTGTTGGAGCTGGTTCAGAGAGGCTTGGCAGAACAAGTTATATTTTCTGGAGTTTTGCAAACGTAATGACATTACGTTAGTACCTTGAAATCGGCCATAAGGTATTTACACCAAGGAAATTGGCAGCTGCTACAAAAAGCATTCCCAGCATACCACCACTCAGGTCTATCTTTGTTCTGAACTTCAGATTCCAAAGAGTTGTATTGGAATGGGGCATTTTAAGTGTCCGTTTCTGTGTTAATTATGTAAGGCAAGGAGAACAGGGTTATAATATACAGACACAGCAAGCACTGTATATCAATGATGCCCCCAGGAAAGGGGATTTTTATGAACTGGGAAGCCACCCAAAGCCTTTCTGCACAGTTTCTATCCCTTTTCAAATATTTACTTCTTAAACGGGGTTAAACAATTAGGAAATTATGAAATATGACATGTTTCCCTCACTGGAAGAGAAATTATGTACTTAGCCATGACTGTGATAAATGCTACGGCCACTTCAGAGGGTCACAACTGACTGCATGTTGTAACCACTTGGGACCTTTAACAGTAGACCAATTAATGGGCCTCATCAGACAGATCCATGCTTGAACTGAGTGTCACCAAGTTTTAAAAGCACCTCAGCATGGAGACTGTTGTGTAGTTGCTAAGTCATGTCCAGCTCTTTGCAACCCCATGGACTGCAGCATGCCAGGCTTCCCCATCCTTCACTGTTTCACAGAGTTTGCTCAAATTCATGTCCACCGAGTCAGTGATGCCGTCCAACCATCTCATTCTCTGCTGTGCTCTTCTCCTTTGTCCTTCCATCTTTCCCAGAATCAGGGTCTTTTCTGATGAGTTGTCTCTTTGCATCAGGTGGCCAAATCATTGGAGCTTCAGCTTCAGCATCATTCCTTCCATTGAATATTCAGAGCTGATTTCCTTTAAAAGAGTATTGTTTTGTATGTTTGAAAGTTGCTAAAAAAAAGTAGATTTTTCTTGTGTTTTCATTGCAAGAAAAATAAGATTGTAACTATAAATGGGGATGAATGTTAAGTAAATCATTTCATATATATTTCACAATATATACATGTATCAAAGCACATTCTTCTGCACATAAAACAAATATAAGATTTCACATCAATTATATCTCAGCAAGAAAAGAAGAAAGCATCTCATATAATTCCAAAGGAAAGCAGGGCTGAAAACAACTGAAGTTATGAGATGGCATCATTAAAGCCTTTGTTGGTGTTGCTGTTGTTCAGTCACTTAGTTGTATCCAACTATTTGCTACCCCATGGACTGTAGCATGCCAGGCTTCCCCGTCCTTCACTATCTCCCTTAGTTTGCTCAGACTCATGTCCATTGAGTTGATGAGGCTATCCAACCATCTCATCCTCTGTCATCCCCTTCTCCTGCCCTCAATCTTTCCCAGCATCAGGGTCTTTTCAAATGAGTCAGTTCTTTGCATCAGGTGGCCAAAGGATTGGAGATTCAGCTTCAGTGTCAGTCCTTCCAATGAATACTCAGGGTTAATTTTCTTTAGGATTGACTGATTTGATCTCCTTGCTGTCCAAGGGACTCTCAAAAGTTTGTTCCAGCACCACAGTTCAAAAGCATCAGTTCTTCATTGCTCAGGCTTTTTTATTGTCTAGTTCTCATGTCTGTACATGACTACTGGAAAAACCATCGCTTTGACTGTACAGACCTTTGTTGACAAAGTAATGTCTCTGCTTTTTAATACGCTGTTTGCCATAGCTTTTCTTCCAAGGAGTAAGCATCTTTTAATTTCATGACAGCAGTCACCATCCGCAGTGCTTTTGGAACCTAAGAGAATAAAAGTTGTCACTGTTTCCACTTTTTTCCCTTCTATTTGTCATGAAGTGAGGACTAAGTGCCATGATCTCAGTTTTTTGAATGTTGAGTTTTAAGCCAGCTTTTCCACTCTCCTCTTTCACTTTTATCAATAGACTCTTTAGTTCCTCTTTGCCTTTTTTTTAGTTCCTCTTTGTTTTCTGCCATTAGAGTGGTGTCATCTGCATATTTAAGGTTATTGATTTCTCCCCACAATCTTGATTCCAGCTTGTGATTCAGCCAGGTACATTCTTTTCACATGATGTACCCTGCATATAAGTTAAATAGGCAGAGTGACAATACACAGTCTGGAATGAATGGAATTGTGCAGTAGTTTGAACATTCTTCAGCATTGCCCTTCTTCGAGGTTGGAATGACAACTGACCTTCTCCAGTCCTGTGACCACAGCTGAGTTTTCCAAGTTTGCTGACATATTGAGTGCAACACTTTAATAGTATCATCTTTTAGGATTTGAAATAGCTCAGCTGGAATTCCATCTTCTCCATTAACTTTGTTCGTAGTAATGCTTCCTAAGGCGCACTTGACTTCACACTCCAGGACGTCTGGCTCTAGGTGAATGACCATACCATCATGGTTATCCTGGTCATTAAGACCTTTTTTGTACAGTCCCGTGCATTCTTGCCACCTCTTCTTAATCTCTTCTGCTTCTGTTATTTCCTTGCAGTTTCTGTCCTTTACTGTGCCCATCTTTGCATGAGATGTTCTCTTGGTGTCTCTAATTTTCTTGAAGAGATCTCTGTTCTTTCCCATTCTATTGTTTTCCTCTATTTCTTTGTATTGTTCTTTGAAGAAGGCCTTCTTTTTTCTCCGTGCTATTCTCTAGAACTCTGCATTCATTTGGGCATAGCTTTCCCTTTCTCCCTTGGTTTTCCATTCTCTTCTTTTCTCAGCTATTTGTAAGGCCTCCTCAGACAACCATTTTGCCTTCTTGCATTTCTTTTTCTTAGGGATGGTTTTGGTCACCACCTCTAGTACAATGTTACACACCTCTATCCATACTTCTTTAGGCACTCTATCATGTCTAATCCCGTGAGTCTATTTGTCACTTCCACCATATCATGAGGGGTTTTATTTAGGTCATACATGAAAGGCCTAGTGGTTTTCCCTACTTTTTTCAACTGAAGTCTGAATTTTGCAATAAGGAGCTCATGATCTCAGCCACAGTCAGCTCCAGGTCTTGTTTTTCCTGACTAAATAGAGTGTCTCTCTATTTGGCTGCAAAGAATATAATCAATCTGATTTTGGTATTGACCATCTGGTGATGTCCATGTGTAGAGTCATCTATTATGTTGTTGGAAGAGGGTGTTTGCTATGACCATTGCATTCTCTTGGCAAAACTCTCTTAGCCTTTGCCCTGCTTCATTTTGTACTCCAAGGCCAAACTTGCCTGTCACTCCAGATATCTCTTGAATTCCAACCTTTGCATTCCAGTTCCCTATGATGAAAGGGATGTCTCTTTTTGGTGTTAGTTCTAGAAGGCCTCATAGACTGTAGCCTACCAAGCTCCTCTGTCCATGGGATTTTCCAGGCAACAGTACTGGAGTGAATTGCCATTTCCTTCTCCAATAGGTCTTCATAGAACCATTCAACTTCAGCTTTTTTGGCATTAGTGGTTGGGTATAGACTTGGATTACCTTGATGTTGAATGGTTCGTCTGGGAAACAAACTGAGATCATTCTGTTATTTTTGAGATTACACCCAAGTACTACTGCATTTCGGACTCTTTTGTTGACTATGAGGGTTACTGACTTCTTCTAAGGGAGTCTTGCCCACAGCAGTAGATATAATGGTCATCTGAATTCAAGTCGCCCCATTCCCATCCGTTTTAGTTCACTGATTTCTGAAATGTCGATGTTCACTCTTGCTGTCTCCTGTTTGACCACATCTAATTTACCTTGATTCATGAATTTAACATTCCAGGTTCCTATGTAATATTGTTCTTTACAGCATTGGACACCTTCAGCACCAGACACATCCACAACTGGTCATTGTTTCTGCTTTGGCTCAGTCTCCATTTTTTCTGGAGCTATTTCTCCACTCTTCTCCTGACTTGCAGGGCTCATCTTTCAGTGCCCTATCTTTCTGCCTTTTCATACTGTTCATGGGGTTCTCAAGGCAAGAATGCTGAAGTGGTTTGCCATGCCCTTCTCCAGCAGACCACGTTGTGTCAGAATTCTCCATCATGACCTGTTCATCTTGGGTGTCCCTGCATTGCATGACTCATAGTTTCATTGAATTGTACAAGGCTGTGATCATTTTGGCTAGTTTTCTATGATTTTGATTTTCATTCTGGAGGCCATGGGATTGAAGTTCTTGCTGCTTCTGTCTGCCCTCTGATGGTTGAGAATAAGAGGCTTGTGCAAGGTTCCTGATGGGAGGTATTGGCTGTGGGAAAGACTGGGTCTTGCTCTGGTAGGCAGGGTCATGCTCGGTAAATCTTTAATCCAATTTTCTGCTGATGGGTGGGGCTGTGCTCACTCCCTGGAGTTTGACCTGAGGCAGCCAGGTCCTGGACTCTGCAGTCTCTATGGCAGGGCTACAGGCTCTATGGTAGGACTAATGGTGACTTTCTCCAAGAGGATTTATGCCAGCAGGCTGCGCCTCCCAGGATTGCTGCTGCCCATGCCTGTGACCCCGTGGCAGGCCACTATCAACCCATGCCTTCTCCAGAGACTCCCAAAACACTCACAGACAAGTCTGGCTCAGTCTCTTGTGGAGTCACAGCTCCTTTGCCCTGCGTCCTGGTGCACACAAGGTTTTGTCTGTGTCCTCCAAGACTCTCTATTTCCCCAGTCCTGTGGAAGTTCTATAATCAAATCTTGCTGACCTTCAAAATCAGATTCCCTGGGGATTCCCAGTCCCTTTGCCCAATCCCCAGGTGGGGATGTCTGTTGTGGAGCCCAGAATCTTTGTGACAGCATGAGAATTAGGGAAGTGAAATCTTGACATGTTTGTTACTTGCTGCTAAGTCAGAAGTCTTATCTATAGACTTACACCACACATAGACTTAAATTTTACATGATATTAAAGGTTCTGAAGTGGTTCCTGATTCATTGTGGACTGGGGGAAAGCAATTGACATGCCCTCCAGGGTCAGGGACAAGCTCACTCCCTAGGGAGTGAGAAAGAGTGCAATTTCAGGCTGATAAACTGAAAAATGATGGATTTAGGAACTTGGCAATGAAGTGTCAGGCTCCCTGCTGGGGTTAATAAATTATATAATACCTATATGTGAATCTTAAAAGTTTTGAGACAGATAGTATGGGTCAAGGGATTTTCACTATTGGAAAGATAAGAATGCTTAAAAGCAGCATTTTAGTCAGCTTTCCAAGAGATGCAGTGGAAGAGACTCCGCCTGCCAGTACAGGAGAGACAGTGTCCATCCCTGGGTCGGGAAGATCCCCTGGAATAGGAGTACCAACCCACTCCAGTATTCCTACCTGGGAAATCCCATGAACAAGAGTCTTGTGGGCTGTAGTCCATGGGGTTGCAAACAGGCAGACATGACTAGCACATGCCCGTAAAAGCAGCATTGACTCACTCATTTATTCCACTCTTTCCTTCACCCAGTGATTATTTATCGGGCAGGTAGTATATGCAAGATGCTGTGTTAGCCTCTCGTAAACTAGCACTTAATCCTGCTGAATTTCCATTTTAGCAGAAGAACCAAGAAATAAATCATTACACAATTAAGCATTTAGTTACGAATGTGAACAGTACTATGAAAGAGAAGGACAGATTTTATAAGACCATGAACAGGAAGGTATGAGACCTGAGACCTAATCCTGGGAAGTCAGGTGAGGTCAGAGGAGCTTTCTGAAAGTGTTTGAGCTAAAACATCTGAAAATTTGTGAGACTTATTAAGGAAAATTGAGGATGGAGATTGTTTCTAGAAGGTAAAATATCAATCATGCCTACGTAATAAGATTCTAATAAAAATTCTGGACGCCCGAAGAGCTTGGGTGGGTTTCCTTTTCTCCCCTGTCCTTTTTAAAATTAAAAAAACAAAAACAAAAACACACAATTGTATGGGTTGTAGAATCTCATTTCCTCAACCAGGGGTTGAACCCAGGCCCAGGTAAAGCCTGTTATCCTAAACCTAGGCCACCAGGGAACTCCCTCGGGTGAGTCTTCTGGTTGGTTATAGACATCAAATGCCCAATGGTGAAATGTCCTGAGGACACAGAAGCTTTGGGACTCTCTGACCTTGCCCCTGTGTCTCTTCATCTGTCTGTTCCTGATGCGTTCTTTACAATAAAACTGTAATCTTAAGTATGTGCTTTCCTGAATTCTGTGAGTCACCCTAGCAAATCATCAAATCCGAGGGGGTCATGGGAACCCCTGAATTTGTAGACAGTTGGTGAGAAGTATGAACAGCAAGGAATCCCCAAGCCTGTGGATTATGTCTGACATGAGGGGAGCCCTGTGGGAGGCTGTATCCTTCACCTGTGAATCTGCACCAATTCTGTTGTTCCATTGCTAAGTCGTGTCCAGCTCTTTTGCTACCCCATGGACTGTAGCCCACCAGGCTCCTCTGTCTATGGGATTTTCCAGGCAAGAATACTGGGGGTTGCCATTTCCTACTCCAGGGTTTCTTCCCCACCCAGGGAGTGAATCTGCGTCTCCTGCTTGGCAGGTGGATTCTTTACCACTGAGCACCTGGGAAGCACACTAACTCTAGATAGTTACTCTAAGATTTGCATTGCAAGTAGAGCGTGTGTGTGTGTGAGGGCGAGTGATTTACTCAGTTCTTTCCTGTTTCTTTACTGGGCTCAAGCAGTTGTGTCACTTCCTCTTAGAAGTCTTCCCTGTGGCTCAGATGGTAAAGAATCTGCCTGCAGTGAAGGAGACTCGGGTTCGGTCCTTGGGTTGGGAAGATCCCCCGGAGAAGGGAATGGCTACCCACTACAGTATTCTTTTTTTTTTTTTTAATTTATTTATTTATTTTAATTGGAGGCTAATTACTACAATATTGTGGTGGCTTTTGCCATACATCGACATGAATCTGCCATGGGTATACATGTGTCCCCCCATCCTGAAATGCCTCCCACCTCCCTCCCCATCCCACTCCTCAGGGTTGTCCCAGAGCACCAGCTTTGAGTGCCCTGCTTCATGTTTCCAACTTGCACTGGTCATCTATTTCACATATGGTAATATACATGTTTCAATGTTGTTCTCTCAAATCGTCCCACCCTTGCCTTCTCCCACAGAGCCCAAAAGTCTGTTCTTTACATCTGTGTCTCTTTTGCTGTCTTGCATATAGGGTCATTGTTACCATCTTTCTAAATTCCATTTATAAGCGCTAATATACAGTACTGGTGTTTCTCTTTCTGACTTACTTCACTCTGTATAATAGGCTCCAGTTTCATCCACGTCATTAGAACTGACTCAAATGTGTTCTTTGTTATAGCTGAGTAATATTCCATTGTGTATATGTACCATAACTTGTCCATTCATCTACTGATGGACATCTAGGTTGCTTCTGTATCCTAGCTCTTGTAAACAGTACTGCAGTGAACATTGGACTACACGTGTGTCTTTCAATTCTGGTTTCCTCAGTGTATATGCCCTCAGTGTAATGGGATTGCTGGGTCGTATGGCAGTTCTATTTAGCTTTCTAAGGACTCTCCACACTGTTCTCCGTACTGGCTGTACTAGTTTGCATTCTCACCATCAGTGTAAGAGGTTTCCCTTTTCTCCACACCCTCTCCAGCACTTATTGTTTGTAGACTTTTTGATGGCAGCCATTCTGACCAGTGTGAGATTGTACCTCACTGTGATTTTGATTTGCATTTCTCTGATAATGCCACTCCAATATTCTTACCTGGAGAATTCCATGGACAGAGGAGCCTGGCAAGCTATAGTCCATGGGATCTCAAAGAGTCAGACAAGACTGTGTGACTAACACCAATAGCCTGGTTCTACTAATGACAGGACTTCAACAAACTTCTGGACTTAATTTCTCATTTTTCCTTCCTCTTAAAAACTTTTCCAACTCGTTAAGGCACCATTTTTTATTTTTATTTTTTTATTTTTTTTTCTAAACTTATAAATACTGCTGAAAATCTGGGCTCGGGGAAGGCACCATTTTTATACCTCCTTACTGTACTTGCATTCCCAAAGTCTTTCATTCTTTTCTTTGTTCTGATATTTATCCAATGTATGAAACATAATTGGTTCACATGGCTCATTTGGCTGGAAGCTACTCGAGGGCAGGGAGATTGCCTGCTTCTTCTTCAGATCCTCAGGCCCCATCCTAGGCCCTGAATGAATGAATATTAGTTCAGTTCAGTCACTCAGTCATGTCCAACTCTTTGCAACCTCATGAACCGCAGCACGCCAGGCCTCCCTGTCCACCACCAACTTCCGGAGCCCACCCAAACCCATGTCCACTGAGTCGGTGATGCCATCCAGCCATCTCATCCTCTGTCGCCCCCTTCTTCTCCTGCCCTCAATCTTTTCCAGCATCAGGGTCTTTTCGAATGAGTCACCTCTTCGCATCAGGTGGCCAAAATATTGGAGTTTCAGCTTCAACATCAGTCCCTCCAATGAACACCCAGGACTGATCTCCTTTAGGATGGACTGGTTGGATCTCCTTGCAGTCCAAGAAACTCTCAAGAGTCTTCTCCAACACCACAGTTCAAAAGCATCAATTCTTCGGCACTCAGCTTTCTTTAGAGTCCAACTCTCACATCCGTACATGAGCACTGGAAAAACCAAGCCTTGACTAGACAGATCTTTCTTGGCAATGTCTCTGCTTTTTGATACACTGTCTAGGTTGGTCATAACTTTCCTTCCAAGGAGTAAGTGTCTTTTAATTTCATTGCTGCAATCACCATCTGCAGTGATTTTGGAGCCCAGAAAAATAAAGTCAGTCACCATTTCCACTGTTTCCCCATCTATTTGCCATGAAGTGACGGGATCAGATGCCATGATCTTCGTTTTCTGAATGTTGAGCTTTAAGCCAACTTTTTCACTTTCCTCTTTCACTTTCATCAAGAGGCTCTTTAATTCTTCTTCACTTTCTGCCATAAGGGTGGTGTCATCTGCATATCTGAGGTTATTGATATTTCTCCCGGCAATCTTGATTCCAGCTTGTGCTTCCTCCAGTCCAGCGTTTCTCATGATGTACTCTGCATATAAGTTAAATAAGCAGGGTGCCAATATACAGCCTTGACATACTCCTTTTCCTATTTGGAACCAGTCTGTTGTTCCATGTCCAGTTCTAACTGTTGCTTCCCGACCTGCATACAGATTTCTCAAGAGGCAGGTCAGGTGGTCTGATATTCCTATCTCTTCAAGAATTTTCCACAGTTTATTGTGATCCACACAGTCAAAGGCTTTGGCATAGTCAATAAAGCAGAAATAGATGTTTTTCTGGAACTCTCTTGCTTTTTCCATGATCCAGTGGATGTTGGCAATTTGATCTCTGGTTCCTCTGCCTTTTCTAAAACCAGCTTCAACATCTGGAAGTTCATAGTTCACATATTGCTGAAGCCTGGCTTGGAGAATTTTAAGCATTACTCTAGTAGTGTGTGAGATGAGTGCAATTGTGTGGTAGTTTGAGCATTCTTTGGCAGAATGTTAGAGGCAATACAGGCAGAGCCCTGCTCATTGAACTTGAGCAATTTTTATGGCCTCTTTCATGGCTTCAGATTGTTATCATGGATGGACTTTGGGAAGAAGTATCCGGATAGTAGTAAGGAAGTAATAAAACTGAACAACTTTATCTCCTAAGGTCCCACAAGATACAGAATTCAAACTGCATGCAAGAAATATTATATTATTAACATGTGCATATGGGTAAATCTACACCTCTAAATTACTGTTTCCCAAAACTGGGGAGAAACAGAGCCTAAATGAAAGTGTTCTCCCCAAGTTGCAGTCCTTGGGACTATTCGCATCAGAATCCCCCTGCAGTCATGACAACCCACTCAGAAATCCAGATATTAGCGTATCCCTATTAGCCTACCAATGGTCCTAAGTGTTTTGCTGCTTCTTCTTATAATTTTGAAAAGCTATGTACCCTTCCAGCATTTGAACAACTTAAATTTCTATGTGAATTTCACATATTTGAATTACTTAGATACTTTCCATAGTTGAAAATGATGTAATTTCTGGTATGTTATAAAATATTGGCATTTACAACTTGTGTATTACATTTTGGAATATGTCCAATAGAACAAAAATGTGACTAAGCTTTGATACCTATCATATGTATACTAAAACAATGAAAATGTTCTTTTTTAACAGTCAAATTTTTTCCTTTGTCCCCACTTCACTACTTCCCCAGAATTTTAACCTAATATAACTTGTGATTGACAGTCTTTACTCAATCATGATCTTCTGAAACAAAATATGTATATAAATGGACATGCAAATTAAGATTTAATTTCCAATAACTAGTAAAGTAATGCTCAAAATTGTCCAAGCCAGACTTCAGCAATACATGAACCGTGAACTCCCTGATGTTCAAGCTGGTTTTAGAAAAGGCAGAGGAACCAGAGATCAAATTGCCAACATCCACTGGATCATGGAAAAAGCAAGAGAGTTCCAGAAAAACATCTATTTCTGCTTTATTGACTATGCCAAAGCCTTTGACTGTGTGGATCACAATAAACTGTGGAAAATTCTGAAAGAGATGGGAATACCAGACCACTTGACCTGCCTCTTGAGAAATCTGTATGCAGGTCAAGAAGCAACAGTTAGAACTGGACATGGAACAACAGACTGGTTCCAAATAGGAAAAGGAGTATGTCAAGGCTGTATATTGGCACCCTGCTTATTTAACTTATATGCAGAGTACATCATGAGAAACGCTGGACTGGAGGAAGCACAAGCTAGAATCAAGATTGCTGGGAGAAATATCAATAACCTCAGGTATGCAGATGACACCACCCTTATGGCAGAAAGTGAAGAGGAACTAAAAAGCCTCTTGATGAAAGTGAAAGAGGAAAGTGAAAAAGTTGGCTTAAAGGTCAACATTCAGAAAACAAAGATCATGGCATCTGGTCCCATCACTTCATGGGAAATAGATGGGGAAACAGTAGAAACAGTGTCAGACTTTATTTTGGTAGGCTCCAAAATCACTGCAGATGGTGACTGCAGCCATGAAATTAAAAGATTCTTACTCCTTGGAAGAAAAGTTATGACCAACCTAGACAGCATATTAAAAAGCAGAGACATTACTTTGCCGACTAAGGTCCGTCTAGTCAAGGCTATGGTTTTTCCTGTGGTCATGTATGGATCTGAGAGTTGGACTGTGAAGAAGGCTGAGCACCAAAGAATTGATGCATTTGAACTGTGGTGTTGGAGAAGACTCTTGAGGGTCCCTTGACTGCAAGGAGATCCAACCGGTCCATTCTGAAGGAGATCAGCCCTGGGATTTCTTTGGAAGGAATGATGCTAAAGCTGCAACTCCAGTACTTTGGCCGCCTCATGCGAAGAGTTGACTCCTTAGAAAAGACTTTGATGCTGAGAGGGATTGGGGGCAGGAGGAGAAGGGGACGACCCAGGATGAGATGGCTGGATGGCATCACGGACTTGATGGACGTGAGTCTGAGTGAGCTCCGGGCGATGGTGATGGACAGGGAGGCCTGGCGTGCTGCGATTCATGGGTCGCAGAGAGTTGGACACGACTGAGCGACTGAACTGAACTGAACTGAACCTTAAGGATATTTTATTTTTTCCTACCATTTAATTCTTTTTGAAAACTTTTATTTTGTATTGTAATATAGGCTATTAACAGACAATGTTGTGATAGTTTCAGATGAACAGAGAAGGGATTCAGTCATACATATATCTATTCTCCCCCAGACTTCCATCCCAGGCTGTCCATAACATTGAGCAGAGTTTCATGTGCTATACAGTAGGTCCTTGTTGGTTATCCATTTATGATATAGCAGTGTATACATGTCCATCCCTAACTCCTTAACTATCCCTTTCCCCCAACCTTACCCCCAACAGCCGTAAGTTCATTCTCTAGGTCTGTGAGACTCTGTTTTGTAAGTAAATTCATCTGTATCATTTCTTTTTAGATTCCACATATAAGGAATGTCATACAGTATTTCTCCTTCTCTGATTCACGTCATTTAGTATGACAATATCTAGGTCCATCCACGTTGCTGCAAATGGCATTATTTCATTCTTTTTAGTGGCTGAGTGATATTCCGTTGTATATACGTACCACATCTTTAGCCATTCCTCTGCTGATGGCCAATTAGGTTGCTTCCATGTCTTGGCTATTGTAAATAGTGTTGCAGTGAACGTTGGGGTATGTGTATCCTTTCAGATCATGTTTTTCTCTGGATATATGTTCAGGAGTGGGATTGCTGGGTCAGATGGTAGCTCTAGTTCTAGTTTTTAAGGAACTTCCGTACTGTTCTCTGTAGTGGCTGTACCAATTTGCATCCCTAAAACCAACAGTGTGGGAGTGTTCCCTCTTAAAACTATTTTTTTAAACCTCTGGTTTGCACTATCATTAGAATCAAAATAACATAAATATTGATAATTTTTTGACAATTGACAAAACAAACATTGACAATTATTTATCGTTCTTTATCTATTAAGGAGATGAATGAATCTTACTTTTCATCAGTGCATCTGTGTATGATTCTTTATTGCTAGAAACAGTCAGAATTCAGTATCAATTTTATTTCTATTTTAACTTATTATTGTATAACTGCTGAAGAGCTTTGTTCATGTAAATTAGTTGAGAATGTAATAAGTTTTATTCTGATGGTGTCACTCAATTCTTTGAACTATTCTCCACTTACACACCCAAAATCACACTTCAGTCTATCATTAAGAACTGTTTCTAATTATCTATTAGCTATGTATTCCTTTAATTTTGTTGAAAGCAAACTTTGAAGTCATTTAGAAATGAAAATGGATTTATTACGCAATCATTAGAGGCATTCATTTTCTCAACTTCAACAAAAATACTTCATGTTTTTCTTTATTTGCATCACGGAGGTTTTCTTAACCTAGGGATTGCATCATAGAAAGATTAGCCATGGGGAGAGGTTGGCTTTTCTTTGTAAAGTAAAACAAAGGTGGAAAGAAGATCTTGTATGACTTTTAAACCTTAGGAGGCACTTGGATAATGCGTGAAGTTGAGGTTCTGGAACTGATCTCCTGAGAGCCACCTGTTTGCCTGGGTATCCCTTGGCTAGTCCTGTATTCCCAGAGGCCTGATTACTGCTATTGAAGACTGACCTGGCTAATGACCTAGCTAATGAGGTTTATGATAACTAACAAGGAGGATGGGCCTGGCCCCTTACTGCTTCTCCTGGCTTCAGATGATTTATTTACATTTCTATAATTGAATGTAGCTGTCATCATGCAGTTTAAAACATAGTTATACAGGAAAAGGGCACACTATAAACTTTGACTTTAAATTCATGTACATAGAGATACCAAATAATAAAATAATCAGCAATAAAATGTTTAAAGCACCTGTTTTTCTTTTCTTTTTTTTTTAACATGATTGCATACATTTTACTGTTAAACTGTTTGGTAGAGATTTCTGACCACAGGATTAATATTTGAGACCAGCATCTGAGCTGCTATCTGGCTTTCATTTGTGCTTTTCAAGATCCTTCTAGTGATTCATACCATTAAATGAGGGAAATGTCCTGACCTCAGTGTCCTCAGGGAACTTGGTAAGTCCCTGAGGACCCCCGATGCAGAAAGAATCACTCAACAAGCCCCAGAGCAGTTCCAGACCAGCTTTTGTCATAACCCCCTTGGCAGTTCCAGTTACATTTGAGGCTTCTGGGATAGTCAACAAACAGGTTATGCTTTCCTCAACTGGCAATGTTATAATATTACCCCGAGCCACAGACAGTGTCATGGTGTTACCTTTTTCACTGGAATTAAAGCAAACTTCTCAACCACCTGTATACTCTAACAGCTTCACAGTACTTCTTAAGATCTGGAAGTGTCCAACAGATAGCAATTACTATTCTAGTGGTTCCAAATGGGTTATAAGCAGAAGAACCATGTGGAAGTGTGTCTTTAAAATGTAAAATTAAAAGTCGGAGGGGGAGGATAAATTAGGAATTGGGGATTAACAGATATGCACTGTTTATATAAAACAGATAAACAAGGACCCACTATATATCTTAAGAGACTATTTTCAATATCTTGTAATAACCTATAATGGAAAAGAATCTGAAAGCTGAATCATTTTCCTGTATATCTGAACCTAATGCAACATTGTAAATCAACTGTATATCAATAAAAATAAATAAAATAAAAGTTCTCCAATCAGTTTGATTCTTACCATACAACAATTTGGCAACTAAATTAAATTCTTTAAATTGGTCATGCCCTGATAACTGTGTTAAAATGAAAGAAGGAATCAATATTAACAATATGCCTGCTATGCACAGCACTCTTTATGACTGGGGTTATTATTTCCATTTTACAGATGAAAGAACCCAGGCTAGAAAGCTTAAGAAACTGTTATAGATAGAAACTGGCAGCACTGGAATAGAAACTCAGTCTGTTAAACTGCAAACCCATGAGTTTAGCTTGTTTGTCAAACTACACACACCTTTGCAAAAAAGAAAGTTAATGTATAGAAGGAGACTCTTGTAACAGTGAGCTAATCAAATCATTTTTCTTCGATGAAATCCCACTATAATTATGGATGTAGTTGAGTTACTAAGGAGCCCCAAATCCTATGGTACTAACAATTTAAAGCAACTCTTTTAAAAAATTAATTTATTTTTAATTGAAGTATAGTTGATTTTAAATGTGTTAATTTCAACTGTATAGCAAAATGATTCTGTTATATATGTATAACTGAAAAAAAATATATATATATACTTTCAAATCCTGAAAGATGATGCTGTGAAAGTGCTGCACTCAATATGCCAGCAAATTTGGAAAACTCAGCAGTGGCCACAGGACTGGAAAAGGTCAGTTTTCATTCCAATTCCAAAGAAAAGCAATGCCAAAGAATGCTCAAACTACCGCACAATTGCACTCACATCACATGCTAGTAAAGTAATGCTCAAAATTCTCCAAGCCAGGCTTCAGCAATACGTGAACCATGAACTCCCTGACGTTCAAGCTGGTTTTAGAAAAGACAGAGGAACCAGAGATCAAATTGCCAGCATCCACTGGATCATGGAAAAAGCAAAACAGTTCCAGAAAAACATCTATTTCTGCTTTATTGACTATGCCAAAGCCTTTGACTGTGTGGATCACAATAAACTGTGGAAAATTCTTGAAGAGATGGGAATACTAGACCACCTGACCTGCCTCTTGAGAAACCTGTATGCAGGTCAGGAAGCAGCATTTAGAACTGGACATGGAACAACAGACTGGTTCCAAATAGGAAAAAGAGTACGTCAAGGCTGTATATTGCCACCCTGCTTATTTAACTTATATGCAGAGTACATCATGAGAAACACTGGACTGGAAGAAACACAAGCTGGAATCGAGATTGCCGGGAGAAATATCAGTAACCTCAGATATGCAGATGACACCACCCTTATGGCAGAAAGTGAAAAGTAACCAAAAAGCCTCTTGATGAAAGTGAAAGAGGAGAGCGAAAAAGTTGGCCTAAAGCTCAACATTCAGAAAACAAAGATCATGGCATCCGGTCCCATCACTTCACGGGAAATAGATGGGGAAGCAGTGGAAACGGTGTCAGACTTTATTTTTTGGGGCTCCAGAATCACTGCAGATGGTGACTGCAGCCATGAAATTAAAAGATGCTTACTCCTTGGAAGAAAAGTTATGACCAATCTAGATAGCATATTCAAAAGCAGAGACATTACTTTGCTGACTAAGGTCTGTCTAGTCAAGGCTATGGTTTTTCCAGTGGTCATGTATGGATGTGAGAGTTGGACTGTGAAGAGGGCTGAGCACCAAAGAATTGATGCTTTTGAACTGTGGTGTTGGAGAAGACTCTTGAGAGTTCCTTGGACTGCAAGGAGATCCAACCAGTCCATTCTGAAGGAGATCAACCCTGGGATTTCTTTGGAAGGAGTGATGCTAAAGCTGAAACTCCAGTACTTTGGCCACCTCATGAGAAGTGTTGACTCATTGGAAAAGACTCTGATGCTGGGAAGGATTGGGGGCAGGAGGAGAAGGGGACGACCGAGGATGAGATGGCTGGATGGCATCATGGACTCGATGGAGGTGAGTCTGAGTGAACTCCAGGAGATGGTGATGAACAGGGAGGCCTGGCATGCTGCGATTCATGGGGTCGCAAAGAGTCGGACACGACTGAGCGACTGAACTGAACTGATACTTTTAAAGATTTTTTTCCAATATAGGTTATTATAAGATATTGAGTATAGCTTCTGAGCTATACAATAGGTCCTTGTTTATTTTATACATAGTTGTGTGTTTATGTTACTTCCAAATTGCTTATTTATCTCCCCCACACCCCACCATCTTTCTCCTTTGGAAGCAATAAGTTTGTTGTCTTTGTCTGTGGATCTGGTTCTATTTTGTAAATAAGTTCATTTGTATCATTTTGTTTAGAGTCCACATGTGAGTGATAACATATGGTACTCATCTTTCTTTTACGTATGATAGTATTATACTAAGTATGATAGTATCATACTTAGTATGATAACCTCTAGGTCCATCCATGTTGCTATAAATGGCATTATTTCACTCTTTTTCTGTGGCTGATTAGTATTCCATTTGTGTGTGTATGTATGTATGTATCACATCTTCTTTCACCAATTATCTGTCAATGGATATTTAGATTGCTTCCATGTCTTGGCTATTGTAAATAGTGCTGCAATGAACACTGGCATGCATGCATCTCTTTAAATGATGGTTTTCTCTGTGTATATGCCCATGAGTGGGATTGTAGAATTACATGGTAGCTCTATTTTCAGTTTTTTAAGGAACCTCCATACTATACTTCACAGTGGTTAAAGCAATTTACATTTTCACCAATAATGTAGAAGGGTCCCCTTTTCTCCACACCATCTCTAGCATTTATTATCTGTAGACTTTCTGATGATGGCTGTCCTGAACAGTGTAAAGTGATACCTCATTGTAGTTTTGATTTGCATTTCTCTAATAATTAGCAATGTTGAACATCTTTTCATGTGCCTTTTGATCATCTTAGATGTCTTTGGAGAAGAAGACATGTATGTCTTGTTTGGAGAAATGTCTATTTACAGTTGCTTATTTTTTGTTTGGTTTGCTTGCTTGTTTTTGATATCAAGCTGTATGAGTTATTTGTGTATAATTGGTTTTCAGTTACATTGTTTACAAATACTTCTTCCCATTCTATAGGTGGTCTCTTTATGTACGGTTTCTTTTACTGTGAAAATGCTTTTACGGTTAATTAGGTCCCTTTTGTTTATTTGTACTTTTAGTTTCATTACTTCGAGAGACAGATCAAAAAAGATATTGCTGTGATTTATCTCAAAGAGTGTCCTGCTTATGTTTTTCTCCAGGTGGTTTACAATATTGGGTCTTATATTTAGGTAATTAACCCATTTTGAGCTTATTTTTGTGTATGGTGTACCAGAACGTGCTCGTTTCACACTTTTACATGTCCAGTTTTCCCAGCACCACTTATTGAAGAGACTGACTTTTTTACATTGTATATTCTACCCTCTTTGTTGTAGATTAATTGATCATTGGTTCACGAGTGTATTTCAGGGCTTTCTGTCCTGTTCCATTGGTGTATATTTCTGGTTTTGTGACACTACTGTGCTGTTTTGATGACTCTATCTTTGTGGCATACTCTGAAGTCAGGGAGTATGATTCCTCCAGCACCCTTTTTTGTTTGATTTTGTTGTTTTCTCTCAAGATTGCTTTGACTATTTGGGGTCGTTTGTGTTTCCATACAAACAGAAAATATTTTTGTTGTAGTTCTGTGAAAAATGCCATTGGTAATTTGATAGGGGTTGCATTAAATCTATAGATTCCTTTGCATAGTATAGTTGTTTTGACACTATTTATCCCTCCAATCTAAAAATATGGTATATCTTTTCATATGTTTCATCTTTGATTTCTTTCATCAGCATCTTATAGCTTTCTGAGTACAGATCTTTTGCCTCCTTACATAGGTTTAATCCTAGGTATTTTATTTCTTTTGATAAAATGGCAAATGATATTGTTTCCTTAATTTCCTGTTCAAATACTTCATTGTTAGTGCATAGAAATCCAGAATCTTATTTGTTAATAAACACAGCAGAGCTCTGTGTTATTAGCTTTGCATCCTGCAACTTTACCAAATTCATTGATGAGCTCTAATAGTTTTCTGGTAGCATCTTCAGGATTTTCTGTGTATAATATTGTATCATCTGTAAACAGTAACTGTTGTATTTCTTTTTCAATTTGAATCCCCTTGTGGATCAGAGGTTAAAGCGTCTGCCTGGAATGTGGGAGAACTGGGTTCGATCCCTGGGTTGGGAAGATCCCCTGGAGAAGGAAATGGCAACCCACTCCAGTATTCTTGCTTGGAGAATCCCATGGAGGGAGGAGCCTGGTAGGCTACAGTCCATGAGGTCGCAAAGAGTCGGACACAACTGAGCGTCCCCAAAGCAAACCAAAGCTATTTATTTTTATTCTCTGATTTCCGTGCCTATGACTTCCAAAATTTTTTTAATATAAATTTATTTTAATTGGAGGCTAATTACTTTACAGTATTGTAGGGTTCAGGGAACACATGTACACCTGTGGTGGATTCATGTCAATGTATGGCAAAACCAATACAATATTGTAAAGTAGAACTTCCAAAATTTTAAGTAAAGATGGCCAGAGTGAACATTCTTATGCTTTATCTTACTAGAAATGCTTTCAGCTTTTCACTGTTAAGTATGATGTTAGCTGTAGATTTGAATTTTATCAGAAGCTTTTTTTGCATCTATTAAGATGATCATGTCCTTTTTATTCTTTGTTAATGTGGTGTATCACACAGATTGATTTTTGGATATCGAAAAATCCTTGCATCCCTGGAATACATTCCAGCTGATCATGATGTATGATCCTTTTAATGTATTGTTGGATTTGGTTTACTATTATTTTGTTGAGGATTTTTGCATCTGTGTTCATCAGTGATATTAACCTATAATTTTTTTGTGTATGTGTGTCTGGTTTTGATATCAGGGTGATTTAGCACTCATACAATGAATTTGAAAGTGTGCATTCCTCTGCAAATTTTAGAACAGTTTCAGAAGGATGTGTTAACTCTTCTCTAAATATTTGGTAGAATTTACCTGCAAAGCCATCAGGTCCTGGATTTTTGTTTTGGGGGAGGTTTTTAATCACAGTTTCAATTCTAGTACTGGTGATTGCTCTGTTTATATTTTCTCTTGCTTCCTTGTTCGGTCTTGGGAGATTTCACATTTCTAAGAATTTGTCCATTTCTTCTAGCTTGTCCATTTTATTGACATGACAAATAGTTACTTGTAGGAGTCTATTGTGATCCTTTGTATTTCTGTGGTATAGATTGTAAATTCTCCTTTTTCATTTCTAAATTTTTTTTATTGTGCCCTTTCCCTATTTCCTGATGAATTTTGCTAAAGATTTATCAATTTTATCTTTTTGAAGAACAAGCCTTTGGTTTCATTGTTTTTTTTCCTATTGTTTTCTTGCTCTCTTATTTATTTCTGCTCTAATCTTTATGATTTCTCTTTGATTAACTTTGGGGTTCTTTTTGTTCTTTCTCTGTTTGCTTTAGATGTAAAGCTAGGTTATTTATTTGAGGTTTTTGGGTTTTATTTATTTATTTTTTTGATATGTTTCCTGAGGTAAGGGGTAAGGCTGTGTGGCTGTAAATTTTCCACTTAGAGCTGCTTTCCTGCATCTCATAGGTTTTGGATCATCACAGTTTTGTTTTCATTTGTCTCCAGGTGTGTTTTGGTTTCCTCTTTGATTTCTTCAATGATCCATTCACATATTGTTTAGCCTCCATGAGTCTGTCTTTTTTGCAGTTTTTATTGTAGAAGATTTCTAATTTCATAGTGTTATGGTAAGAAAAAGTGATTTCAATTTTCCTAAATTTACTGAGAATGGGGAAACAATGGAAACCATGACAGACTTTATTTTGGGGGGCTCCAAAATCACTGCAGATGGTGACTGAAGCCATGAAATTAAAAGATGCCTACTCTTTGGAAGAAAAGTTATGACCAACCTAGATAGCATATTAGAAAGCAGAGATATTACTTTACCATCAAAGGTCCATCTAGTCAAAGCTATGGTTTTTCTATTAGTCATGTATGGATGTGAAAGTTAGACTATAAAGAAAGCTGAGCACCAAAGGATTAATGCTTTTGAACTGTGGTGTTGGAGAAGACTCTTGAGAGTCCCTTGGACTGCAAGGAGATCCAACCAGTCTATCCTAAAGGAAATCAGTCCTGAAAATTCATTGGAAGGACTGATGTTGAAGCTGAAACTCCAAAATTTTGGCCACCTGGTGCAAAGAACGGACTCATTTGAAAAGACCCTGATGCTGGGAAAGATTGAGGGCAAGAGAAGAAGGGGATGACAGAGGAATGAGATGGTTATATGGCATCACCAACTCAATGGACATGGTTTGGGTAGACTCTGGAGTTGGTGATGGACAGGGAGTCCTGGGGTGCTGCAGTCCATGGGGTCACAGAGAGTTGGACATGACTGAGCGACTGAACCAAAATTTGCCAAGGCCTGCTGTGTGGCCCAGCATGTGGTCTATCTTGGAGAATGTTTCGTATCCACTTAAAAACAGTATGTATTCTGCTGTTGGATGGAAAGTTCTATAGATATCAACTAAGTTTACGTATTCTAACATGTCATTTAAATCCCAGTTGTGCTTATTGATTTTCTATGTGGATAATCTGTCCATTGATATAAATGGTGTGTTAAAGTCCCCCACTATTATTGTATTACTGTTAGTTTCTTTTTATATCCGTTAATATTTGCCTTATATATTGAGGTGCTCTTGTGTTGGGTGCATATATATTTAAAATTGTTATATCTTCTTCTTGGATTGATCCCTTGATCACTATGGAGTGTCCATCATTGCCTTCAGTGTTCATCCCCTCACTTTCAGTCTGTCTGTGTCTCTAGATTTGAATTGAGCCTCTAATAAATAACATATATCTGGGTCTTCTTTTTCATTCAGCCAGACTATGTGTTTTGGTCAGAACATTTTATACGTTTACATTGAAGGTAATTATCAATATGTATGTTCTTATTCCCATTTCATTAATAGTTTTGGATTTGTTTTTGTAGATCTTTTTTCTTACTTTGCTCTTTTTTTTTCTCTTATGATTTGATGACTTTCTTTAGGGTTGTGTTTGGTTTTGTTTTTATTTAGGGTCCTTCATGTCTGCATACAAATTCTGAGATTTTGTTGTTGTTGTTCTAGTCATGTGAAAAACGTCATGCGTAATTTGATAGGAATTTCATTGAATCTGTAGACTGCCTCGGGTAGCTTAGTGATTTTGATCATTTTGATTCTTCTAATCCAAGGATACTCTATATCTTTCCATATGATTGTGTCTTCTTTGATTTCTTTCATTCACTTCAGTTCACTTGCTCAGTCGTGTCTGACTCTTTGCCACCCCATGAACTGCAGCACACCAGGCCGCCCTGTCTATCACCAACTCCTGGAGTTCACCCAAACTCATGTGCATCGAGTTGGTGATGCCATCCAGCCATCTCATCCTCTGTCGTCCCCTTCTCTTCCTGCCCCCAACCCTCCCAGCATCAGAGTCTTTTCCAATGAGTCAACTCTTCGCATGAGGTGGCCAAAGTATTGGAGTTTCAGCTTCAGCATCAGTCCTTCCAATGAACACCCAGGACTGGTCTCCTTTAGGATAGACTGGTTGGATCTCCTTGCAGTCCAAAGGACTCTCAAGAGTCTTCTCCAGCACCACAGTTCAAAAGCATCAATTCTTCGGCACTCAGCTTTCTTCACAGTCCAACTCTCACATCCATACATGACCAATGGAAAAACCATAGCCTTAAGTAGAGGAGCTTTGTTGGCAAAGTAACATCTCTGCTTTTTAATATGCTATCTAGGTTGGTCATAACTTTTCTTCCAAGGAGTGTCTTTTAATTTCATGGTTGCAGTCACCATCTGCAGTGATTTTGGAGCCCCCCAAAATAAAGTCTGACACTGTTTCCACTGTTTCCTCATCTTTTTCCCATGAAGTGATGGGACCAGATGCCATGATCTTCGTTTTCTGAATGTTGAGCTTTAGGCCAACTTTTTCACTCTCCTCTTTCACTTTCATCAAGAGGCTCTTTAGTTCCTCTTCACTTTCTGCCATAAGGGTGGTGTCATCTGCATATCTGAGGTTATTGATATTTCTCCTGGCAATCTTGATTCCAGCTTATGCTTACTCCAGACCAGCGTTTCTCATTATGTACTCTGCATAGAAGTTAAATAAGCAGAGTGACAATATACAGCCTTGACGTACTCCTTTTCCTGTTGTTCTATGTCCAGTTCTAACTGTTGCTTCCTGACCTGCATATAGGTTTCTCAAGAGGCAGGTCAGGTGGTCTGGCATTCCCATCTCTTTCAGAATTTTCCACAGTTTATTGTGATCCACACAGTCAAAGGCTTTGGCATAGTCAGTAAAGCAGAAATAGATGTTTTTCCAGAACTCTCTTGCTTTTTTGATGATCCAGTGGATGTTGGCAATTTGACCTCTGGTTCCTCTGCCTTTCCTAAGACCAGCTTGAACATCTGGAAGTTTATGGTTCATGTATTGCTGAAGCCTGGCTTGGATAATTTTTAGCATTACTTTACTAGCATGTGAGATATAATTTTCAGAGTACAGTTTTGGTAGGTTTATTCCTAGATATTTTATCTTTTTGATGGGGTGGCAAGTTGAATAGTTTTGTGAATTTCTTTCTGATTTTTCAATGACTAACATTAAGTATAGAGATGTAATAGATTTCTGTGTATTAATTTTGTAACCTGCAACTTTGCCAAATTCATTGAGTTTTAGTAGTTTTCAGGTAGCATATTTAGGACCTCCTATATATAGTACTATGTCATCAACAAGTAGTGACTTTGTAACTTTTTATTTTTCAACTTTGGATTCCCTTTACTTCTTTTTCTTCTCTGATTACTGTAGCTAAGGCTTCCAAAACTATGTTGAATAAAAGTGGCAAGAGTGGACATCCTTGTCTTGTTCCTAATCTTAGATGGAATGCTTTCAGTTTTTCACTGTTGTGTATGATGTCAGTTGTAGGTTTCTCATAGATGGCCTGTCTCATGTTGAGATATGTTCCCTCTATGTTCACTTTCTGGAGGGTTTTTATCATAAAATTTATCAAAATCTTTTGAGATATATATATTTTAAATTTTTCATTTTGTTCATGTGGAATCTCATTGGAAATATTGAAAACTTCTTGCATCTCTAGGTGAATCCCACTTAGTCATGCTGTATGATGTTTTTAATGTATGGTTGGATTTTGATGATGATTATTTTGTTGAGAATATTTGTGTCTATATTCATGGAACCAGAGATCAAATTGCCAACATCCAATGGATCATCAAAAAAGCAAGAGAGTTTCAGAAAAACATCTATTTCTGCTTTATTGACTATGCCAAAGCCTTTGACTGTGTGGATCACAATAAACTGTGGAAAATTCTGAAAGAGATGGGAATGCCACACCACCTGACCTGCCTCTTGTGAAACCTATATGCAGGTCAGGAAGCAACAGTCAGAACTGGACATGGAAAAACAGACTGGTTCCAAATAGGAAAAGGAGTACGTCAAGGCTGTATATTGTCACCCTGCTTATTTAACTTCTATGCAGAGTACATCATGAGAAACGCTGGGCTGGAGGAAGCATAAGCTGGAATCAAGATTGCTGAGAGAAATATCAGTAACCTCAGATATGCAGATGACACCACCCTTATGACAGAAACTGTTGCTGAAGAAGCTGAAGTTGAATGGTTCTATGAAGACCTACAAGACCTTTTAGAACTAACACCCAAAAAAGATGTCCTTTTCATTATAGGGGACTGGAATGCAAAAGTAGGAAGTCAAGAAACACCTGGATTAACAGGCAAATTTGGCCTTGGAATGTGGAATGAAGCAGGGCAAAGACTAATAGAGTTTTGCCAAGAAAATGCACTGGTCATAGCAAACACCCTCTTCCAACAACACAAGAGAAGACTCTACACATAGACATCACCAGATGGCCAACACCAAAATCAGATTGATTATATCCTTTGCAGCCAAAGATGAGAAGCTCTATACAGTCAACAAAAACAAGACTGGGGACTGGGAGCTGACTGTGGCTCAGATCATGAACTCCTTATTACCAAATCAGACTGAAATAGAAGAAAGCAGGGAAAACCGCTAGATCATTCAGGTATGACCTAAATCAAATCCCTTATGATTATACAGTGGAAGTGAGAAATAGATTTAAGGGCCTAGATCTGATAGATAGAGTGCCTGATGAACTATGGAATGAGGTTCATGACATTGTACAGGAGACAGGGATCAAGACCATCCTCATGGAAAAGAAATGCAAAAAAGCAAAATGGCTGTCTGGGGAGGACTTACAAATAGCTGTGAAAAGAAGAGAAGTGAAAAGCCAAGGAGAAAAGGAAAGATATAAGCATCTGAATGCAGAGTTCCAAAGAATAGCAAGAAGAGATAAGAAAGCCTTCTTCAGCTATCAATGCAAAGAAATAGAGGCAAACAACAGCATGGGAAAGACTAGAGATCTCTTCAAGAAAATTAGAGATAGCAAGGGAACATTTCATGCAAAGATGGGATCGATAAAGGACAGAAATGGTATGGACCTAACAGAAGAAGAAGATATTAAGAAGAGGTGGCAAGAATACACAGAAGAACTGTACAAAAAAGATCTTCATGACCCGGATAATCACAATGGTGTGATCACTCATCTAGAGCCAGATATCCTGGAATGTGAAGTCAAGTGGGCCTTAGAAAGCATTACTACAAACAAAGCTAGTGGAAGTGATGGAATTCCAGTTGAGCTATTTCAAATCTTGGAAGATGATGCTGTGAAAGTGCAGCACTCAATATGTCAGCAAATTTGGAAAACTCAGCAGTGGCCACAGGACTGGAAAAGGTCAGTTTTCATTCCAATCTCGAAGAAAGGCAATGCCAAAGAAAGGCAATGCCAAAGAATGCTCAATATACCACACAATTGCACTCATCTCACACGCTAGTAAAGTAATGCTCAAAATTCTCCAAGCCAGGCTTCAGCAATACGTGAACCGTGAACTTCCTGATATTCAAGCTGGTTTTAGAAAAGGCAGAGAAACCAGAGATCAAATTGCCAACAGCCACTGGATCATGGAAAAAGCAAGAGAATTCCAGAAAAACATCTATTTCTGCTTTATTGACTATGCCGAAGCCTTTGACTGTGTGGATCACAATAAACTGTGGAAAATTCTGAAAGAGATGGGAATACTAGACCACCTGACCTGCCTCTTGAGAAATCTGTATGAAGGCCAGGAAGCAACATTTAGAACTGGACATGGAACAACAGACTGGTTCCAAATAGGAAAAGGAGTATGTCAAGGCTGTATATTGCCACCCTGCTTATTTAACTTCTATGCAGAGTACATCATGAGAAACGCTTGATTGGAAGAAATACAAGCTGGAATCAAGATTGCCAGGAGAAACATCAATAATCTCCGATATGCAGATGACACCACCCTTATGGCAGAAAGTGAAGAGGAGCTAAAGAGCCTCTTGATGAAAGTGAAAGAGGAGAGTGAAAAAGTTGGCCTAAAGCTCAACATTCAGAAAACGAAGATCATGGCATCCGGTCCCATCACTTCATGGGAAATAGATGTGGAAACAGTGTCAGGCTTTATTATTCTGGGCTCCAAAATCACTGCAGATGGTGACTGCAGCCATGAAATTAAAAGATGCTTACTCCTTGGAAGAAAAGTTATGAGCAACCTAGATAGCATATTCAAAAGCAGAGACATTACTTTGCCGACTAAGGTCCGTGTAGTCAAGGCTATGGTTTTTCCAGTGGTCATGTATGGATGTGAGAGTTGAACTGTGAAGAAGGCTGAGCACCGAAAAATTGATGCTTTTGAACTGTGGTGTTGGAGAAGACTCTGGAGAGTCCCTTGGACTACAAGGAGATCCAACCAGTCCATTGTGAAGGAGATCAACCCTGGGATTTCTTTGGAAGGAATGATGCTAAAGCTTAAGCTCCAGTACTTTGGCCACCTCATGCAAAGAGTTGACTCATTGGAAAAGACTCTGATGCTGGGAGGGATTGGGGGCAGTAGGAGAAGGGGACGACAGAGGATGAGATGGCTGGATGGCATCACAGACTCGATGGACTCGAGTCTGAGTGAACTCCGGGAGACAGTGATGGACTTGGAGGCCTGGCGTGCTGCGATTCATGGGGTCGCAAAGCGTAGGACATGACTGAGCAACTGAACTGAACTGAACTGAACTGAACTGAACTGAAAGTCTGTTGTGTTTGCATGGAGTGCTCTATAAATAGCAGTTCAGTGTTTCATTTTAAATTTTCTGTGTGGATGATCTATCTGTTGATGGAAGTGGGGTATTACAGTCACCCATTATTATCGTTACTGTTGATTTCTCCTTTATGTTTGCTAGTTTTGCCTTACATATTGGGGTGCTCCTATGTTGAGTGCATATATATTTATAATTGTTATATATTCTTCTTGGATTGAATCCCCGATCCTTATATATTGCCCTTCTTTGTCTTTTATAAAAGTATTTGTTTTAAGTCTATTTTGTCTGATATGAGTGTTGCTATTCAAGCTTTCTTTTGATTTCCATTTGATGGACTAATTTCTCCCATCCCCTTATTTTCATTGTGTAAATGTCTATAGGTTTGAGATGGGTCTCTTGTAGACAGCCTATATATGGGTCTTGCTTTCATATACACTCAGCCAGTATGTCTTTTAGTTGGTGGCAGTTAACCTATTTACATTTAAGCTAATTATCAATATGTATTGTTATTGTTCAGTTGCTAAGTGCTGTGGAGAAGGCAATGGCAACCCACTCCAGCACTCTTGCCTGGAATATCCCAGGGATGGACGAGCCTGGTAGGCTGCAGTCCATGGGGTCTCAAAGAGTTGGACATGCCTTCACTTTCACTTTTCACTTTCATGCATTGGAGAAGGCAATGGCAACCCACTCCAGTGTTCTTGCCTGCAGAATCCCAGGGACGGCAGAGCCTGCTGGGCTGCTGTCTATGTGGTTGCACAGAGTCCGACACGACTGAAACGACTTAGCAGCAGCAGCTAAGTGGTGTCCAACTCTTTGTAACCTTATGGACTGTAGCATGCCAGGCTCTTCTGTCCTCCACTATCTCCTGGAGTTTGCTCAAACTCATGTCCATTGAATCAGTGATGTCATCCAACCATCTCATCCTCTTTGACCCCTTTCTGTTCCTGCCTTCAATCTTTCCCAGCAATAGGGTATTTTCCAGTGAGTTAGCTCTTCACATCAGGTGGCCAAATTTTAGGAGTTTCAGCTTCAGCATCAGTCCATCCAATGAATATTCAGGGTTGATTTCCTTTAGAATTGACTGGTTTGATCTCCTCGCTGTCCAAGGGACTCTCAAGAGTCTTCTCCAACCCCACAATTTGAAGCATCAGTTTTTCACTGCTCAGCCGTCCTTATGGACCAACTCTCAAGCCTATATATGATACTGGAAAAACCATAGGTTTGACTATATGGAACTTTCTCAGCAAAGTGATGTCTCTACTTTTTAATATGTTGTCTAAGTTTACAAGACCTTTTAGAACTAACACCCAAAAAAGATGTCCTTTTCATTATAGGGGCCTGGAATGCAAAAATAGGAAGTCAAGAAACACCTGGATTAACAGGCAAATATGGCCTTGGAATACAGAATGAAGCAGGGCAAAGGCTAATAGAGTTTTGCCAAGAGAACGCACTGGTCATAGCAAACACCCTTTTCCAACAACACAAGAGAAGACTCTACACATGGACATCACCAGATGGACAACACCGAAATCAGATTGATTATATCTTTTGCAGCCAAAGATGGAGAAGCTCTATACAGTCAGCAAAAACAAAACTGGGAGCTGACTGTGGCTCAGATCATGAACTTATTGCCAAATTCAGACTTAAATTGAAGAAAGTAGGGAAAACCACTAGACCATTCAGGTATGACTTAAATCAAATCCCTTATGATTATACAGTGGAAGTGAGAAATAGATTTAAGGGCCTAGATCTGATAGATAGAGTGCCTGATGAACTATGGATGGAGGTTTGTGACACTGTACAGGAGACAGGGATCAAGACCATCCCCATGGAAAAGAAATGCAAAAAAGCAAAATGGCTGTCTGGGGAGGCCTTACAAATAGCTGTGAAAAGAAGAGTAGTGAAAAAAAAAAAAAGGAGAAAAGGAAAGATATAAGCATCTGAATGCAGAGTTCCAAAGAATAGCAAGAAGAGATAAGAAAGCCTTCCTCAGGGATCAATGCAAAGAAATAGAGGCAAACAACAGCATGGGAAAGACTAGAGATCTCTTCAAGAAACTTAGAGACACCAAGGGAACATTTCATGCAAAGATAGGCTCGATAAAGGACAGAAATGGTATGGACCTAACAGAAGCAGAAGATATTAAGAAGAGATGGCAAGAATACACAGAAGAACTGTACAAAAAAGATCTTCATGACCTGGATAATCACAATGGTGTGATCACTCATCTAGAGCCAGACATCCTGGAATGTGAAGTCAAGTGGGCCTTAGAAAGCATCACTACAAACAAAGCTAGTGGAGGTGATGGAATTCCAGTAAAGCTATTTCAAATCCTGAAAGATGATGCTGTGAAAGTGTTGCATTCAATATGTCAGCAAATTTGGAAACGTCAACAGTGGCCACAGGACTGGAAAAGGTCAGTTTTCATTCCAATCCCAAAGAAAGGCAATGCCAAAGAATGCTCAAACTACCACACAATTGCTCCCATCTCACATGCTAGTAAAATAATGCTCAAAATTCTCCAAGCAAGGCTTCAGCAATATGTGAACTGTGAACTTCCTGATGTTCAAGCTGGTTTTAGAAAAGGCAGAGGAACCAGAGATCAAATTGCCAACATCCAATGGATCATGGAAAAAGCAAGAGAATTCCAGAAAAACATCTATTTTTGCTTTATTGACTATGCCAAAGCCTTTGACTGTGTGGATCACAATAAACTGTGGAAAATTCTTAGAGAGATGGGAATACCAGACCACCTGATGTGCCTCTTGAGAAACCTACATGCAGGTCAGGAAGCAACAGTTAGAACTGGACATGGAACAACAGACCAGTTCTAAATAGGAAAAGGAGGACGTCAAGGGTGTATATTGTCACCCTGCTTATTTAACTTCTATGCAGAGTACATCATGAGTAACGCTGGGCTGGAAGAAGCACAAGCTGGAATCAAGATTGCCGGGAGAAATATCAATAACCTCATATATGCAGATGACACCACCCTTATGGCAGAAAGTGAAGAGTAACTAAAAAGCCTCTTGATGAAAGTGAAAGAGGAGAGTGAAAAAGTTGGCCTAAAGCTCAACATTCAGAAAACTAAGATCATGGCATCTGGTCTCATCACTTCATGGGAAATAGATGGGGAAACAGTGGAAACAGTGGCAGACTTTATTTTGGTAGGCTCCAAAATCACTGCAGATGGTGATTGCAGCCATGAAATTAAAAGACACTTACTCCTTGGAAGGAAAGTTATGACCAACCTAGACAGCATATTAAAAAGCAGAGATATTACTTTGCCAACAAAGGTCTGTCTAGTCAAGGCTATGGTTTTTCCTGTGGTCATGTATGGATGTGAGAGTTGGACTGTGAAGAAAGCTGAGCACCGAATAATTGATGCTTTTGAACTGTGGTGTTGGAGAAGGCTATTGAGAGTCCCTTGGACTGCAAGGAGATCCAACCAGTCCATTCTGAAGGAGATCAATCCTGGGATTTCTTTGGAAGGAATGATGCTAAAGCTGAAACTCTAGAACTTGGGCCAGCTCATGCAAAGAATTGACTCATTGGAAAAGAGTTTGATGCTGGGAGGGATTGGGGGCAGGAAGAGAAGGGGACGACAGAGGATGAGATGGCTGGATGGCATCACCGACTCGATGGACGTGAGTTGAGTGAACTCCGTGAGTTGGTGATGGACAGGGAGGCCTGGCGTGCTGTGATTCACGGGGTGGCAAAGAGTCAGACATGACTGAGCGACTGAACTGAACTGAATTGAAGTTTGTCATAGCTTTTCTTCCAAGGAGTAAGCGTCTTTCAATTTCATGGCTGCAGTCACCATCTGTAGTGATTCTGGAGCACCCCAAAATAAAATCTGTACTGTTTCCATTGAGAATTCTATTGAGAATGTCTCTGAAGAGAACATGATTAATATGGCTGAAACGCCCTGCACCAGTAGTCAACACAACCCTGAATTTTATGATTGTTGCCTTGCTTTTAAATTTGACTACATTATATATTCCTGAACAACATGTTATTAATACTGCTTGCTTTAGAATTTTGTATTATTAATATCACACTATATGTAATCTGCTACATAACTTTTCTGCTGAATATTCATGAGATTTATCTATACTGATGCATGCAGCAGTATTTATTATTTTTACTGCTTTATGTTTTGCAATTACATGCATATCTCATCTTGTTGATGAACATTTGGATTGTTTCCAGTTTTTAGTCATCCCTGTACTGCCGTGGATATCCTTTGCATGTCCCCTGGTACATTTGCTACAGTTTTCTGAAGTTACATAGCTGGATTGGTGCACATTTTCTTCTCTAGAGAAAAGTTGGGGCCTCGGATGATGTTATTTTCCTCCAGAGAATATTTTCATTTCCTTCTGTCAAGTGTCAGAATTATCCAACTTCAGGGCCTCCTTAAGGACCTGGAACTGGTTTGCAGTTGGTGTGATGGTTCATTTCCTTCCAAGTTTATCCTTATTCTTGGGGGGTAGCCTTCCTGCAGTGAGATAGGGTTTATCAGGGTCCCCACCTTTGGATGACCCTGGACTCCAGCTTTTTAAAAATTTCTTTCAAAGTGACCCCAAACGTCTTTCTTTGACATCTCATTAGCTGTTTGGTAAATTTTTTAAAGATTCCTTTTAAGAATTGTCATTCTTTTTTAGTCATCATTGGGAGAATTGGTCTGCTTTCCCTCATCATTAGCAGAGGTTGAAATTCCACACTTTCAGCCCTGCTAGTTAATGCCAACTTGCTACCCAAACATGTTTTATGTACTCACTAATGGAGAACAGCATTCCCACTGATAAGAGTGACTTATTTTCCCATGCATGTGTACCATTTTGTACTCTTTGCCTTTTGTGCTGGGGCATATATTAGTCATTCAAAAAATACATATAAAAATCATGAAAAATAAAAGCGTGAATCATCATTAATTTATAAGGCAATTTGCCTTCAAGGAAACTAAACCACATGTTGCAATTTCTTAATCCTGCTTCCTAGTGTTTTCTTTAATTCAATATTGAGCTGATTATTATGTCAGCCAGGAAACTTTTTTTTATAGATAACAATGTCTGTGTTCATAGAATCTAAAATGGTTAGTGTTGTTGGATTAGAATGTATAAAAAGATCACAGTAATGGGAAAAATTCAATCAGGAAGTCTTAATGTATATAGAAAAATGGCTAGTTCATTTGTTGCTATGGGGAAAATGATGGTTTCAATTCCTTCTCCATTAACAGCATTCTTGGATTTAGTAAAATTTAAAACAGGTCAGCATGCCAGTAATGCTAATGCTGTAGGATACAATCGTTTAAAGAAACTCATACTGAATTCTGAAAATCCTTTGTATTTTATTTGGTATGTGAAAAAAACAAGTAATCTTCTATTAGGGCAATAATATTTGTACACATGTGTAAGTTATTTGGGATGAGCTCCTAGGGAACTGCAGTTTGTTTAAAGGAATGAAAAAGCAGAACTAAAATGCCAGGAAGAAAAATACAAAGTTAATTTTGATTGCAGTGAGTGAGTAATTTCCTAAAATCTAGATTGTTTTGAAGCTTATTGGCTTTTCCCTATCAGGTATCTAGAGTTGCTGAAATGTAACGTGTAAGTAATGTTTATAACTGAGAATTTAATATCTAAAAGACTAACACCTAATGTGTCCAATAAATGCTTATTATTATTACTAAAATACATTTAATACTGAGTCTAGAGCCTTTTATATTATTTAGTTCAGTTCAGTTCAGTCGCTCAGTCATGCCCAACTCTTTGCCACCCCATGAATCGCAGCACGCCAGGCCTCCCTGTCCATCACCAACTCCCGGAGTTCACTCAGACTCATGTCCATCGAGTCGGTGATGCCATCCAGCCATCTCATCCTCTGTCATCCCTTTCTCCTCCTGCCCCCAATCCCTCCCAGCATCAAAGTCTTTTCCAATGAGTCAACTCTTCACATGAGGTGGCCAAAGTACTGGAGCTTCAGCTTTAGCATCATTCCTTCCAAAGAAATCCCAGGGTTGATCTCCTTCAGAATGGACTGGTTGGATCTCCTTGCAGTCCAAGGTACTCTCAATAGTCTTCTCCAACACCATAGTTCAAAAGCATCAATTCATCAGCACTCAGCCTTCTTCACAGTCCAACTCTCACATCCATACATGACCACTGGAAAAACCATAGCCTTGACTAGACGGACCTTTGTTGGCAAAGTAATGTCTCTGCTTTTGAATATGCTATCTAGGTTGGTCATAACTTTTCTTCCAAGGAGTAAGCGTCTTTTAATTTCATGGCTGCAGTCACCATCTGCAGTGATTTTGGAGCCCCCCAAAATAAAGTCTGACACTGTTTCCACTGTTTCCCCATCTATTTCCCATGAAGTGATGGGACCGGATGCCATGATCATCATTTTCTGAATGTTGAGCTTTAAGCCAACTTTTTCACTCTCCTCTTTTACTTTCATCAAGAGGCTTTTTAGTTCCTCTTCACTTTCTGCCATAAGGGTGGTGTCATAGTAATCCATTTGTTTTTATCCATTTAAATTAAATCGTTGATTATAAACTTTAAAAATGTATCAATATTTATTTTGTAGTTATGTCCCAGATGGCTCAATGGTAAAAAATCTGCCTGCAGTGCAGAAGCCGCAGATTCAATCCATGTGTCAGGAAAATTCCCTGGAGAAGGAAATGGCAGTCCACTCCAGTATTCTTGCCTGGTTGGCAAGACAGAGTAGCCTGGTTGGCTACAGTCCCCGGGGTCGCAAAAGAGGCAGACAGAACTTAGCAACTAAACAACAAATGATCCATAAAAGACCTATAAATTAGATTATCTCAATAATGAGAAAAAAGCGTTTGAGAAAATGTAACACCCTTTTTAGGACAAAAACCCAGAACAAGTTGGTTATAGAAGGAACATACCCCAAAATAATAAAGGCCACATATAACAAACCTATGTCATACTCAACGTGAAAGGTTGGGTGCTTTTCCTCTAAGATCAGGAATAAAGCAAGGATGCCCACTCTCACTAATCTTATTCAGTTGGTAATCTGAGCCACAGAAATCAGGCATCATAAAGAAATAAAAGACATGCAAAGGGTAATTATATGATGGGATGGAAGTGTTGGCTGATGCTATGTTGTTAATCATTTTTAATACATAAATATATCAAATCAACATGCTACACACCTTAACTTACACAAACTCATACGTCAATTATATCTCAATAACAAAAAAAATCTATAAAGGCTTGATCCTATAAGAGGTAGAAAATTAAAAGGTACTTGGAGTTAGACATCACAAAAGGCAGGAGAGATAGTGCCTGTATTTTCAAGGGTTCTATTCTGTGTGTGCTTAATAGGAAATTTCTATTTTTATTTAAAGGCCTGGAGAATTTCAGACTGAAATTTAAAATAATTTGCAAGTTGAGTGTGGGTCATTTCTAGTAGACCTAATTTATCACAGTAGCTTTAAATAGGTTAGTCTGTGAATTAAAAAGTCTTATTGGAAAATAATTCTAAAACCTAATAAAGTTGACTTTAAACTGGCCCAGTAGAAAAAATAATGGTTACTGTTTCAGAACCCACTACTCTTCTGTTACCTTCATTGAGTTAACCAATACAGAGGTCTCGTGTTCTTTAGAAGAGAACACTAGATAAGCATTTGAAACCTTCAGGGTTTTTTTGTTTGTTTTTGGTTTTGGCTTTGGTTTTTGTAGGGGTGAGGAGCATGCAGGGAAGAGGAGGCAGGGGGAAAGGTGAGGTGCAGGGGAAAAGGAAATGGAAACTGCTATTAAAAGATGAAAAGCAGCCAATTCCAGAGAATGTCTTTGTATTTTCTCTCCTTAAAACAGAGGGAAGCATTTCAGTTTTATTTTTAACTTCCTAATCACTTGTCTTCTATAGCCAATTGACTTTTAAAAGGATACAAAAAAGCACTTATCCCTTGTGGCCATGAATTAAAGGACTCCCTAGAACTACTCCAAGTCTTTGCAGTTTCATTCAAAACTGTCTTCCTGTGCCTGGGCTTTATTAAAATCTAAGCAAAAACACGGGAAAGCTCTATTTTGGAAGGTGTGAATTAGAGCTGGGGTTTAGAGGGAGGTCTCAGATCCCAAAATGCTTGATACAATTTTAAATGTTAACATTGTGACACTGTTTTTTATTCTGTCCCCTCCCTTCTTCAATACTACCTCATAAATACCGTGGGTGTTTAAACCTTGTGGGAATAGAGGCAAGGGTTATTTTTACAGCTACACCCTGCACCAATAAGTATATCTAATAAACATTTCTATAATCCAGTTTATTTCAACTTCAGGGTATCATTTTTTCCTGCATTTAGAGAAACGGAACCATCTCTAATGGCCAATTAATCTCAAAATCACAGTGAAAAACTTAAGGGGCCATGGTGAGCTGGAGGTCTTCCTGGAGAAGAAAACCACACATTCAAGCCAGGGGTCAAAAATTCAGATACTTTCAAGGGTCCTGTGGGTAATAGGAATATGTGGAACTACTGCAGTAAAATTGTTCAGAAATGATGTGTTGGCCAATGGGAAAATGCCCTGCCAATTCACATGTTTAAAAAACACCCCGCTGGCAGAACTGAGTGGCCATATTTACTCCATCACAGTAAATATGGGTTCCCAAAGGAACCCATGTGGGATCCTTTTTTAAAAAAGTCCTGTATAAAAGAGATGAAAAGGAATAGGGTTTATTTGACTGGGGTAAAACCCTTGAGTTTTACTTCTTTTTTTCACTTTTCCTAAATAGTCATTAAAAAACAAATAAAACTTAGGCAAAAACCATCTCAGTGAATCAGTTCAGTTCAGTTCAGTTGCTCAGTCATGTCCGACTCTTTGAGACCCCACAAACCGCAGCACGCCAGGCCTCCCTGTCCATTACCAACTCCCAGAGTCCATCCAAACCTGTGTCCATTGAGTTGGTGATGCCATCCAGCCATCTCATCCTCTGTCGTCCCCTTCTCCTCCTGCCCTCAATCTTTCCCAGCATCAGGGTCTTTTCCAATGAGTGAGCTCTTCGTATCAGGTGGCCAAAGTATTGGAGTTTCAGCTTCAACATCAGTCCTTCCAATGAATATTCAGGACTGATTTCCTTTAGGATGGACTGGTTGGATCTCCTTGCAGTCCAAGGGACTCTTAAGAGTCTTCTCCAACACCACAGTTCAAAAGCATCAATTCTTCGGCACTGAGTTTTCTTTATAGTCAACTCTCACATCCATACATGACTACTGGAAGAACCATAGCCTTGACTAGACGGACCTTTGTTGGCAAAGTAATGTCTCTGCTTTTGAATATGCTATCTAGGTTGCTCATAACTTTCCTTCTAAGAAGTAAGCATCTTTTAATTTCATGGCTGCAGTCACCATCTCCAGTGATTTTGGAGCCCCCCAAAATAAAGTCTGACACTGTTTCCACTGTTTCCCTATTTCCCATGAAGTGATGGGACCAGATGCCATGATCTTCATTTTCTGAATGTTGAGCTTTAAGCCAACTTTTTCACTCTCCTCTTTCACTTTCATCAAGAGGCTCTTTAGTTCTTCTTCACTTTCTGCCATAAGGGTGGTGTCATCTGCATATCAGAGGTTATTGACATTTCTCCTGGCAATCTTGATTCCAGTTGGTGCTTCCTCCAGACCAGCGTTCCTCATGATGTACCCTGCATATAAGTTAAATAAGCAGGGTGACAATATACAGCCTTGATGTACTCCTTTTCCTATTTGGAACCAGTCTGTTGTTCCATGTCCAGTTCTAACTGTTGCTTCCTGACCTGCATACAGGTTTCTATATGCCTTAGATGAGACCACAGTCCTGGATGACACCTTGAATTCAGTCTTGTGAGACTTTTAGCATAGGACCCAGAGAAGTTGTGCCTGGACTCTAGGCACAACAGAAACTGAAACAATAGATGTATATTGTTTCAAGCTGATAAATTTGTTACATAAAGTAGGAAACAAATACAATGTCCTTAAGAGCATCTGTGTGTTCCCACCCATAGGCAAATCTTAATTTTCAGATAAGAAATCATGACTTTCTATTCACACTCTTTCTCAACTTGTTCATCTTACTGTACTAGTTATAGCCTCTCTGCCTAAGACCTGGCTTTTGAATCTGTGCAGGGTCCTAGTTGGAATGATACCTCCGCTGGACTTTATGTAGCTGTCTGGGCCCACCTCCCTGGATGATAATTTTTACTCCATTTCCCTTTCCACCAATCCTCCTGTATCCTAATCCCACTTTCCTACACTCCCTGCCCTCCTTCCCCATCAGGAGTTGTTCTGTCTTAATCCCTTGCCAATCTCTGGCTTCCCAGGTAAGATTTATGGGACCTTATTACCAAATTCAGACTGAAATTGAAGAAAGCAGGGAAAACCGCTAGACATTCAGGTATGACCTAAATCAAATCCCTTATGATTATACAGTGGAAGTGGGAAATAGATTTAAGGGTCTAGATCTGATAGAGTGCCTGATGAACTATGGAATGAGGTTTGTGACATTGTACAGGAGACAGGGATCAAGACCATCCCCATGGAAAAGAAATGCAAAAAAGCAAAATGGCTGTCTGGGGAAGCCTTACAAATAGCTGTGAAAAGAAGAGAAGTGGATAGCCAAGGAGAAAAGGAAAGATATAACCATCTGAATGCAGAGTTCCAAAGAATAGCAAGAAGAGATAAGAAAGCCTTCTTCAGGGATCAATGCAAAGAAATAGAGGAAAACAACAGAATGGGAAAGACTAGAGATCTCTTCAAGAAAATTAGAGCTAGCAAGGGAACATTTCATGCAAAGATGGGCTCGATAAAGGACAGAAATGGTATGGACCTAACAGAAGCAGAAGATATTAAGAAGAGATGGCAAGAATACACAGAAGAACTGTACAAAAAAGATCTTCATGACCTGGATAATCATGATGGTGTGATCACTCATCTAGAGCCAGACATCCTGGAATGTGAAGTCAAGTGGGCCTTAGAAAGCATTACTACAAACAAAGGTAGTGGAGGTGATGGAATTCCAGTTGAGCTATTTCAAATCTTGGAAGATGATGCTGTGAAAGTGCGGCACTCAATATGCCAGCAAGTTTGGAAAAGTCAGCAGTGGCCACAGGACTGGAAAAGGTCAGTTTTCATTCCAATCCCAAAGAAAGGCAATGCCAAAGAATGCTCAAACTATCACACAACTGCACTCATCTCACATGCTAGTAAAGTAATGCTCAAAATTCTCCAAGCTAGGCTTCAGCAATACATGAACCGTGAACTTCCTGATGTTCAAGCTGGTTTTAGAAAAGGCAGAGGAACCAGAGATCAAATTGCCAACATCCAATGGATCATGGACAAAGCAAGAGAGTTCCAGAAAAACATCTATTTCTGCTTTATTGACTATGCCAAAGCCTTTGACTGTGTGGATCACAAGAAACTGTGGAAAATTCTGAAAGAGATGGGAATACCAGACCACCTGACCTGCCTCTTGAGAAATCTGTATGCAGGCCAAGAAGCAACAGTTAGAACTGGACATGGAACAACAGACTGGTTCCAAATAGGAAAAGGAGTACGTCAAGGGTGTATATCGTCACCCTGCTTATTTAACTTATATGCAGAATACATCATGAGAAACGCTGGATTGGAAGAAACACAAGCTGGAATCAAAATTGCTGGGAGAAATATCAATAACCTCAGATATGCAGATGACACCACGCTTATGGCAGAAAGTGAAGAGGATCTTAAAATGCTTCTTGATGAAAGTGAAAGAGGAGAGTGAAAAGGTTGGCTTAAAGCTCAACATTCAAAAAATGAAGATCATGGCATCCGGTCGCATCACTTCATGGAAAATAGATGGGGAAACAGTGGAAACAGTGTCAGACTTTATTTTTGGGGGCTCCAAAATCACTGCAGATGGTGACTGCAGCCATGAAATTAAAAGACGCTTACTCCTTGGAAGAAAAGTTATGACCAACCTAGATAGCATATTCAAAAGCAGAGACATTACTTTGCCGACTAAGGTCCGTCTAGTCAAGGCCATGGTTTTTCCAGTAGTCATGTATAGATGTGAGAGTTGGACTGTGAAGAAAGCTGAGTGCCGAAGAATTGATGCTTTTGAACTGTGGTGTTGGAGAAGGCTATTGAGAGTACCTTGGACTGCAAGGAGATCCAACCAGTCCATTGTGAAGGAGATCAACCCTGGGATTTCTTTGGAAGGAATGATGCTAAAGCTGAAACTCCAGTACTTTGGCCACCTCATGTGAAGAGTTGACTCATTGGAAAAGACTTTGATGCTGGGAGGGATTGGGGGCAGGAGAAGAAGGGGACGACAGAGGATGAGATGGCTGGATGGCATCACTGACTCAATGGACGCAAGTCTGAGTGAACTCCGGGAGATGGTGATGGACAGGGAGGCCTGGCGTGCTGCGATTCATGGCGTGGCAAAGAGTTGGACACGACTGATCGACTGAACTGAACTGCTTGTATAGGGTGGCAGTTTAGACAGAGACAGAAAAGGAACAGACTGAATAAGGCAAAGAGACTCTATGTTAAAATCCTAGTGAAGATGATATTATCTATATAATAACATAAGTGAAATGGTTGGAGATTGTGGGAATGGAAACAAAAGATTCAAGACAACTTTTGGAAGTAATATTGACAGGACCTGGTGGGGCTGAGTGGCAAAGGAATGAAGGGTCCTAGATGATGTTACTTAGTTGACCTAGCTTGGAAGAATAGGTCAAAGGCAAAATCATAATCCCACTTGAAATAGTCTGCCCCTCACTGATGCCAAGATAGCAGACAAGTAGAAAGCAGGAGCACTTAATGTCTAGAATTCATCCTTGTCCCATCACTAACTTGGCTCTGTCATTTCCAAGCCATATGTCTCACAGCTAACCTTTTACGGCCTCCATTTTCTCAATGGAAATGATAATGGTATATACCCTGTAGGGTTGCGAGGAATAATGACACAGTTCATATACAGTGTTGGATGGTGCTTGGCACACAGGAAATGCTAGAAATATTCCAGATCTTATTGTTGAGATGTGTTGCCTCTGGTCCACTCATGCTTTTACCAGGCTCAGATTCCCTACTGTTTATTTCTTTTTTAGAAAAATAACATTTATTTACTTATTTATGGCTGTGCTGGGTCTTTGTCGCTGCTGGGGCTTCTCTCCAGTTGCAGCCAGTGGGGGCCACTCTCTAGCTGTGGTCTATGGGTTTGGTTGCTCCACAGCATGTGAGATGTTTCTAGACCAGGGATTGAGCACACGTCTCCTGCATTGACAGGCAGACTCTTTACCACTGAGCCACCAGGAACGCCACCAGAGGGCAGACAGAATGAAAACCATAATCTCAGAACACTAACCAAACTGATCACATGGACCAGAGCCTTGTCTAACTTAATGAAACTATGAGCCATGCTGTGTAGGGCCACCCAAGATGGACCAGTCATGGTGGAGAGTTCTGGTGAAACATGGTCCACTGGAGATGGGAATGGAAAACCACTTCAGTATTCTTGCCTTGAGAACCCCATGAACAGTATGAAAAGGCAAAAAGATAGGACACTGAAAGAGGAACTCCCCAGGTGGGTAGGTGCCCAATATGCTACTGGAGGTCAGTGAGAAATAACTCCAGAAAGAAGGAAGAGACAGAGCCAAAGCTAAAACAATGCCCAGTTGTAGATGTGACTGGTGATGGAAGTAAAGTCTGATGCTATAAAGAGCAATATGAATCAAGGTAAATTGGAAGTGATCAAACAGGAGATGTCAAGAGTGAACATCGGCATTTTAGGAATCAGCGAACTAAAACGGACTGGAATGGGTGAATTTACCTCAGATGACCATTATATCTACTACTGTGGGCAAGAATCTCTTAGAAGAAATGAAGTAACCCTTATAGTCAACAGGAGTCCAAAATGCAGTACTTGGATGTAATCTCAAAAATGACAGAATATACTCTGTTCGTTTCCAAGGCAAACCATTCAATATCACAGTAATCCAAGTCTATGCCCCAACCAGTAACACTGAAGAAGCTGAAGTTAAACAGTTCTATGATGACCTATATGACCTTCTAGAACTAACACCCACAAAAGATGTCCTTTTCATCACAGGGGACTGGAATGCAAAAGTAGGAAGTCAAGAGATACCTGGAGTAATTGGCAAGCGTGGCCTTGGAGTACAGAATGAAGCAGGGCAAAGGCTAAAAGTTTTGCCAAAAGAATGCACTAGTCATAGCAAACACCCTCTTCCAACAACACAAGCTATGACTCTAGATGTGGACATCACTAGGTGGTCAACACTGAAATCAGATTGATTATGTTCTTTGTAGCCAAAGATGGAGATGCTCTATACAGTCAGCAAAAAGAAGACCAGGAGCTGACTGTGGCTCAGATCATGAACTCCTTATTGCCAAATTCAGACTTACATTGAAGGAAGTAGGGAAAACCACTAGACCATTCGGGTATGACCTAAATCAAATCCCTTATGATTATAAAGTAGACGTGACAAACAGATTCAAAGGATTAGATCTCATAGAATGTCTGAAGAACTATAGAGAGAGGTTTGTGACATTGTACAGGAGGTAGTTATCAAGACTATCCTCAAGGAAAAGAAATGCAAAAAGGCAAAATGGTTGTCTGAGGAGGCCTTTCAAATAGCTGAGAAAAGAAGAGAAGTGAAAGGCAAAGGAGAAATGAAAGATATACCCATCTGAGTGCAGAGTTCCAAAGAACAGCAAGGAAAGTTAAGAAAGTCCTCCTCAGTGATCAGTGCAAAGAAATAGAGGAAAATAATAGAATGGGAAAGACTAGAGATCTCAAGAAAATTAGAGATACCAAGGGAATATTTCATGTGAAGATGGGCACAATAAAGTACAGAAATGGTATGGCCCTAACAGAAGCAGAAGATATAAGAAGAGGGGGTAAGAATACACAGAAGAACTGTACAAAAAAAGATTTTAATGACCTAGATAACCACGATAGTGTGATCACTCACCTAGAGCCAGACACCCTGGAATGTGAAGTCAAATGGGCCTTAGGAAGCATCACTATGAACAAAGCTAGTTGAAAGGGATGGAATTCCAGCTAAGCTATTTCAAATCCTAAAAGATGAGCTGTTAAAGTGCTGCACTCAATATGCCAGCAAATTTGGAAAACTCAGCCATGGCCCCAGGACTGGAAAAGGTCAGTTTTCATTCCAATCCCAAAGAAAGGCAATGCCAAAGAATGTTCAAGCTACCACACAGTTGCACTCATCTCACATGCTAGCAAAGTAATGCTCAAAATTCTCCAAGCAAGGTTTCAATAGTATGTGAATTGTGAACTTCCTGATGTTCAAGCTGGTTTTAGAAAAGGCAGAGGAACCAGAGATCAAACTGTTAACATCCATTGGGTCATAGAAAAAGCAAGAGAGTTCTAGAAAACCATCTACTTCTGCTTTATTGACTACACCAAAGTCTTTGTGTGGATCACAACAAACTGTGGAAAATTCTTAAAAAGATGGGAATACCAGAACACCTTACCTGCTTCCTGAGAAATCTGTATGCAGGTCAAGAAGTGACAAGTAGAACCGGACATGGAACAACGGACTGATTGAAAATTGGGAAAGGAGTACATCAAGGCTGCATATTGTCACCCTGCTTATTTAATTTAAATGTGGAGTACCTCATGCAAAATGCCAGGCTGGATGAAGCATGAGCTGGAATCAAGATTGCCAGGAGAAATATCAATAACCTCAGATATGCAGATGACACCACCCTTATGGTAGAAAGCAAGGAGGAAGTGAAGAGCCTCTAGATGAAAGTGAAAGAGGAGAGTGAAAAAGCTGGCTTAAAACTCAACATTCCAAAAAACTAAGATCATGCTGAGTGACTGAACTGAACTAGGGAAGCTCATCAGATTTCCTCCAGTTTTGAAAGCTCCTTAAAAAAAATTAATTAATTAAAGGATTATTGATTTACAATATTGTGTTGGTTTCTGCCATACATCAACATGAATCAGTCATAGGTATAAATATGTCCCCTCTCTTTTGAACTTCCCTCCCACCTCTCTAGGCTGTCACAGGCCTGGTTTGAGTTCCCTGAGTCATACAGCAAATTCTCACTGGCTATCTGTTTTGCATATGGTAATGTAAGTTTCTGTATTACTCTGTCCATACATCCCACCCTCTCCTTCCTCCCTAATCCCCCCTACCCTGTGTCCATAAGTCTATTCTCTGTCTGCAGCTCATTGCCGCCCTGCAAATATATCTTTCTTGATTTCATATATATACATTAATATACAATATTTGTTTTTCTCTTTCTGACTTACTTCACCCTGTATAACAGGCTCTATGTTCATCCACCTCATTAGTATCGGCTGAAGTGCATTCCATCATATGGCTGAGAAATACTCCACTGCATTTATGTATCACAACTTCTTTATCCATTCATCTGTTAGTGGACATCTAGGTTACTTTCATGTCCTAGCTATTGTAAATAGTGCTGCCATGAACAAAGGGGTACATGTGTCTTTTTCAGTTATGGTTTTCTCAGGTTATATTCCCAGTAGTGGGATTCTTGGGTCATATTGTAGTTGTATTCCTAGTTTTTTAAGGATTTTCTATACTGTCCCCCACGGTGGCTGTATCAATTTACATTCCCAACAACCATGCAAGAGCGTTCTCTCTTCCCCACATCCTCTCCGGCATTATTGTTTGTAGTGTTTTGATGATGGCAGTTCTGACCAGTGTGAGGTGAGATCTCATTGTAGTTTTGCTTTCCATTTCTCTAATAATAAGTGATGTTGAGCATCTTTTCATGTGTTTGTTATTCATCTGTATGTCTTCTTTGGAGAAATGTCTGTTTAGGTCCTTGAGATCTCCTTTGTAAGCTGTATGTTTTATCTCCTAATTTCCACGGAGCTCCTAGGTTAGACTTGGGTCACGCGAGTGTATGTTCCTCGATTCTTTGTCTCGTCACAACAAAGATTTGGAGTGACGGACAGTAAAGCCCCCTCAGCGTGTCACAGTTCTCAGGTCTTGGATAAACCATGTTATAGCTCTCAGGTCTCGAATGTGAGGACCATGTTATAGATCTTAGACAAATCAGTGTTACGGCTCAGTGTTACAGCTCTATTTTATTTAGAAGATAGCAGGAAAATCCATCTTTGAGGAGTGAGGGCACATTGATCTAAAGACACGAGGAGAAGAGCGCCCCAGCGTGCAGGAGAGAGAGAGAGAGAGAGCTGGCTCTGGCTCCTCTATTTATATGTTTATCTCTCCCTTGGCCTGTCCTATGTAAACTGGGCCAGCCAAGAGTGTTGTTTGTTTTACCTGAGGTCCTCACTCTGGTCCTCGGACCTTCTTTTGTTTTATTTTTGCGGGCTTTTTTCTTCCTTGTCTTGTAGCCACCACCATTTTGGACTCCTGTTCCCTGTTCTACCTACCTAACGCTTGTTTTACTTGCTTTGACTTTGGCACTCATCCAGGTATAAGACATGATCATCAGTAGCTGATCAAAGACAAGGAATCCCTCTGTGCCTTGCCCTTTACTTTGTCTTGCGTTTTTCTCAAGTCCGTGGGACTGAATGATGAGTCCTGCCTTTCTTCTAGATTCACCAACGGGGTCAAGAATCAAAAAGGGAAGATAGAAGAGGGTTATGGGCTTGTGAGGGACAAGGGCAGCTTCTTCTGGAGTCTGTTGAAAACTTTCCAAAATAAGTAGTGTTAATAGAGATACATGGTTCAGGAGAGAAATTGAAGTAAGTAAATAAATTTGAAATTATTAATGTAAGAGTGGTATCTCTAAAACCAAGGAAGGTAAGAGATTGCAAGTGAAACTATTTACCTCAGATTGGGACTCAACCCCACATGGCTGGGACTCGAACCCAGCCAAAACCTTGCTTGGGACTTGAACCCATGTGGCTGGGACTCAAACCCCAACAAAACTCATAGTACCTGGTTTGAGGACCTAATGAAGCTCAGGTTCTTGATGTTTCCTCACAGAAAGAATTCAGTGAGAGACAAAGTGATAGGTAAGAAGTGGATTTATTCAGATACACAGAGAGAAGCACACTCCACAGAGTGTGGGTCATCGCAGAGGGTGAATGCAGCCATGAAATTTGGTGTGGTTAGTTTTTATAGGCTGGATAATTTCACATGCTAATGAGTGGGAGGGTTATTCCAACTATTTTTAGGAAGGAGTGGAGATTTCCAGAATTTGGGCCACTGCCCACTCCTTGGTCATTTAACAGGGCTGTCATGGAGCCTCTGGGTTGTCTTTTCACTTGTTGATTGAGGATTAGGGTCTAGTCTGCCATCTTGGTCCCATTTGATTCTAATCAGTTTATATTGTGTCCTTGGGCTATGTCATTCTTTCAAAAGTTGTGCCCTGCTTCTTTCCCTTCTGTTACACAAGGGAGAGGTCATAAATGACATCAAATACTGCACAAAAACTAACAGGGTAAAAAGTGAAAAAAGAGCATTTGATCTGGCAACTAACCAGAATTTTCTGTTCACAAAGGATATGATTTTTTTTTTTTTTTTGAGAAATGAAAGAAAATTTTTTTCAGGAATAGTCACAGTTTTATAGGACTCACTCTAAACAAACCTTATGTGGTCTTATTCATGGTTTATGCTTTCATCAACAGCTTAAGGAAAACTAGTAATTTTTAGACGATAGCATATTTTCGTAAGACTTCAGTCTCAAACATCATTTGAGTATGCACTTTGCCCATGAAATATACAAAAATGAATTTTGGAATGTTAAGTAACCCCTTTAAGATACTTAATGAAATTGTAGAAGGCAGCTTCAAATTTTTTCGCTTTTGTCACCTCAGAAATTGACTGTGCCTGTGATGCTGACTTGAGAACAGAAGTGGACTGGGATGTGGATTCTGAATGGTTGGGCAGGACACTCAAGGCTTCTTCTGGCTTGAGTCACGTGCCAGTCCTTGGACCAATCACTCTAGCTAGAGAACGCAGATGCTCTGATCATCCCAGACTTGCACTGAGCCACATGACTGTGTATTTCCCAGAAGGAGGGGAAGAACCAGTGCCGAATGGGCAAAAGGGGAAAAAAATGAGGCCCTAGAGACATTTCAGAGATACCACATCATACCCTGTTGCTTGACAATATGCTTACATTACAGCAGTACTCTTCCCACTCCAAAGTACCCCATGCCTCTCATAATCTAAACGTACCATTGATTTCCCAGTTATGTTTTTGTTCATAAAAACACTCAAAATTCCCTGAGGTTTCCTCATAGTTGTTTCCTTTCTTTTTCATTTGTTCAGTCTCAACACCGTTTAACGTCGGGGGTGTAGATTGTATCTGGATCACTCAGTACCTCATCCAGCCCCTTTTCAGGATTCCTTACTCCACTGCAGAGTCTGGAAAGCAAAAACTTCATCTCCCAGAGGCCCTTGCTCCCAGGTTCTGAATGTTCATCAGGCTCGGCCAAACAGAGGCACTGGTAGGAGACTTGAATCTGGAACTGAGTTAAGTGGGGAGAGAGGCAAAGCTTGAGTTATTCCTTTGGCTGGGACAGTTATAGCATCCCCGACATAGTTCAGGAGCCAGCAGCTATAGTAATTGCTGCCCAGAAGAGCAGATAGCTTCTGGGTCATGGCAAGGGAAGCAGCTTTGTTGGTGGCCAAGTTCTACATGGTGGCTTTGGGATTTGTTCTGGAAGCTCCTTCCAGTGTGTGTGTTTTAAGCCTTCCCAATGATTCTGTAATAGCCTGTAATAAATCCTTTTCGGGTTAAATAGCTTGAATAGATTCGGTTCTCTGTGACTGAACCCTGACTGATACAGCATAGAGGTTAGATTTTAAAATGTCACTGGTCTTTTTGGCAATTTTATTTTTCTTTCTCATCTTCGTAATTACATGGATACAAAGCTTGAAGTGAGGTTGGCATTATTTGTTGATTTCAATGCACTGGTCAGTTGTAAGGTGATCACCATCCCTAACTGACCTGTGGTTAGATTCCCAGGGACACACTCCATTATTCAATATACCTATGCTGAGATCTGCCATTTGCGTCTCCAGATCCACTGGGCACCCTTCTCATTCCATTTCACACCCCGGGCCTGCCCAGCAGCCGGGGGCTCCCTTGTGCTCTGACTTTGCCAGTGAGGGGGCCTGCTTTATGCTGGCCCTCTGCCCCTCCCAGCCCACTACCCCTCCTCATCAGGGAGGCATTCACTTTGTATTTCAGAAGTCTCCTTGCTGATTTAGTCCTCCTATCCGTGGGCCATCTTTCTCCCTAGAGTTCGAACTCTTGGAACAGTTCACATGTATTAATTTCTCCCTGTACAGCCTCTTTCACAAGCTGAGGATTCAGAAACCAAACCCACAAAGAGAATGCCCTCTCTGGCCCTTTCCCAGCATTAAATGCACATATTTTGATCTCCAAACTTGAAACTTTCCCATTCTTCATTGGTAAAGAGCAGTTTGATGGAACGCTCTCGACAGTTGTCAACAACCATAGCAGACTCCAGACACTGTTCGCCTCTTTCTTCCTCTATCTGCATTATTTTCAGTAGTTCCTCCCAGGTTCCAGAACTCAAATAGCTGGTGCTGCCTACTTTTGAGGTCTGGCCCTCAGGAGTTCACTAATCCTCCTACTTTTCCAGCTAAGGTATGGAAAATGCCCTTTGTCCTCAGGGCAGCAGTGTAAACGAAAAAAAAAAATTTTTTTTTCTCTCAGAGAAAGTTTATACTTTCCCTTGAATTTAATGTATATATCAACCAAGATCAGTTGAATCAGAATTTCTCATGGTGGAGGTAAGGAATCTTTTGCTAAGACAACTTCCCTAAATTATTCTGGTGCATTTCTTTGCTTCTCTTTACTCACTGCATCAATTAATATCTGTTGAAAGGAAGGAAAATAAAGAAAAAAAAGAAATTTCAGTAGTTTGGGTATTTTATTTACTAGTGCACTACAAAGGTTAAACAAGTAATATAAAATTGTACTGTATTACGATTTTTCAGTTTTCACTCTTTAGAAAGGGGACAGCTAGGCTAATATAGACACTGTAAAAGGTTAGAAACCACCACCAGGACTGGGAAGCTCAGAGAGGGAAACAAATCCAACACAATGCTTCAGAAGCAGAAGAGCCCAGTATTTTCACTAATTTAACTCGAATTTCATTTTGACATCTTTGGCCAAGCCACCCACTCATCGCTGGACTCTTCCCCTCCTTGTGGCCCTGCCGCTGAAGCAGATTAGCAACTGAACAACCAGAATCTCTGGTGCTGGACCCAAGTGACTCAGCTCTGCAGTGCTCTGCAGCTGCCCTGGCCTTCTCAGATCTTGCCCGCACTCTTTGACTTTGGGTTATTCCTGGACCTATAATACATTCCCTATCCTATAAAAGCTCTTTCTACCTTTGGTCACCTTCTTTATCAAATCCATTTACTGTTCAGATCATTTTATTGAGCTCTGATCTCTTTATTGGTTAGAATCTCAGATGTCATCTTTCTTCTGAGCTTGGAATAAGTTCTGAGAGAAGCTGACTCATTTTCCATCAGTGAACATTTTCAGCCTGCTATTAATTTCTCATTTCTTATTTGGGAGATATTCACATTTTCAGCAAAATGAAGAATCACATCTTTTGTTTCTGGAGTCAAGGTCCTTCCTTAGTTTCTGATCAAGTATTCCCTCATCAATCACTCCCCAGAGCTACATATCCTTCTTGCCTCAATGAGATAGGCTGTCATATCCTATGATTACGATAACCGAAATTCCTAGATGTACAGTGTACAGTAATATTAATGTGGCAAATAGACATTTTCCTCTCCCCTCTCTCATGTGAGAGAACATGAGAACTGTTTGGTAGCATGATACTCTGGTTCTTTAGAAGGTATAGTTCACATCTACTTCTGCTTCATTGACTGTATTAAAGCCTTTGACTGTGAGGATCACAGCAAACTGGAAAATTCTTAAAGAGATAGGGAAACCTGCCTCCTGAGAAACCTGTATGCAGGTCAAGAAGCAACAGAACCAGTCATGGAACAACAGACTGGTTGAAAATTGGGAAAGGAGTATGTCAAGGCTGCATATTGTTACCCTGGTTATTTAATTTAAATGCAGAGTACATCATGCAAAATGTCGGGCTCTATGAAGCACAAGTTGGAATCAAGATTGATGAGAGAAATCTCAATAAGCTCAGATATGCAAATGATACCACCCTTATGACAGAAAGTGAAGAAGAAACAAAGAGCCTCTTGATGTAAGTGAAAGAAGAGAATGAAGAAGTAAGCTTAAAACTCAACATTCAAAGAATTAAGATATGGCATCCACTCCCATCACGTCAAGGAAATTAGCTGAAGCTCCAATACTTTGGCCACCTGATGGGAAGAACTGACTCATTGGAAAAGACCCTGATGCTGGGAAAGGTTGAAGGCAGGAAGAGAAGAGGACGACAGAGGATGAGATGCTTGGATGGCATCACCAACTCAACGGACATGAGTTTGAAAAAGCTCAGGGAGAGATGGTGATGGACAGGGAAGCCTGGGTAGCTGCAGTCTATGGGGTTGCAGAGTCAGACATGTGTGAACAACAACCTATGTTTTCAAACCAATATTTTTATTATTTCTTTTGGAATATGCAAAGAATATGCTCACTCCTGGGTAACTCATTTGTTTTTTTCAGCTTTTTGTTGTTTTTCAGTCATTAAGTCTTGTCCAACTCTTTGGTAACCATGAATTCATTCTCTAAGTCTGTTCCTGTTTTGTGAATAAGTTCATTTTTTAAAGATTCCACATATAAAAGATATCATATGATAACTGTCTTTCTGACTTACTTCATTTAGTATGATATAATTTCCAGATCCAGCCATGTTGCTGCAAATGGCATTATTTCATTATTTTTAATAGCTGAGTAATATTCCACTGTATATAGGTACCACATCTTCTTTGTCCATTTATCTGTCAATGGACATTTAGGCTCCTTCCACGTCTTAGCTATTGTAAACAGTGGTGCTATGAACATTGGGTACATATATCCTTTCGAACCATGGCTTACTCCAGATATAGGCCAAAGAGTGGGATTGCTGGGTCATATGGTAGCTTTACTTTTAGTTTCTTAAGGATCCTCCATACTGTTCTCCACAGTGGCTGTATCAATTTACATTCCCACCAACAGGGTAGGAGAATTCTGTTTTCTCCGCATCCTCTCCAGCATTTATTGTTAATAGACTTTGATGATGCCCATTCTGACTGGTGTGAGGTGGTGCCTCATTGTAGTTTTGACCTGCATTTCTCTAATAGTGATGTTGAGCATCTTTTCATGTGCCTATTGCCCATCTGTGTGTCTTCCTTGGAGAAATGTTTCTTTGGGTGTTCTGCCCATTTCTTTTTGACTGGATTGTTTATTTATTTATTTATTTTGATATTGAGCTGCATGAGGTGTTTGTAATTTTGGTTGCTTAGCTGCTTTTTTTTGCAAATATTTTCTCCCATTCTGTAAGTTGTCTTTTTGTTTGGTTTATGGTTTCCTTTGCTGTGCAAAAGCTTTTGACATTAATTAGGTCCCATTTTGTATATTTTTGTTTTCATTTCTGTTACTCTAGGAGGTGTACCCAAAAAGATGTTGCTGCAATTTATATCAAAGAGTGTTCTGCCTATGTTTTTCTCTAAGAGTTTTATAGTATCTGGTCTTACATTTAGATCTTCAATCCATTTTGAGTTTATTTTTGTGTGTGGCATTAAATAATGTTCTAGCTTCATTTTTTTAAACATGTATCTGCCCAGTTTTCCCAGCACCATTTATTGAAGTCATTGTCTTTTCTCTGTTGTATATTCTTGCCTCCTTTGTTATAGATTAATTGACTGTAGGTGCAGGAGTTGACCGTAGGTACATTAATTGATTGTAAATTATTTCTGGGCTTTTAATCCTGTTCCATTTGGTATATATTTCTATTTTTTTGTGCCAGTATCACGTTGTTTTGATGACTATAGCTTTGTAGTATAGTTGGAAGTTAGGGAGCCTGATTCTTCCAGCTCTGTTTTTTCTTAAAATTACTTTGGATATATTCAGGGTCTTTTTTATCTCCCTACAAATTTTACAATTTTTTTAATTCTAGTTCTGTGAAAAATGTCATTGATAATTTGATAGAGATTGCATTGAATCTGTAGATTGCCTTGGATAGTATATTCATTTTTTACAATATTGATTCTTCCAATCTAAGAATATGGTATATCCTATCTGTGTCATTTTTTATTTCTTTCACCAGCAAGTTGTACTTTTCAGATTACAGGCCTTTTGCTTCCTTAGGTAGCTTTATTCCTAGGTATTTTATTCTTTTTGATGCAATAGTAAATGGGATTTTCCCCTTAATTGATCTTTCTGATCTTCTGTTGTTAGTTTATAGACACACAACAGATTTCTGTATATTAATTTTGTATCCTGTAACTTTACTAAATTCATTGCTGAGCTCTAGTAGTTTTCTGGTAGCATCTTCAGGATCTTCTATGTATAGTATTGATGGCTTATGGTATCGGAATTGTGATCTCCAAAGAAGATTTAACTTCAGGACCAGGGACCAGGCTTGATCATTCAAGAGGTTTTGTATAGCAGAGTTTTAGTAAAGTGAAAAGAGACAGAGAAAGCTTCTGATGTAGACAGCAGAAGGGGGATGGAGAGTGCCCACCTCTCTAGTCTAAGCAAGGGAGTCATATAATTTTTTAATTAGTTATTGCAATAAATCGAAAGAATATATCAAGGTTGTAAAGATCTTACTAGACCCATTCCCATAATTTACATTTTAAGATAACAGGATTATCCAGAAGGTTTTCAGGAAGGCGAAACTGTCCTCAAGTAGGATACATGTTGTTATATAATCCTTAGTAGAGAGTTTAAACTGAGTTGTTTGTTGTATAATCATCAGTTCCAGGCTTAGAGAAAAAACCATTTTATGTGACTAAGACTAAGGAACATAGAGAAGAAAAAAAAAAGATATTTGTCCTTTCCTCCTCCTTGAGAATTCTAGACTCCTATCTCCCCTCTGAGAGCCCCAGACCCCTTCCTCCTCCTTGGGGACCCAGGACTTCTTATCAACCTGCCTAGGAATTGACTCTCTCAGTATCATGTCATCTGCAGACAGTGACAGCTTTACTTCTTTTCCAACTTAAATTCCTTTTATTTCTTTTTCTTCTCTGATTGCCATGGCTAGGACTTTGAAAGATATGCTGAATAAAAGAGGTGAGGTTGAACATCTGTGTTTTATTCTTGATCTTAGAGAAAATGATTTCAGCTTTTTGCTGTTGAGTATGATGTTAGCTATAGGTTTGTCATACATGGCCTTTATTATGTTGAGGTAGATTCTTCTGTGACCACTTTATGGAGAGCTTTTATCATAAGTGGGTGTACAATTTTGTCAAAAGCTTTTTCTGCATCTGTTGAGATGATCATATGGTTTCTATTCTTCAGTTTGTTGATGTGGTCTATCACATTGATTGGTTTGTGGATACTGAAAAATCCTTGCATTCCTGGGATAAGTCCTACTTGATCATGGTGTGTGATCCTTAATGTATTGCTGGTTTCAGATTACTTGTATTTTGTGGAGGATTTTTACATATATTTTCATCAGTAATATTGGCCTGTAACTTTCTTTTTTTGTGGTATCTTTGTTTGGTTTTGGTATATCAGGGTGATGGTAGTCTCATAAAATGAGCTGGGGAGTTTTCCTTCCTCTGCAATTTTTGGGAATAGTTTCAGAAGGATAGGTATTAGCTCTTCTCCAAATGTTTGATAGAATTTGCCTGTGAAGCTGCTAGGTCCCAGGCTTTTGTTTTGTGGAGTTTTAAAATCACAGTTTTAATTTCAGTACATGTGATTGGTCTGTTTATACTTTCTAGTTCTTCTGCTTCATACTTGAGAGAGTGTACCTTTTTAAGAATTTGTCCATTTCTTCTAGGCTGTCTATTTTATTGACATATAGTTGCTTGTAGTAGTCTCGTACGATCCTGTACATTTTTGTGGTGTCCATTGTAAATTCTCGTTTTCCACTTTGAAATTTTATTGATTTAAGTCTTCTCCCTTTTTTTTTTTCCCTTGATGAGTCTGCTTAAAGGTTTATCAATTTTGCTTGTCTTTTTAAAGAATCAGCTTTTAATTTTATTGATCTTTTCTGTGGTTTTCTTTATCATTATTTCATTTATTTTGGCTCGGATCTTTATTTCTTTCCTTCCACTGGCTTTGGCTTTTGTTTGCTCTTCTTTCTCCAGTTGCTTTAGGTATAAGGATAGGTTGTTTATTTGAGATATTTCTTGCTTTCTGAGGTAAGGTTGTATTGCTATAAGCTTCCTTCTTAAAACTGCTTTTGCTGCATTCCATAATTTTGGATCGTCATGCTTATGCTTTCATTTTCATTTGTTTCTAGGTTCTTTTTGCTTTCTTCAGTGATCCATTGGCTTTTTAAGTAAAATATTGTTTAACCTCCACGTGTTTGTGTTTTTTAGTTTTTTCTTGTAGTGATTTTTTAATCTCATAGTATTGTGGTTGGAAACGGTTTTTGATATGATTTCACTTTTCTTAAAGTTACTGAGGCTCAGTATATCATCCAGAATGTGATCAGCCCTGGAGAATGCTCCACGTGCCCTTGAGAAGAATGTGTTGTTTTTCAGTCACTCAGTCCTGTCTGACTCTTTGTGACCCCATGGACTGTGGCACAGCAGGCTTCCCTGTCCTCCACCATCTTCAGAAGCTTGCTCAAACTCATGTCCATTGAGTCAGTGATGCCATCCAACCATCTCATCCTCTGTCATCCGTTTCTCCTCCTGCCTTCACTCTTTCCCAGCATCAGGGTCTTTTCTGATGAGTCAGCTCTTCAAGTTAGGTGGGCAAAGTTATTGGAACTTTAGCATCAGTACTTCTAATGAGTTTTCAGGGTTGATTTCCTTTAGGATAGACTGGTTGGATATCCTTGCAGTCCAAGGGACTCTCAAGAGTCTTCTCCAACACCACAGTTCAAAAGCATCAATTCTTCAAAGCTCAGCCTTCTTTATGGTTCAACTCTCACATCCATACATGACCACTGGAAAAACAATAGCTTTGACTATACAGACTTTTGTTGGCAAAGTAATATCTCTGCTTCTTAATATGCTGTCTAGGTTTGTCATAGCTTTTCTTCCAAGGAGAAAGCGTCTTTTAATTTCATGGCTGAGAAGAACATGTGTTCTTTTTCTTTTAGATGAAATTTTCAGTTGTTGTGGCAGAAAGAGCCATAAACAAGATCAAACCTGAACATCAGGTTTCCTGAATCACTATTTGTTTAATGTTCAAGTTAACAATATCTGGTAAACAAACTCCAACATCTCAAATAACTTAACAAAGCAGGTACAGGTCTGGCATTTTAATAAACTGACATGATTCATTTAGACATACTTACAGGATTGCTTTGAAACAACAAACCTCACTGATTGTGATATTTTACGTTTTTAATAGAACTCATGGATTTCTCTTGAGTGTCATAGAAAAGTTTTATGTAACTAAGTAATGACTTTCTAGTAGATAAATGGGCAACAAACATAAACATATAATTCTCAAAATAGGGAATAAAAAGTAAAACATCTAATCACCATACATTCAGTGTAGTGTTGAACCTCACAGTAATGAAAGAAGTGCCAAGCTTAAAAACATGTGTTAATGATGACTTACTTCCTAGTTGAAATGAACAGAGGGAAAACCCACAGGAATACAGATTGTCGGCTGGAGAGGGGTGAGGTCGGCCTGTCATTTACTGAAGAGGGACAGAGGAGGGTGAGGTCTCTGGGTTCCGTCAGGCTGCAGCAACTAGGGTCATGCTCAGATTACTCTAGGTGGCAGAAGTTTGTCAAATAGATGTCTAGGGTGGAGAGAATGGGAAACAAGTCATCAGTCCTCAAGTCACCTAAAAAGTTCTTCAGGAGTCCTAGTAGTCTGACTGCAGTTTTGATCACTTATTGAGAACTCTTGTTGTTTACTCTTAATAGAATCCACCTATACAGGTACACTCTGAGGATTCAATGAGATAGAGTACATGTAAATACTTTCAAACCACAATGTTTTAGAGAGATTTATTAGTTGTTGTGGGGTCACTGGCCTTCTTTGAAGTAGTGTTTCTTTTAACTTGACATCTATATTTTCTTCCTTTTTTTTTTTTTGTTTTTTTTTGATTTTCAGTACAATGGTATAGATTTTGTTGAGTAGGCCTGGCTTGTGATTTGGCCTGTAGGGGAGAAAACTATCATTCTCTTTGTTAATATCAAGATATCAGGAATATCAAGAATGAGGGACATTGCTCTTTTTTTGTTTGTTTGTTTTATTCTTTTTTAAGGTGGTGTTTATAAAATTAAGTTCTGGGGTCATAGGAGCCTATGGAGGTACCTAAGCATTCACAGTGTGTGTGAGGGGGTAGATGTGGGAATGGAGTTGAGAGCCAGTTGGCAAGGACTGAACGGGTGGGTTTGTTCCTCTTCATCAGAACAGCTCTGTCTGTTTTCGACATCATGATTATGGGTAAGACTTTACATCGAAAAGGAAAGTGGTGACAGGTTCAAATGGTAGCAACTTTGGCAGCAAAAGAGAAGAAATGAACCCAATGCTGATATTAATTGATAAAAGCTAATGAAGACAGAGAGGCCTGCCGTGCTGCAGTCCATGGGGTCACAAAGAGTTGGACACGACTGAGAGACTGAACTGAACTGAACTGAATGAAGACAGAGCTGATGCAATTAATCAGAGCAAAACTAAACACTACTTGATCAACGTCTGGAATCCAAGCTGGCAAAAGAGAACTGATCAACAATAAGCCACTGCAAGGAAATCCAACCAGTCCATCCTAAAGGAAATCAGTCCTGAATGTTCATTGGAAGGACTGATGCTGAAACGCCAATACACTGGCCACCTGATGTGAAGAGCTGACTCATTGGAAAAGACCCTGATGCTGGGAAAGATTGAGGGCAGGAGGAGAAGGGGACGACAGAGGATGAGATGGTTGGGTGGCATCACCAACTAAATGGACATGAGTTTGAGTAAACTCTGGGAGTTGATGGTGGACAGGAAGGCCTGGCGTGCTGCAGTCCATGGGGTCCCAAAGAGTCGGACATGACTGAGTGACTGAATTGAACTGAAGCCATGGTTGTATGTGTTGCAATGGCTAAAGCCTGAGATGGACTTCCTCCTCCTCTCGGGCTCTGTCTGAGACTAAGGACACTGAACTTTTGAAAGGTAAGACTCAGCTGACCCTGTTACACTGTGGAGGACAATATTAGTGTTTTCCAACCTCTCCCTGTATTTGCAGAAGGCCATGTAGCTAGTTCTGGTCAATGATATGTGAGTGGAAGGGATATATATTATTCAGCAATGAGGTGGGAAAAAGCTGATGCCTAATTCTTTGGACTTACTCTTCCTTGTTGTGGTGATCAAGAAGGCCAAAAGCTTCAGATGGATGTACCAACAGGATGATGGTCCTCCAGCACGCTGAGCCCCAGCTGGCTGTGCAGGGCAGAGGACCCTGCCTACAGACAGTGCACCATGAGCTAGGAATAAAGCTTTGGATTCTTTAGCTACTGCTGTATAGAGCAGCATATACTGAATATCCACCAGGAGGTGGAGCAGCATAACTGAATATCCACCAGGAGGAAATGGGGAGGCTCCAGAAAGGTTTTTCAAGGTGGGAAATTCCCAGGGGTTGCTTGGAAGACAGCAAAGCTAGAAGTGCCAAGTGAAGCGGTGGCAAGGTGAAGCGGGTGGGGAGTACATAACAGCTGGCTGAGGAAGGTGTGTGAGTCAGTGGAAAAAACAGGTACTTTGGACTCAAATTGACCCACCTAGTGTTCAAATTTAGGTGCCTTTTTTTTTTTTTTTTGAGCAAGTTGCCAATCTCTCTTACTTCTCTAAATTTATAAAGCATAATACCTACATTACATGATTGCTGAAAAAGATTAACTTATACATACATACACACAAATCCATTCAGCACAGTATCTAACAGTTGGTAAGTAATTAATAAACCTAGATGCCCCTTCTTTCTGGCCACTTCCCTTTAAGACCATTTCTGAGCTTGGTGGCTGCTAACTTTTGATCTCACGGACTCTACAAGTGGGAATTCTTCAAGTTTAAAGTCCTGGCTCCAAGGTCTGCATCCCACAGATCCCTGCTGGAGCTTTGAAACAGGAAGGGAATGCTGCCAAATCCTTAATTGTTTTATTTGTAGTGTCCTTGGATTCTGAAGAGGGAATCTTAGCACTGTAACTGAGTCTAAAGTCTGGGCAAGGGAACGGCTGTGAGAAAGAAGTCTGGTGGCCAGCTTTGTCCTTACTGACATTTCAGTGCCCTTCTGCCCAGTATGGCTAAACGAATTCCCCTCTCCCTGCCTTAACTGCTCATTTAAAGCATCCTCTGAGCTTCCCCGCTGGCTCAGCTGGTAAAGAATCTGCCTGCAATGCAGGAGACCTGGGTTCAGTCCCTGGGTTGGGAAGATCCCCTGCAGAAGGGAAAGGCTACCCACTCCAGTATTCTGGCCTGGAGAATTCCATGGTCCATGGGGTCACAAGAGTCTGTCGCAACTGAGCAACTTTCACTTTCTTTCCCACCTGTTTGGTGCCTTCACTTCCTTCCATTCTGACCATCAAGAAATCTTTTCAAAGAAACTAAGCTTATTAGAAACTGAAGGGAAACACCAAGTCCCAAAATACAAATATGAAAACAAAGAAATGCAAGAGTTTACTGGACCAGTAGCTCTCATCTGAGCAAACTGGAATCATTCCCTGACACCCAGAGGCCTGGGAGCTATGAGTACAATGAGATCGTGGGAAACAGGCAGAAATTACCTGATCCCAGAGTTGGTTTTATTGTTGAATTTTAGTGAAAATACTTCCCTTGGTCCCTCTCTGGTTGGGCTCGGGGACAGGGCATTAATTTTATATTACAAAATAACCTTGACTGGAGAGACTATGCAGAAGAAAAAAAATTGTATTTTTTAAAAGGAGGCATAAGATCGAGGGGGAAAAGAAGTTGAGAAATACTCTTCAGATAACTTAGAACCCCAGGGTTTCAAAGGCAAGGCAGCAGAGAAGGAAGTGAGAGGAGAAAGCCTGTATTTACTGAGAGAAAGATCTGAGAGAGGCCAGGGCAGCATTCGGTGAGTAGGAACATTTGTGTCTTCTTGGCCTCTTACTCCATTTACTCTCAACTGTTTAAAGGTGGGCTTCTTGGGACATTTCATCCAGTCTTAATGTTCCGAGCATTCGATTTGAAAAGGCAGGGGGAATTTTATTGAGTTCTTTATTTTTAAGGAACTTTAATAAGTTCTTTATTAAGATTTATTTTACTGGCTGGGTTGCCTCTTCGTTCTTGCATGAGCTTTCCTCCAGTGGCAGCAAGTGGGAGCTCCTCTCTAGCTGCAATGCACAGACTTCCTTTGCTGCAGAGCAAGGCCGGGGCTCTAGGGCGCAATGTCTTCAGTAGCCGTGCCTGGGCTCGTAGTTGCAGCTCTTGGGCCCAGAGCACAGGCTCAGTAGCTGGGGCGCACAGGCTCAGTAGCTGGGGCCCACAGTCTCTGCTGCTCTGAGGCATCTGGGATCTTCTGAGATAAAGGCTTGCACACATATCTCCTGCATTAGCAGGCAGACGCTTCACCACGGAGCCACGTGGAAGCCCAGGGAGAAACTTGTAATGTGGGTGGAGCATCTCCGCGGGGTCCGAGGGCCCCTTGTATGGGTGGGGCAGTTCTGTGCCTCTGTTTCTCTCTTCTTCCTCTTCCGCGTCTGCAGCCCAACATCTCTGCAAACGGAAACCCTGAACAAGCCAGCATTTTGCAGAGCAGTTCTGGGTTCCTGCTTCGTTCTGAGGCGGGCCCGGGGCTCTCGGCTCATTTGCGGAGGTGAGATGATGGACATGCCTTGAGTCCAACGGGGCTGTGAGCTGGTTCAGGCGGGGCAGGGGCGGGGGGGAAAGAGGCGAGCTCGGCTCCACCCAAGTGCCCTCAAAGAGTGCCAGCCCTCTCCTTATGCCCCCAAACCTCCGCTGCCCCAAAGGCTAATCTATGGGGGACCCCCCCCAACAGATCTCCAGAGAAGTGCAGGGAAAATAATTTGCATCCCTAAAGGGGTGCTTCTGCTCGCTGGTTCCCTCTGCCCCGTACGCCTTATTGTTTTGTGAGTCCCTGTCTTGGGATGGCATCACCGACTCGATGCACAGGAGTTTGGGTAAACTCCGGGAATTGGTGATGGACAGGAAGGCCTGGCTTGCTGCGGTCCCTGGGGTGGCAAAGAGTCGGACACGACTGAGCGACTGAACTGAACTGTCCTGGGAACAGCGGGCTCTGCTCGTCCTGCTGGGTTTCCCCTGCCCCAGCTAGGCACCCCTCGGCGGGGAATCCCCTGCGCCTGCAGGGCTCGGCCCAGCGCCCCGCGCGCCTGTGCTTGCCGCTCCGGCTTCACTTTCGCTTTCACTTTTGATTCCGGTCCCGGGGCGGTCAAGGCAGGCGACAGCGGCGTGGTCCTCGAGTCCCAGGTACTGAGTGAGAGAGACCCCAGTACGTTCCGCTGTGGGGGGAGGCTGAGTGTCTGGGGGAAGAGCGAGGCCAGGGCATCCTTTCCGTGCCGAGAGTTGTGGCGGTCCAGGGACCCGGGGAGTAGGGAATCAGCCGGGGGCGGCGAAGTGGGGCCCCGGGGGTGCGGGGTGGGTCTCGAGGCTGGGGATCATGTCCGCGGGGAAGGTGGTGGGGTTGGCGCAGGCTCAACAGTGGCCTTGCCTCTTTCTGCACCGGGGGCTGGCCAGGGGCGCAGAGCTCCCCTAAGCCCCGCCACTTCCCGGCAGGCAGGCGGGAGCCGTCGTCTGCGCTTCTCCTTGAGGCTGGGTTCCTGCCAGCCTCGCCTGCTGGACTCCAGAGGAGGGCCAAGTGAGGTGGTGGGTGGATGGCGGGGGAGAAGGGTTGGGGTTTGGCCGAAGAGAGCACCTGGCCGATAGTAGTTGGAGAAACAAACCTGAGTTCGGTCAATTGCAGGCGCAGGGATGTCGGCGCAAGGACAGTTAAGCGTGGAGAAGGCAATGGCAGCCCACTCCAGTACTCTTAACCTGGAAAATTCCATGGACAGAGGAGCCTGGTAGGCTGCAGTCCATGAGGTCGCTAAGAGTTGGACACGACTGAGCGACTTCACTTTCACTTTTCACTTTCATGCACTGGAGAAGCAAATGGCAACCCACTCCAGTGTTCTTGCCTGGAGAATCCCAGGGACAAGAGGAGCCTGGTGGGAGGCCGTCTATGTGGTCACACAGAGTCGGAAACGACTGAAGCGACTTAGCAGCAGCAGATCAATTCAAGTCTGTCCCTTCTTATGCACTTCTTGCCAATAGCTGTCTGTCCTCCCTTCGCTGTGGCTCAGCCTGGAGTTTACTGAGTTTAAAGGCCCTCCTGTTGGAGCAAGTTAAAATTCCCGCTTGGTGTCTTACTAGCCTGGTGGGCCTGCAAGTTAATTTCGGGAGGAAGGAGAAAATGCAGACACTTCCTTACTTTTTTCTTGGAGGTTCTTTGTGAGGCCAGGTTTAGAAAGAAGTGCTCTGGTTTCTACTAAATCCCCGAAGTATTTGCTCTCAATTCAGGATGGAGTCAACGACTTAAAAAAAAAAAAAAAACTGAAAAATTGGCCAGCATGTCTCTTTTGGCACGGAGTTGTAGTGGTACTGATAGGCAGCACATTTTCAGGTGGGCCTAAATAGAAAAGTTTAATACGTTAAAAAATTGAATCAACATTTTAAAAGTATTTACTACCTGTTACTAGCTGTCATCAGTGCTCGTTAATTTCATTGCTCAGAGCCTTTGGAAGAAGGCCTGTTTGTTACCTCTTGATGATGGATTTGACATTCCATGGTAACCCAAAAAGCGAAGGAGGAGACAGCCCAGGACCAGTTGCCCTGACTTCCTGTGTAAGTGGGAGAAGTCAGAATCACCAAAAGCAGTTAGTATCTTGAACTCTTTCTGGCTGTGAAAGAAAGTTAGGAACTCTGTTACTGCGGCACTTTAATCCACACCATTGATTGTCAAAGAAGATTTAGTAAGATCAGATGTCAGAGGAAGATACTTTTTAAAACCTTAAAGGAGTGTAGTCAAGAATAGGAAATTCCTTTAAAGCCCTTATGTCTCAGTCTGTGTATATTTAACTGCCTTCTTGATATTTCCCCTTGGACATCTCATAGACATCACAAATTAAACATATTAAAAAATGAAGCCTTGGTTCCCTCTCCTCCCTTTTAAATCTTTTCCACCTCTGGCCTTCTCCATTTCAATAAAGGACACCTACCACCATCCAGATGTTCATTCTAGAAACCTGGCAGCCATTCTGATACATCCTGTCCTTTCCCTCAGTCCCTACTTCTCCAGTTCCAGTTCAACTGCTCAGTCATGTCCTACTCTTTGTGACCCCTTGAATCCCAGCACGCCAGAACTCCCTGTCCATCACCAACTCCTGGAGTCTACTCAAACTCATGTCCATCGAGTCGGTGATGCCATCCAGTCATCTCATCCTCTGTCGACCCCTTCTCCTCCTGCCCCCAATTCCTCCCAGCATCAGAGTCTTTTCCAATGAGCCAACTCTTCACATAAGGTGGCCAAAGTATTGGAGTTTCAGCTTTAGTGTCAGTCCTTCCAATAAACACCCAGGACTTATCTCCTTTAGAATGGACTGGTTGGATCTCCTTGCAGTCCAAGGGACTCTCAAGAGTCTTCTCCAACACCACAGTTCAAAAGCATCAATTCTTCTGTGCTCAGGTTTCTTTATAGTCCAACTCTCACATCCATACATGATGACTGGAAAAACCATAGCTTTGGCTAGATGGAACTTTCTTAGCAAAGTAATATCTCTATTTTTTAATATGCTAAGTTGGTCATAACTTTTCTTCCAAGGAGCAAGCGTCTTTTAATTTCATGGCTGCAGTCACCATCTGCAGTAATTTTGAAGCCCCCCCCAAATAAAGTCTGTTACTGTTTCATTGTTTCCCCATCTATTTGCCATCAAGTGATGGGATTGCATGCCATAATCTTAGTCTTCTGAATGCTGAATTTTAAGCCAACTTTTTCACTCTCCTCTTTCATTTTCATCAAGAGGCTTTTTAGTTCTTCTTCAGTTTCTACTATAAGGTTGGTGTCATCTGCATATCTGAGGTTATTGATATTTCTCCTGGCAATCTTGATTCCAGCTTGTGCTTCATCCTGCCCAGTGTTTCTCATGATGTACTCTGCATTTAAGTTAAATAAGCAGGGTGACAATATACAGCCTCGATGTATTCCTTTCCCAATTTGGAACCAGTTCATTGTTCCATGTCCAGTTCTAACTGTTGCTTCTTGACCTGCATACAGATTTCTCAGGAAGCAAGTAAGGTGGTCTGGTATTCCCATCTCTTGAAGAATTTTCCAGAGTTTGTTGTAATCCACACAGTCAAAGGCTTTGACAGAGTCAATAAAGCGGAAGTAGATGTTTTTCTGGAACTCTCTTGCTTTTTTGATGGTCCAATGGATGTTGGCAATTTGATCTCTGGTTCCTCTGCTTTTTCTAAATCCAGCTTGAACATCTGGAAGTTCACGGTTCATGTACTGTTGAAGCCTGGCTTGGAAAATTTGGAGCATTATTTTGCTAATGTGGGATGAGTGCAATTGTGTGGTAGTTTGAGCATTCTTTGTCATTGCCTTTCTTTGGGATTGGAATGAAAACTGACCTTTTCCAGTCCTGTGCCACTGCTGAGTTTTCCAGATTTGCTGTCATATTGAGTGCAGCACTTTTAAAGCATCATCTTTTAGGATTTAAAATAGCTCAACTGGAATTCTATCACCTCCACTAGCTTTGTTCATAGTGATGCTTCCTAAGGCCCACTTGACTTCACGTTCCCGGTCTTGTTTTTGCTGACTGTATCGAGCTTCCCCATCCATTAACAGAAAATTGGATTAAAGATTTACTGAGCATGGCCCTGCCCATCAGAACAAGACCCAGTTTCCCCTAGTCAGTCTCTCTCATCAGGAAGCTTCCATACGCCTCTTATCCTTCTCCATCAGAGGCAGACAGACTGAAAACCACAATCACAGAAAACTAACCAAACTGATCACATGGACCACAGCCTTGTCTAACTCAGTGAAACTATGAACCATGCCATGTAGGGCCACCCAAGACAGACGGGTCATGGTGGAGAGTTCTGACAAAATGTGGTCCACTGGAGAAGGGAATGGAAAACCACTTCAGTATTCTTGCCTTAAGAACCCCATGAACAGTATGAAAAGGCAAAAAGATAGGACACTGAAAGATGAACTCCCCAGGTCAGTAGGTGCTGATTATGCTACTAGAGATCGGTAGAGAAATAACTCCAGAAAGAAGGAAGAGACAGAGTCAAAGCAAAAACAACACCCAGGTGTGGATGTGACTGGTGATGGAAGTAAGTTGAATGCTGTGAAGAGCAATATTGCATAGGAACCTGGAATGTTAGGTCCATGAATCAAGGTAAATTGGAAGCGGTCTAACAGGAGATGGCAAGAGACATTTTAGGAATCAGCGAACTAAAATGGACTGGAATGGGTGAATTATGACCATTATATCTACCACTGTGGCCAGAATCCCTTAGAAGAAATGGAGTAGCCCTCATAGTCAACAGAAGAGTCTGAAATGCAGTACTTAGATGCAATCTCAAAAACAATAGAATGATCTCTGTTCATTTCCTAGGCAAACCATTGGACATCACAGTAATCCAAGTCTATGCCCTGACCAGTAATGCTGAAGAAGCTGAAGTTGAACGCTTCTATGAAGACCTACAAGACATTCTAGAACCAACACCCCCAAAAGATGTCTTTTTCATTATAGGGGACTGGAATGCAAAAGTAGGAAGTCAAGAGATAGCTGGAGTAACAGGTGAATTTGGCCTCAGTACCAAACAAGGTAGGTCAAAGGCTAACAGAGTTTTGCCAAGAAAATGCACTGGTCATAACAAACACCCTCTTCCAACAACACAGGAGATGACTCTACACATGGACATCACCAGATGGTCAATAGCGAAATCAGATTGATTATATTCTTAAGGCTTACTGTTGCATTCGCACTCCCCCTTGCTACTGAGCATGTATTTCCTTCCTTTACTTCTGTGTTTTAAGGACTCTGCTTTGTAAGCTTAGAGGGAAGCAAGGCCTTTCTCCCACTGAGAAGCTGTAAGGCCAGATGCCTGCTTTGTATACCTCCCTGCTGGTGGTGTGGACACCTCACTTTTGCTGAAACAACAGAAAGTTGCAGGGTAGTAGAGACCTCCTCCTTTGATGCCTTCACAGGTGTCAGCATCTGATCTCTACACATTGGGGTGGCTTTCTCTAAGGTCTTGTGTGGGCAGGGAGTGGTCATCTAATCACATATTGGTCTAATATAGTTCTAGTTGCCCATCTTTGCTTGCTTTATGAGCCTGGTTTCCCAAATGACCTGTCAATTCTGTGATCCATTTAAGGATCTTCAGCCAGAGCTGGTTCTTGCTTTCAATGGAGGATCCTGACTGATAGAGTTAATTTAAACTTTGAAAGCTAAATGATGCTTTTTAGTAGAGGTTAATAATTGTTGTTAACCATAAACTTCTCTCTTCTTGTGACTCATTAACATAGGAAAGATAATTTTACTTTCAGGGAAAGACCTAGTATTTTTTTAAGTTTGTATCTATATCTGTTAATTCTGGGTGGATGCATTCTGAAATTATGCTCTCTTGATATTATTTTAGTAATTTTTTTTTCTTTTGTACATTTGTATCTCTAGCCATTTCAAGCAAGATGATATCTCCATCCATCAAATGGCCACTTGCAACCAGGCCCTTACTGCTTTCGACACTGTTGATTCTCTTAACCGTGGCAACTCCATCCTCATGTCAGAGCAGGGAACCAACATTTCCAAAAGCTAGCAACGGGGCACCGTTTCCTTGGAATAAAATGCGACTTCCAGAGCACATCATCCCAGCTCATTACGATCTCATGATTCATGCAAATCTCACCACTCTGACTTTCGGGGGAACCACCCAGATAGAAATCACAGCCAGCAAGCCCACCAGTACCATCATCCTGCACAGCCACCACCTACAAGTATCCAAGGCCACCCTGAGGAAGGGAGGTGGCGAGAGGCAAGCTGAAGAGCCGCTGAGAGTCCTGGAAAACCCACCTCAGGAGCAAATTGCGCTTCTGGCTTCCGAGCCGCTGGTCGTCGGCCTCCCATACACCATTGTCATCGACTACGCTGGCAATCTTTCTGAGAGTTTCCACGGATTTTATAAAAGTACCTACAGAACCAAAGAAGGAGAAGTGAGGTAATTTTTGTCTTTTTTTTTTTTTTTTCTAAGGTTCAAGTGCTACCCACACTAAATTTATTATTTCAGGTGGCTTGTCCTTTAAAGCTCCCTTGATTGTTGAATTCTTTCTTTGGTTTTGTTTTGCATGTCTTTGCATATTTAAAAATGGCTTATAGTCTTTTCCTTTTTTTTTTAAATCTCATTTTTCATTCTATTTGAACCAATTTTCTTTCCTCCAGCTCTATCAGAGTAAATACCTATTTGTTTATTTAATTAGACTTCTGGGATAGAATAAATGTTTTAAATTCTCTTGGCCTAGGCACCAGTTTCCAAGCGCTGCTTTAACAAAGTACATAAACTGTGTGACTTAAAATAGTAGAAATTTAATATCTCACCGTTCTGGAGGCTAGAAGTCCAGGATCAAGGTGTCAGGAGGCCTGTGTTCTCTAGGCCTCTGAATAGCCCCATTCTTTGCCTCTTCCTAGCTTGTGGTGCCATTAATCTTTGACATTTCTTGAACTGCAGCTACATCAGTCTGGTCTCTGCCTGCCTGTCACACGGCCTTTCTCCAGGTTTCCCTCTTGTTTTAAGACACCAGTTATATTGGACTAGGGCTTGACCCGATGGCCTTATCTGAACTTGACTGCATCTGTAAAGACCCTATTTCTAAATAAAGTCTCACTGATGTTAGGTAATAAGACTTCAAAATATCTTTTGGGAAGACTCAATTCAACCTGTAACAGCCTATTAGAGGAAATATTTTTGTCTCAGTTGAAACCTTTTTAGAGATCGTCTCCTGCTTGTTTTAGTTCTGTTTTTAAAAAACAATATATTTTGGGAGATTTTATGCTAAATTTTAAAATCAAAATTTTTTAGTAGCTTATACTTTTCTGATTCCATATTATTTTTTGAGGTTAAAAAAAAGTCAAATACTACAGAAAAGAATTTTTGAAAAGATAAAATGTATCCCCATTATAACCCCTAGAGATAACTACTGCTTCTGTTTTAGGGGAACATCCTTTAGACTTTCTTCTGGATATATGTACATGTCATTTTATGTAAATGGAACTATGTTGTATTTTATGTTTCATGAGGGAGCTTTTTTATTAAAAATATATGTTGACATGTATTTTACATGATGACTGTCACTTTACATCATTTTAACAATTTTATTAAAACTCATGTTTCTGTGTTGATTTATTTAATTAATCCTCCTATGGATGGAAATTAGGTTTTTCCAACTTTTTAGCATCAGCAATACTTGGACAAGCATCTTTGTAAGTCATTTCTTTAGAATAAATGCCTAGAAATGTAATTGCTAAGTTAGGGGGTCAACAAACTTTTGATATGCCTTGCCATATTTCTCACTAATACTGTGTAGTGGCAATCCTTTTAAAGCCAAAATACCAACAGATTTCCCCCTTTAACTTGTTACACTGATTATTAATGAAGCTGTGCAGCTTTTGATGTGTTTATTGACTATTTGTATGTTCTTCTTTTGTGAGTTGCCTGTTTATGACCTCTGCCTGCTATTCTGCTTGGTTGGTGGGTGAATTTTTACTTATTTTTAAGAGCTCATTATTTGTTCAGGTTATATTAACACTTTGTTAAATACCTTTTGATCAATTTTCCCTGTTCTTTTTACTTGTCTTTTAGTTTATGATAGCTTTTGTCATATAAAAGATTTTTTGGTAGTGAGATTCATCAGGATTGTGATAACTTTAGGAATTAAGACATGATCATACACCTAACTTATAGTCCCTGGTACTTCATGCTGTGTTTTTATTTCCCTTTACGGAATTTTAGGGTACTTGCATCAACACAGTTCGAACCGACTGCAGCCAGAATGGCCTTTCCATGCTTTGATGAACCTGCTTTCAAGGCAAGTTTTTTAATCAAGATCAGAAGGGAACCAAGACACCTCGCCATCTCCAATATGCCATTGGTGAGTCTAAATTGTGTATCTCTGATGAGAAGTCCATTCATTCCCTGTGGCTTGCGTCTCCCCACTGACAACTAACATTCAGGCTACCTGTTTTGTTTGTTTAATTGCCTGACAGATAGCTAAGTTTTCTTTTTCACTTCCAACCTATGCTTCTGGTTCAAGCAGCAATTTATTTATGGTCAAAGGAAAAAACAATTGTCCCTAAAAACATGCAAAATTTAGGTAAGAGTGACATTGCAGGTCATCCATGTTGACAAGAGAAACCATATTGGAAATTCAGATCAGGTTCAAGTGAGAGTGCCTTTCATAAAGCACTTACACTTTTCTCATATGCTCTTTTAAAAGGATTTTTAAAGGAAACGCTCTGTCGAATAAGGTCATATTCCTATGATTTAGTTATTTCCTATAATTTCTGTATAATATATTAGTAATATTAGCTATACAACTTGTATTAAAAATAACTGGCATGAAATTGGGCAGATGGAAATTTAAAAAGTAATCTTTTAAGAATATAATGGTAGTGAAGGTAGCTACCTCAGGTTGCCTTTAAAGGTCATTATTTTCCTGTTCCAGAGCACATGTGGACAGTGTTCCCTCTGAGTTTTATTTTTTTATTCTACTTTTTTGTTTTCCATTATGGTTTATTACAGGATATTGAATATAGTTCCCTGTGCTATAAAATAGGACCTTGTTGTTTATCTATTCTAAATATAATACTCTGCTGAAACCCCTCTGATTTTTAAAAGCGGAAAGGAGAAGATGACCTTGCCAAATGAATAAAATTACTCAGTGAGATCCATTACCCTGTGATTCTGGTAGTACTGGAAACACAGAAGCTGAGCTGTCAGTCTATCACTGATACATACCAACTGCTAAAGCACATACATCCTTTGTTCAGAGAAGCTCACTGTGGATGAGACTCAGGCTGGAATAGGCTTTGCCCAGAGTCCGGAAGGGTATCATACCTCATCCCTATGCTGGCTGGGGAGGCAGTATCTTTACATGAAGGGACTCAGAGAGCCATGAACCAACCTCCAGTGTAGTATTTCCCAACCTTTAGAACTCTATATTGCTCACTGAATCCCTTAAGGACCCCCTAAAAGAGATTCTGACATTCCTTACCAGAAGCCTGTATAAAAGGCACCAGACAAGAACTTTTGTCTCTTTCCCCAACGCACGTGTATATAGAAAGATAAAAAACAGTTATGCTGTTTTCCTAACATAAATTTGAGATAGAGAAAATGCTTTTTCAAATTATAGCTCCCTCCCCAAATATTATGGTACTCCTGCCTGGGGTGGGAGTGATTTCTCTAATTAGAGAATTACAGCTTAAGATGAATAAAGGAACAGGGGTGGTTTGGAAGTGAGGGACAGACTGACCCACTAAATAAGATTGGTAGAGATTTCATTGGTTTGCAGGGGGAAGGCCAAAGCCCAGAGGCTCCACAAAGATGCTGGAGTCCAAATCCGTGAATGTCCGGGACCTACTTGTTGAGGATCTGAAAATCTCGAATGTAATCTTGCTCTTGGATGGGCCATCCCTCCGCTTGGCAGAAATCTAACAGAGGCACCTGAACTTAAGCTTCAGACATGGGGTTGAGGGGAAGGACATGGGATTGAGGGGTTTCAAAGGGTCTTTTTGGAGGCTAGAGAAGAAAATATGCCTTTGGAACACCCAAGTGTTTGGGGCAGGAGTTAATCACATCTAAATTTGAATTCGTTTAATTAGCTTACTTTCCTACTAATGAGCGCAACTTCAAGCACAGAAATTTTTGTCAGGGGTAAGCTGAACACATTTTAAAAAGAGGTAATTTCTGGCCCTTCAAGAATAAACCTAGGTTGGCTGTCAGAGCCAGGGTATGAATGCCCAAAGGCTGACGAGCTGACAACCATAGCTTGTGGCTGGTGGGTATCATAAAAGACGAGGGCGTAGAAATAGAGGTGGAAATGGGATTACAGGAAAAATGCATCTTAATGTGGATGTTCTTAGACTAGTTTCGACTGGTCTTTTCTCCAAGATCCTGCCCACTGCTTTCTGTTGGCTGAGGTAGTAGACTTTCTTCTTGGGAAGCCGACCTCTTAGCCTGTACCTCTGTAGCTCCAACCCCACTCTGCAAGGCTGCTCCCTGATTACACGGCAAAACCTGACTTCAGTGAAGCAGATCAGAGTCTGGAGGAGACTTTGCAGGGTCAGGCCCAGGCATGGGTTTCTTTGAATTGTTTAAGAAAGTAGAAGCTCTTTTAGGTTATCCATGGTGACACATGCACCCAGTTAGACACTGCATTTCCAGATTATTCTTGCACTTTGTATTATGTGGGCTACATCCTGGCAAAATCAGCAGTCTCAGTTTTGCTTTTTCCCAGCGACGTTATCAATTCTCATGTGCCAATATGAGTCAGTTTGTAATCGTCTAGCTTATTTAGAAGAGATTTAAGTGGTGATGGTTATATAACTGTGAATATAATTTAAAAAAAAACACTGAACAGTATACTTTAAAACAGTGAATTTTATGGTATATGAATTATATCTCAATAAAAACATGGAGGAGAATGGTTTGGCTTTCCTATCTAAATTACTTAAGAAAGAGATACGTTTTTTGAAAAGTCTTTATCAATTTTGTTACAGTATTGCTCCCGTTTTATGTTTTGGTTCTTGGTTGTGAGATGTGTGGGATCTTACCTTCCCAGCCAGGGATTAAACTCACATTCCCTGGATTGGAAGACAGAGTCCCAACTGCTGGTCCACCAGGGAAGTCTCTGAAAGAGATATTCTTAAATAACTATACAAATGTCATGTCATATACTTTCAGTATGTCTGAGACTTAGGACTGTTTCTCTTTATAAAATGTTTTCAGTGTCTTGGGTAGTTGGATTCTTTGATGATCTCAGTTATCCTGATTTTAGGTTAAATCTGTGACTGTGGCTGAAGGACTCATAGAAGACCACTTTGACGTCACTGTGAAGATGAGCACCTACCTGGTGGCCTTCATTGTTTCAGATTTTAAGTCTGTCAGCAAGATGACCAAGAGTGGAGTGAAGGTGAACTTGTGATTGTCACATAGGGTGACCTGCTTGCCCTGGTCTGCCTGGGACGGTCCTGGTTTTATAACTGGAAGTCCCACATCCTGGAAACGCCCCTCATTCTCGGACACACTAGTTGGTGGGCCTTCTCACTGTCACAGATGCTCGTGTTTGCAGCGGGGTTCTAATAGCAGAAACATGTGGGGAGACGCGGCCTGGCCTGGGTCATGGTGCTGGCTCCACCATTAACTGGCTTTCTGCTACCTTTGGAGATGAACTTACTGCCGGGGTCCAGCCCCTGCAGGATCCAGGGAAACCCAAAGGAGAAACGGCATCGGCGATTGCAATTGATTTAGAGAAAGAGATAAGAATGTTGTAGATGAGAAAATAGAGGAGAGAAGAAAAGAGGCTGATGTTCCTTGGTTTATACAGAAAATCAATAAAGTCTCAAGACAAGAGACTTGCACTGTCTACGTAAGGCCACAGGTGCCCTCCTGGTCTCCTGAGGGAGTGAAGGCGCAGGGCACCTTCCCGTTCAGGTCTTAGAAACCCAGGCAAACAAGTAGACGTGGCGGATCTCTGTACTCCAGATGGGAACTAGCCTGAAAGAGAGAGTAAAAGGAGGAAAATGATTGACACGAGGAGATCAAGCTGCTTTGATGAGCGAGATCCATAGCTTTATTTTTAAACGGTACTTTATATACTTTTTTTGTACATAGATGGAAATGAAAGATGCAAGGTCATACAGAGTCAGCCCAACATTCCAGCAGTTTTGCCCTTATTGAAACCATGATTTTTTCTGCATACCTTTCCCACAAATGATGTTATGTACAGTATCTTCTGGCCTTGGAGGTCTGTGAACATTTTATGACCCTCTTTTGATAAAGGCTGCTCAACCAGAAAACTTATTTTCCCTCAAAGTGTTTTTTCTTTATATTTCTAATCTATGTCAGCCTCAGAAAATGCCAAACAGAGTTACGTTTTTCACAGAGCAAAGGTGCAGTGAATTACAAGAAAGAACCAGTTAGCTCAAAAGTCTGATATGGTTAAATTCAAGGCTACACTTGTTTTTCTTGCATTCTCACTATGTTAACTAATGCATTCCCAGGTGCACAGTGGATAAGAGATATGGGAACTTAGCAACAAGCATTGGCCCAATAATGAAATCCTACATCAGCACTAGCACTACTCTAATAACTTTTAACTCTTTCAAAGGCTCTATGTTTTAGGCTTTCTGTGCCTCTCACAGTTGGGAGGCTGTAAATAATCACATGCGTAGCTGTAAGAGTCTGGATATACCTGCCGAGTAAGCTAGAATGCTAACAGAGGGGGTTTGATTTGAAATATTCCTCTCATGTCCAGGAGACTTATTAGCTATAGCCCTAAGGTGATTTTCTCCAGAGAAAGGTGGTCAGGGTTAGCCCCCTGTTAATATCAGAGGAGTTGGTGAAAGTCATGAAACAGTAAAACAGACAGATTCTGGTTCTGGGGTAGATGCTCGAGAAAGCCTAGGGAGCCCCTTGAGTTCTGAAGCCTTGCTGAACAGTTCTCTTCCACATGACCCTGTCATGGGTGGGATCTCCCGTGGCGGCTCCCAGCAGCTTACAGTCTGTAAAATGTATGAGTTGGATCAGTTCCTGCAGTGGCTTCTCAGCTTGCTTCTTCTGTCTATAACTTTCTGCAGTTTGGAAGCGAATGTCACTGACTATCCGAGCCGGGGATTTCTAGCCACAGGAAGGAAGTAAGAGAAGACAGCTTGGCGTATTAAATGGCTCTGGGGAGAGCATCTGGGTCAGGGAGTACTGGAGTGTCAGGGGAAGAGGTCTTGTTTGGAGGAGTTCTTGCCACTGGGTGGGTCTCATTGTGTAGTGAACAACCTACGCAACTGTATGCTGTGGCCCTGAATGTGAAGAAGATTTTCAAAAGGAGGCAGGGGACATTTTATTTAAAATGACCTCATTTATTTGTGCTAGTTTTAACTGATGCCTGGGATAGTTAGGATTTCTCTTCTGAATTGCCTTGTCTTCTGTAGGGCCTGAATAAGGTCCTGAATAAAGGGTCTTCTTATCCTTGTGGAAATATCTCTGCTTACCTGGCGATTTGAAGCTAAGGCCTGAGACTTGGCTGTAGGAAGCAATCTAAGTTCAGCAGTGAAATTAACAGTAAAAACACCCACTCACTGATTTGCCCACTTCGGTGAATCCTTTTTGAATGGTTATTTTTATGCGTCTTTCATACTGTGATATTGTAATTCATAATAAGAAATGTTATTTGGTCTTCATCCTTGATGAAGGCTCAGAGCTACTAAAACTCTTAGAATGTCCTATGTGTTGAGAACCATGAGTATTATCTCTTGTTATGTTAATAAAAATTTCCTAGGTAACCTACCTAAGGCTGGTTGACTGGGAACCAACCATGTGATGGGAGAGTTGGGACTGGAGACTGTTTCGTCACCAAAGGTCAATCATTTATGCCCGTGTAGTGAAAATGCCATAAAAACTCAAAGGGTGGCTCCTGTGAGCTTCTGGATTGGTGAACCAGTGGAGGTGTAGGGACAGTGGTTTGTAGGAGAGGGCATGGTCGTTACACTCCCTTTTTCCATACCTTGTCCTAAGGCACCTCTCCCATGTGGCTGTTCGCTCCTGAGTTATGTTTGTTTATAGTGGATTGGGAATCTTATAGAGTAAAATGTTACTCGAGTTCTGTGAGCTGCTCTAGCAAATTAAACTCAAGAAGAGGGTTGGGAACCTCCAACCAATAGCTGCTAAGTCAGAAGCACGGGTGATAACTTGCACTTTTGATTAGCATCTGAAATCAGGTTAGGGAGCAGGCTTGTAAGACTGAAAATCCTGTAGAATGATGCTCTCACGCCAGGAGGGTCAGCGTGGAACTGAATTGTAGGCTACCCAGCTGGTGTTGGAATGTTGCTTGGAGATGTGAGGGAACCGCCCCCTCCCACATGTATCTACATTGGGATTAGGTCCCCAGACCCTTTTTGTGTGCCAATAGTTTGAGCTGTTTTCTTTCTTTAACACATTGAGCTCACACTTTATATCGTGTCCAGAAGTTGTCATATATGAAGTCTTCGTGTGGCTGGTGCTGTGATTTGTTGTTTCTGAGGCTCTCGTTCACGGAGTCTTGTTCCTTTGTGCTGTGACTGTGAATTGTGTCTGTGAGCTTTTCTTACCTGAGTTGAAGGTGAATTTTTCCAGAGAGAATTTGTATTTTGCTCCTGTCAAGTAACCCAGAGACTTTGCAGCCTTGGGAATCACTTTAAATGATGGCTTCAGGTTTTTGGACCACCTAGGTTTATTGTGAGTTCAGCTGTTAGACGGCATGAAGTTTAGCTTTTAGCCATAAATCCTCTGAGGACATTCTCTCACTATTCCTCATACATCACCAGGGTTTGAATAATGCGTTTTTTCCCCCCTTGCAGTCTCCTGGAGGAATTTGGTGATTCTTTCTAGTTTAGACTTCCAGTAAGGGCTTGGTCCTTTGGGATGTAGCAGGGGACATCTCCTACCCACCTTGAGCAGGTTCTGGATTTTGTCTCCTTTCCCTGTTGAGTTCTCCAGTGCTATGAAGACCTCAGCTCAAGTCCATTTGTATTGGGCTAGTGTCTTCAGGGCAAAAGCTGGCTCCAGGGACCCTCTGCTGACTTCCCAGGGTCCTGCGGTCATTTCAGTTTGGGAAAACTAAGTTGTCTTTACCTTTGCACTATCTCATGTAAACATTTCGGAAGACATTTTTATATGTGTTACTCATCATCTGTTGTTTTCAGTAGGGGGATTGATGAGAACAATCAGCATTAATATAAGAAATAGCAGCCTGCAATTGTTACCTTTAATACTGGCAACCATGTTCCACACTGCTACTGCTGCTGCTGAGCCGCTTCAGTCGTGTCCGACTCTGCGCGACCCCATAGACGGCAGCCCACCAGGCTCCCCCGTCCCTGGGATGCTCCAGGCAAGAACACTGGAGTGGGTTGCCATTGCCTTCTCCAATGCATGAAAGTGAAAAGTGAAAGGGAAGTCGCTCAGTTGAGTCCGACTCTTAGCAACCCCATGGACTGCAGCCCACCAGGCTCCTCCGTCCATGGGAGTTTCCAGGCAAGAGTACTGGAGTGGGGTGCCATCGCCTTCTCCATGTCCCACAGTAGGAAGCTGTTAATGTCAGCCTTCTAGAAAAGCCACGATGGCCTTCGGATAACTTCCTTGTGTCTTCTTCTTCAGGTTTCCGTATATGCTGTTCCAGACAAGATAAATCAGGTAGATTATGCACTGGATGCCGCGGTGACTCTTCTAGAATTTTATGAGGATTATTTCAACATCCCATATCCGTTACCCAAACAAGGTATAGATCTTGCACAGATGTTTCAAACTGGCATGTAATGACCCCAGCAGTAGATTATATCTTCCTCACTGGCATCTTCCCCCATCAGCTCAGCAGCCTCTCAAGTCATTAAAACCCCAGCAGGTTTTTGAGGCATGTAGCATGCCTTCTGATTTAAAAGACAAACACAACTCTATTAGTGGGCAGATAGCAAAGGACAGAGGCTGCATTTTTCCCCATGATTGGCATGCATTTGGTAGGAACATAGAGTACTCAATAAATTTTTTCAATGAATTCCTTGATAGAGCATAAGAAAATCTGCATTTTCTTTCTTACATGAGCCCTTAAAACTATTATGTGTTTGAGTTTTTAGTGTGGGGGAGTCTTGGGGATCCCAGCTAGAGTGGATTATTGAGACAATGTTTAAGATTGTCCAGTCCCCAAACACCTTGTCAGAGAATTAGAAATGGACTCAGGAGGTCTGAAAGCCAAGCGTGACTTTATCATGCAATAGCAGAGTAACTCTGAATGAGCCACTGAGCCCTTTTTCTTCATTGTGAAAGGTTCTTCAGACCAGAACCCAAGATTCTGTGGGGGTCACTGTTTCTCTTTGATCCCTGCATCCATCCATTCTGAGAGGTGGTGTGTTTGGGCCATGTGTAGGTTAAGACTGATGAGATGTTTTTTTGCTTCCTTCCCAAGATCTTGCTGCGATTCCTGACTTCCAGTCTGGTGCAATGGAGAACTGGGGACTGACAACATACAGAGAATCTTCTCTACTGTTTGATGCTGAGAAGTCTTCCGCTTCAAGTAAGCTCGGCATCACGATGACTGTGTCTCACGAACTCGCCCACCAGGTATATGAGCTCAATCACACTTTTCAAAACAGTATAAACTATGTTTTTATTGCTCTTCTGGGACATAGGCTATTCATATTGATATATGAATTCTATGGATTCATTTTTACTTTGTCTTTTTCTCCCAGAGGAAAATCGATGTCTTCAAAACATTAGGTACCATGTTTTAAAATACATATTGAAAAGTTTTTCTTTTTACTTTGAAAAAAATATTAACTTTATAGATATGTTAACATTCATATACTGACATTACACATACAGAATATATTTCCTTCTGAATGTTTGACGTTTATGGCCGTGTAGATAATCCAGTTGCCATAGAAATCTGTGGATAAACTGAGTAATATTTTCCTTTCAGTGGTTTGGAAACCTCGTCACTATGGAATGGTGGAATGATCTTTGGCTAAAAGAGGGATTTGCCAAGTTTATGGAGTTCGTGTCAGTCAGTGTGACTCATCCAGAACTGAAAGTGGTAAGTTGTATTTACTTACTTTTTTTTCCTACATTTTAGGTTAATCTGTTGCTGGAAAATATTATATTTACCAATGCTTGATTATGGAATTTATAGAAGGATTGATAACCTCCCTGGGAGTTTAAATATGGATCAGGTTTCCAAAATGCTAGTGTACTTTAAAGATATCTCACAAAGACTTATTTCCACACTCAGTTGCTTATTTCCAAATCTATGAATTATGACTGCTACTGCTGCTGCTGCTAAGTCGCATCAGTCGTGTCCGACTCTGTGCGACCCCATAGACGGCAGCCCACCGGGCCCCTCTGTCCCTGGGATTCTCCAGGCAAGAACACTGGAGTGGGTTGCCATGTCCTTCTCCAATGCATGAAAGTGAAGAGTGAAAGGGAAGTCGCTCAGTCGTGTCCGACCCTCAGCAACCCATGGACTGTAGCCTACCAGGCTCCTCCGTCCATGGGATTTTCCAGGCAAGAGTACTGGAGTGGGGTGCCATTGCCTTCTTCGATGAATTATGAAGTTAGTACTAAATTCTCCTCCCTGAGTGTCAAAGAAACAGAAATAATGACAACTGTCTGTTCTGTATCGCTTTCCCTCCTTCAGGCTGCTCACTGGAGAAGTATTACTTACAGACTGATGTTATTTCAATAGGGTCCTACTTGCCAAATCAAATGAATTTTAAGATAATTGCACATTGGATTGTATAAGAACCTAGAGTCATGGGTCACAGACTTACTGTTTTGGAATCTCTACATGATGATTTCAAAAGTCATGTGTTTAACTTGTGAAAATCAAATGCAGTATAATTAGAAACATTATGTAAAAACAATCCTTTACCATATTTTAATTTTCATTTGTGCATATTCATCTTCCTATATACATAACTTATATGTGAAAAGAAAGTGAAACTAGGCAGTCATCAAATAATTGCCCTAATCTAGTGAAAGTGAAGTCGCTCAGTCGTGTCCGATTCTTTGCGACCCCATGGGCTGTAGCTTACCAGGCTCCTCCATCCATGGCATTTTCCAGGCAAGAATACTGGAGTGGGTTGATTACAGTATAGTGGACCATAATAAGTATTTTCCTGTTTCCATGTAGTCTTTAATAATAAAAGTGATCATGTATGCTTATTGTTTTGTTGTGTAAGATGCCCTAATCAGATTATAGTTGGAATTTGTTCTCCATTGCTTTTTCTTTCACTACATGGTGAAAGCTAAATTTTTTTGCTTTAAAACCACTATAATATTGTAAAGTAATTAGCCTCCAAGTAAAATAAATGAATTAATTTACAAAAAGATAGTATAGATGAAGACTGGAGATACTGAAATCATTATATATTTTAGTTTCATATTTGGGTACGAGCGGGCTGTAGGCATAATGTTTTCATTTTTAATAGGAATGTTCTTTATTCGAAGGTGATAAATATTTAAACAAATTTTCAATGTTGATCTAAAATCACTGTTTCCTGTCTGTTCCTTAGAAGATAATTGTTTAATTTTGTAAATTCTATAAATATATAATAGGTCACATCAGAAATGTGGAGTGTAAGGCTGTTATCCCACGTGCAGCCAGCCTCATTTCATAGTTTTTGATCTAAATGTGAATCACTGGTGATGTTGTCTTTTGATTTAATAGGAAGAGTATTTCTTTGGTAAGTGTTTCAAAGCAATGGAGGTGGATGCATTAAACTCCTCACACCCCGTGTCCACACCCGTGGAGAATCCTGCTCAGATTCAGGAGATGTTTGATGACGTTTCTTATGACAAGGTAAAAATGTATTATAAGGATACAGTTTGCACACTAAACTTACTGGAGTGGAGAGGCTATAGCTAGGGCTGTGGGGTGACTTTCCCTTCAATAGGACCGACCTGGATTGAAGGCTTTCTCTTCTCACTCAGGCTGCCCAGAGTCAACTTTTTTAAGGCCTAACTTTAAGTATGGCTTAAAATCCTAAAGATTATATTGTTGTCAGTTCTTCATTTACCTTTGTAAGTGAATATTCACAGTCTACAGAAACCTTTTATTTATCCTTCAGCAAATAGATCTTGATTGAGCTTTAGCTTTGTACCAGGCCAAAACACATGCCCTTTTGTAGCTTTGGGTGCCTTCAGAAACAGTTATCATGCAAAATGTGTTTAATAAAAGAACTGGAAATTGTTGCCAACGTATAATCGTTGGGAGATTTTATATAAAAATCCATATTACTGGCTTCTCTTTGAAGGAGATAGAATTCTGGTTATACCAGGCTTCTATTTCCCTTAGCAATTTGGACTGGAGGTAAGTCATCGCTAGTTTACGAGATCAGGATTCTGCTTTTCAACTTTCCCTTCCATCCCCAACCATTTCCATTATCCTCACTGAGGCAGAGAATGTGTTATTTATCATAAAGCTTGGCTGCTTTATGTGTAACAAAGGGAAAAGTATTTCATGTTTGCATGTTTCCATCAATAGTGCAGAGTAGATAAAAGCAGACAAAAACAGACATATAAAGTCACATATAGATCAACGCAATAGCATAGAGCCCAGAAATTAGCTCAGGAATATAAGGTTAACTTACGAGAAAAGACCCAAGAATATACAATGGCAAATGGAGTCTCTTAAATAAATGATCATTTAGTTCTTCTGACACCATATACAAAGGAATAAAACTGCACCACTGTCTTATGTGACTCACAGAAACTAACTGAAATGGATTAAAGACTTAAATGTTAGGATCAGAAACCATAAAACACCTAAATGGAAAGTAGAGAGAAAAAGCTTCTTGACATGTATCTTCGCAGTGATTTTTTTTTTTAATATGCTACACCCAAAGCATAAGTGCATAAGCAACAAAGGCAAAAATCAACAAGTGGAATCACACGAGATTAAAAACCAAGAGCACAACAAAAGCAGAGTGAAAGGCAGCCTACTGAACAGGAGAATATCTGAAAACCAGGCGTCTGACAAGGGATTAGTGTCCACAGTATATAAAGAACGCATTAACTTGATTACTAAACAATCTGATTTTTTTTTTACACTTTATTTTTTAATTTAAATTCTTTTCATGGAAAGGCATTTTAAATATAGCATTGTGTACGTGTCAATCCCAAACTCCTGATCTCTCTGTCCCCACCACCCTTCCCTCCTGGTAACCGTAAGTTTGTTCTCTGTGAGTCTGTCAGTATGTTCATTTGTATCATTTGTTTTAGATTCCACATTTAAGCAAAATCATATGACATTTGTCTAGCTCTATCTGATTTACTCCAGTTAGTATGGTATAATCTCCAGGCCCATCCATGTTGCTGCAAATGGCACTATTTCATTCTTTGTAATGGCTGAGTAAAAACAATCTGATTTTAAAAGAATTGAATAGAAACTTTTCCAAAGACAAACATATGACCAATAGGTACATTATAAAGTGTTCAACATTGCTAATCCTTGGGGAAATGCAAGTCAAAACACAATGAGACATGGCTCCACACCTTAGAATGGCTAGTCTCAAAAAGATGAAGAGCAAGTGTTGAGAAGATGTGGAGAGGGGCAACCCATGTGCACTGTGGTGGGGATGTAAATGGGTTTGGCCGCCGTGGAAGACAGGATAGAAAACAAGATATTACAAAACAGAGATATAGCCAGCAATTCCGCTTTGAGGTATTCAAAGAAAACAAAAACAGTAGCTAAAAGAGAGACATGCACCCCGTGTTCCTGGCAACCTTATTTGCAGTAGGCCAGATGGTTGTTTCCTCAAGTGTCCATTCCATGGTGGAATATTCAGCCACAGAAAAAGCAAAGCTTGGTGCTTGTAACTACATGGATGAATCTTGAGGGCATTCTGCTAAATGAATTAAGTCAGACAACTCCTGTATGACCTCACTTGTAGGTTAAATCTAAAAGTGAAAACACACGAAGAGTGAGTTCATAGATTGGTGGTTGCCAGGGGCTTAGGGAATAGGTGAAGATGTCAAAAAGTAAAAACTTGCAGTTATAAAATACATCATAGGGATATAATGTATAGCATGGAGCTGTAATTAATAGCGTTGTATTGTGTGTTTGAAAGTTGCTAAGAGGAAATCTTAGAAGTCCTCCTCACAAGAAAAAATTGTAACTGTGTCGTGATGGGTGTTAACGAGGTGTACTGCGGTGATCCTTGTGTAGTATATGCAAGTATTGTACACCTGAAGCTAATGTTATCTATCAGTTATACCTCCATAAATTATACCTCACAAATCCTCGTCCTGTTGGCAGGGATATGCACTCAATGCCTTCAGGGACCCAGGCTCTGCCCATCTAGTGACTCTACTGTCTCCTAGAACCAGAGAGAGAGAGACTGTCTCTACCGTGAGGGGACCTAAGACATTCTCTTGGAAAAGGAGATTTTGAATTATGTCTGAAAGATGAATTGAGGCATTTCAGGAAGTGAAGTAGGAAGGGTTTCCTAGGAAGGGGGACTCATGATTTCCTAGAAAACTCAGGGTGGTGTTTTGAGCGAGAGGGAAAGAGGAAAGAGGAAAAGTTCTTGGTGGTTAGTTGTATGAAAAGTTCAGGGGGAGACAAAGAACCTGAAAGGATTTTTCTTATCCTTGGACTCCCGTCCCCCGTTTGTCACCTGTCTGACCACTGGAGGTATTCGAGTTTGTGGCCCGTGATCTAGGAGAGTGGGCGGGGAGGGGGAAAAGCTCTTATCGCAGGAGTGCAGAGTGTCTAGGAGTTCCCTTGCCCCGTTTCTCACCTTGCTCTTGCTGGGCCAGTTTTCTGTGCTCAAGGCTGCCAATTCTTGCCCAGTGGGCTCCGCCATTTCTCACCTGTTCTCACCTTTGATTCCATCTCTCCCCACTCCTGCCCCAGAGGGGCGGCGGGAGAGCCACGTGGTGGTCCAAAGTCCCGTGTTTATTCTGCACCATCGCCCACTCGCCTGTGAATCATGGAAGCTGGCAGATGATGGGGAAGTTTGAATACTTACAAAAAATGGCAGTCCTGGTGACTAAAGCATGAAGAGTCGCATTGATCCCCTGCCTCAATCGGTCCAGGTGTAACCCACTGTTTCTAATTGTTCCACAAGTGATCAGATGCTAAAAATGTTACAGCATCTTTTTTTTTTTAATTTATTTATTTTTTATTTTACTTTACAATTCTGTATTGGTTTTGCCATACATTGGCATGAATCCACCATGGGTGTACATGCATTCCCAAACCTGAACCCCCCTCCCACCCCCCCTCCCCACAACATCTCTCTGGGTCATTCCCGCGTACCAGCCCCAAGCATGCCATATCCTGCATCGGACATAGACTGGCAATTCGATTCTTACATGATATTATACATGTTTCAATACCATTCTCCCAAGTCATCTCACCCTCTCCCTCTCCCACTGAGTCCAAAAGTCCGTTATACACATCTGTGTCTTTTTTGCTGTCCTGCATACAGGGTCATCATTGCCATCTTTCTAAATTCCATATATATGTGTTAGTATACTGTATTAACGAATGGCTCCAACATAGTGACAGTAGGTGAGACGGAGGTGGACAACAGCTAACAATTATTTATGTGGTCTTTTCAGGGAGCTTGTATTCTGAATATGCTAAGGGACTATCTTGGTGCCGATGCATTTAAAAGTGGCATCGTAAAGTATCTGCAGAAGTATAGCTATAAAAACACGAAAAACGAGGACCTGTGGAATAGTATGGCAAGCGTGAGTATGTTTTCACGTATCTCTGTGTTTGGGGTTGGCAGGCTTATTGCTTTATTTTGTTTTTGTTCTGTACCACATTAACCCTTTGAGAAGAATCACGAGTGGTTTTTCTTTTTTTTTCCCAAAGGACTGAGTGATGTGTTTATTTTTGGTTTTTAGATTTGCCCTACAGGTGACACGCAACACACGGATGGATTTTGTTCTCGAGGTGAACACTCATCTTCAACCGCGGTAAGTTTTCACATCTGTATGCGTTACCCCAAAGCCCATTCTTTTACTCCATTTCCTTTGAAGGATAACTCTGTGCCAAGCTTTCTGAGATCCTGGATCTTATCAGCCTCTCTGTAGATAAGGCTGCATTTAAACTATACCAGAGTGACAGCCTTTTACAATTTTTCTTAAGTCTCGCTATACAGGGAAGTTTTCCAGCCATCTTTTGTAACATTATCTCACTGATATTAATTTCTTCAGCTTCACTCTCTGGAAAGCAGTAGATTTATGATGTGCTTCTGTGATAGATTAGGACTATATCCATCAGGCTGTGTTGATTGTTTCCATAGCCCTTCATTTGTGGAAAAAAAAAAAGAAACATAGATGGCATGAGCATTCTCAGGCACTTACGATGTGTCAGGCACGTGTGAAGCATTTATGTGTATAATCTGCTTTATTCTTCACAATAAGCCTATGAGCAAATGCTATTACCCCTATTTTTACAGCTGGGGAAATGAAATCCAAAGGCGTATGATTAGTAAATTGCAGAGCAGGGATTTGAATTGAGATCTAACTCATGTCTTTAACTGCTAAGCTATAAAGAATTCATAACACCTGAATCACAAAGCAGCCTGAGTCTCTGTTTATCTGGCCTTGCGGAATATTTTCACAGGTAACTCAGTGTGAGCCTGGAGATTCAACAGAATTATATCCACTCAATTTTTATTTTCTTGGCTGTTTTGCTTTCAGAGACAGATTTATTCCATAGTTTCTAGATGTGTCCCATGGAATGTTTTATCCTTTCATTAGCTCTTAAATATTATTTGAAAGCTTTTTTAGTATCAAAGAGTAAATGCTCGTTTGAGTTAATGGCTGGCTGTTGGGTTGTGGGCCACATCGGTTTTATCCTTGGGAAGTATGGGCTCTCAATAGAGCACTTTTCCCCCACCTTGCTTGTTGGATAGGGAGCCAGCAGGGGAAGGGAACAGGCTGGGGGCTGGGAGCAGAGGAAGGGACAGAGGAGAGCTTCACTGGCTGCAGCCCCTGCAAGCTCAAGCTTGGGTTCTCTTCTTAGAGGTGGGTCCAAGTAGTTCACGTACCTGCCTTTTTCGCATAAACCAGCACTGGCGACGGGAAGGCCTTGATGTGAAAACCATGATGAACACCTGGACGCTGCAGAAGGGTTTTCCCCTGATAACCATCACCGTGAGAGGCAGGAACGTACACATGAAGCAAGAGTACTATGTGAAAGGCGTGGCCGATGCCCCAGAAACTGGGTAAGGTTCACAGGCAGAAACTCATTTGTTGCCTCAGTAATGACGTCTGCCTGGTAGGATGAACCCTTGTTTTTGAACTAGTGCCCTTCCCTTTGTTGCAAAACACGTTAATCAAATCTAAATACCCTATGAAGCTGACTTACACACCACCATCTTTTCAAAAGGATAAAGATGATATACAATTACTTAAACATTCTCATGGTTTGTAGTTAGACATGATGGTAATTTTCAGTTACTGGATTGACGTCAGCTCTGAGCATTTGTCACTAAATTACAACAGTGCCTGTCAGGAGGGTTGGAGCTAAGGACATAAACATTCAGGTGATTTCCGGGAAATGCAAGAGACTTGATTCTCTTCTTTGCCAGTCTGATTTGGATCCCTAAACCTGTTTGTCAGCTTAACACTACAGAGGGCATTGCTGGAAATGAGACACTGCAACTTGACTGACGCTGCTGCTGCTAAGTTGCTTCAGTCGTGTCCGACTCTGTGCGACCCCATAGATGGCAGCCCACCAGGCTCCCCCGTCCCTGGGATTCTCCAGGCAAGAATACTGGAGTGGGTTGCCATTTCCTTCTCCAATGCATGAAAGTGAAAGGTGAAAGTGAAGTCACTCAGTCGCTGGATGGACACTGTTAAAAAAAATTTTTTTTTTTGAAATGATTTCAGATGTCTGGAGAAGTTATAAGGAGAGCAAAGAATTCCTGTATAATCTTGCCCCAGATATGTGTTAACTCTTCACCACATTTATTTTATATGTCTATATATAACCTAAAATACCAAACAATTCCAAAAATATAATCTTTATTTCTCTCTGCATATATGGCAAACATATTTTTAACTGTTTGAAAGTAAGTTGGAGGCATGATTCTTCTTCACCTGAAATACTTCAGTATGTTGTTCAGTTGCTAAGTCGTGTCCAACCCTGTGACCTCATAAACTGCAGCACGCCAGGCTTCCCTGGCCCTCACTGTCTACTGGAGTTTGCTAAACTCATGTCCATTGAGTCGGTGATGCCATCCAACCATCTCATCCTTTGCTGCCCCCTTCTCCTTTTGCCTTCAATCTTTCCCAGCATCAGGGTATTTTCCAGTGAATTGGCTCTTCGCATCAGGTGGCCAAATTATTGGAGCTTCAGCTTCAGCATCAGTCCTTCCAATGAATATTCAGGGTTGATTTCTTTTAGGATTGACTGGTTTGATCCCCTTGCTGTCCAAGGGACTCTCAAGAGTCTTCTCCAATACCACAGTTCAAAAGCATCAATTCTTCGGCACTCAGCCTCTTTATGGTTCAACTCTCACATCCGTACATGACTACTGGAAAAATCATAGCTTTCACTACACGGATCTTTGTTGGCAAAGTGATGTCTCTGCCTTTTAATATGCTGCCCAGGTTTGTCATAGCTTTTCTTCCAAGGAGCAAGCGTCTTTTAATTTCCTGGCTGCAGTCACTGTCTGCAGCCCAAGAAAATAAAATCAGTTACTGTTTCCACTATTGCCCCATCTATTTGTCATAAGTAGTATTTTCTAAAAAGAAGAAAATTGATTTATATAATCACAGAACCTTTATCAAAATTATGAAATGAACTTGATACAATACTATTATCAAATGTATCAACCTTACTCAAATTTACTCAGTGGTCCTAATCATGTCTTTATAGCAAAAGAAAAAAAGAAAAAACCTGGTTCACGATTTAATATAGGATCAGATTGTATTACTTGTCACATCTCCTTAGTTCTTTGATTTCTGAACCAGTTCCTCAGTCTGTCTTTCTTGACCTTGATATTTTTGAAGAGTAGAGGATAGCTCTTTTAAAGAATGTCCTTTAACTTGGGTTTTCTGCTGGTTTTATTTTTCCACAGTCAGATTCAGCTTGCGCATCCTTGGCAGGAGTTCCATGGAAGGGATGCTGTGCTCTTCTGAGTATATGATTTAGTAGAAGGCACAGGCTGTCAACTCCTCCACTTCTAGTGGTCTCACTTTTACAGTCACGCCCCCTGAGATCCCTATGAGATGATCAGGGTCCAAGAAGAATGAATCAAACCCAAACTGGCAGCTCTCACAAAGCTGGAAATGGGCTGGGATGTTTTGAGCTCTTAACTCTAGCTGTTTCAGGTACCGTCTTTCTTTAAACAAGCCAGTGCCTGGCACATGGTGGGTGATTTAGGAACTGCTTGCATTGAATCAGCAAGTGAACTGTCTGTCTTCCTTTCTCTTAGATTACTGTGGCATGTCCCACTGACATTCATTACCAGCAAATCAGATGCAGTCCAACGCTTTTTGCTGAAGACAAGAACAGGTAATGTATTGTGGACCGAACTAGCTTACTTCAAGAAGAAACTGTTTAAATGTATAGGATTTAGATAATCAGTTTTCCTGGGTATTTATCTTGGTTAAAACAAAAACGATCGGGTCAGACTTCATCTTCAGCAGATCCCTGACTTTCAATTTCTAGTGAAGAATATAGGTTTGAAAATACTGTCCGGTTGCAAAAAAGAAGGCCAATATCTTGCCAGATAGGGAGTAAAACAGGTGAGTTATATAATGCTGAGGAGGAGAGACACTTGGGAAAATTGCTCCTGACTTTAATGTTGATAGGTTGTATCATACATGTGGCCTGAAACATTTACATTCTTCTCATAAGTCTATAAATCTCACAAAATTCATCTCTTAAACTAGTATTGGCTTTTGTCTATTGGGATGCTGTTTTCTGGTTTCTAAAAGCAGTGCGTTCAATATGAAACTCATTTCGGTATTAAAGTTGTTGAGTATTAAGCCTGCCTTTAGTCTCTGATCAGAAAAGCTTTTACCAGTCAAGAGAGAAAACGGAGCTGTGATTTACTTTATTTGCTCTAGATGTGCTCATCCTCCCAGAAGAGGTGGAATGGATCAAATTTAATGTCGGAATGAATGGCTATTACATTGTGCACTATGAGGATGATGGATGGGACTCTCTGACTGGCCTTTTAAAAGGAACACACACGGCAATCAGCAGTAATGATCGGGCCAGTCTCATTAACAATGCATTTCAGCTCGTCAGGTAATACAAGCCCCCTCACAGTCTTGGTTTATTCCTGAAAGCTGCTGTTATCATTCAAATCTCTGATTTCTAAAGATGAAAACGATTGATTGCTAATAAGAAATTGAAGGATGTTTTCTCCCAAGTTCTCCTAACAATTCAGGGTTGCTTTTAGCCTCAGGATTAACCTCTTATCTGTGTCTGCTGAGGACCAGGTAAAGAAAGGAATCTGTATTTTAATCTTTTTCATTAACAACTTGGATCAGATGGAGGCAGAAGTGTAGAAAACCAGGAGACCACCATGCTGGAGAAGCCCCTTGCCTGGTCCTTAAAAGTCTAGCCCAGCAGCTTTTCCTGGCCTTGCTGTAATAGATCAGGTTTCTCCCTGCAGGGTGAAGGCTTCTTAGAAGATTGAGGTCGCCCAGACCTGAGCTGTCATCATTACATCTCTTGGACTAAAGGAGAGCAGTTCCCCTGGCCCATCCCTACGCTACCCAAACTGGATGCCTGGACATCACAGCATCTTTATGGCATGTTGCTCATAGGACATGGTCCAGCCAAATGACCTTTGAGTGGGAGAGGATAATGTTCACTTATTTTTTGCCCCATAACATTGGCTTTTCAGGAAATCTTCCCCATGCCTAAAACTCAAACTTCTTCACTCTTTAGGTAGAAGTGACATCCAAGAGGAATCCCCCAAGTGGGAGAGAATGCTGTAATTCTCAGCTCCATGTCTCTCTGCTCTAAAATGTTGAGTTCTTCCTTTGAGGGGGCCTCTCGAGGTGACAGACAGCAGTCGGGGATAAAGATAGGGGTTGCTTATGAAGCCGTTTCTGCCTGCCTGAATATATTCCCCTCCACAGTGCTGCTGCTGCTGCTGCTAAGTCGCTTCAGTCGTGTCCAACTCTGTGTGACCCCTTAAATCACTGTGTTTACTTACATGCGCACGTACCCTACCACTGAAGCTTTTAAGACCAACTCTCATTATAATAATGAATTTTTTAGATCTATATTCAATTTATTTTTGTTTTGTTGTTGTTTTTTAATTTGTAAAAAATGTTTTAAAATTTATTTATTTTAATTGGAGGCTAATTATTTTACAATATTGTAGTGGTTTTGCCATACATTGACATGAGTCAGCCACAGGGGTACATGTGTCCCTCATCCCGAACCCCCTCCCATCACCCTCCCCATTCCATCCCTCTGGGTCATCCCAGTGCACCAGCCCTGAGCACCCTGTCTCATGCATCCAACCTGGACTGGCGATCTGTTTCACATATGATCATATACATCTTTCAGTGCTATTCTCCCAAATCACCCCACCCTCGCCTTCTTCCCCAGAGTCCAAAAGTCTGTTCTTTTATTCAGTTTCTTTCTGAAATGGAGATGAGGATGTATGGACTCCAGGGACTCACAATGGCCACTGAGTGGCAGCCTCTCTGGTGAAGCTTCCTGAGGGATCTTTGATCACAGTTCCCGTTTCACTCTGGCAGTCCAGCAAGGTTCGATGTTTCCTAGAGGGACAGATGCTGACCTGTTGCTGTTGCATCTTAACCACAACCGGTAGAGCTCTACTATTATATGTGATTATATAATATATTATATTACATTATATATTATATGTGGTTAGCTCTACTATTCGAGAAAGTTCCTTCATAGTGCCAACACACCACGTGTTATATTATATGTGACAGGAAAGCTATCAGTATAAAGGTCATTATCTGTAAGGAGTTGTCTATATCTGACGGAATATTTTGCTGGAAGCTTGTTAAAATAACTTTTGAAGCAAATAGTTGATTTCCTGGATTTTTCTTTCAAACTGCTAACCCCGGTGTCTCTTGACCAGCATTGGAAAGCTATCAATTGAAAAAGCCTTGGATTTAACCTTGTACCTGAAGCAGGAAACTGAAATCATGCCAGTGTTTCAAGGTTTGAATGAGCTGATACCGATGTATAAGTTAATGGAGAAGAGGGAGATGAATGAAGTGGAAACTCAATTCAAGGTAAAATGCTGGAATAAATTGAATAGTTTTAGATAACCGGTTTGCTTTGGTGCGGGTGTGGAAAATATTTCTTACCGTGGTGTATATTTTATACATGTCTTGATATATTTTAAAGAAAATTGCAATTATCTCCATATTTGAGTTGACTCGTGAAGATTTTGGTTTTATTTTGGCACTAGAAACAGGCATGGCACTGTTGGACACTTATCCATTCCCTCATGTGGCTAATTCTTTATGTCATTTTACTTCTGTGTTGTGGTGGTTTCTCTTAAGATTTTCTGGGACTCAGGTACTTAAGCAGGAGGCACACAGTTGTTACTTTTGGCAAAATGTCATGAAGTCTTGTTGTATAGTTTGCTCTCAAAATGTCACATTGAATGTCTCTTTTAGTGAGTTTTGAAAGTGGCAGCTCATCCTGATTTTAAGTAGACAAAGTATATAACACGGTTAGGGAAATACTCGAATCGTTCATCATTTCTTGCTTTTGACCCCTTTTATAATTAAATAGAAACTGAACCGCATGGTTTTGCAAATCTGAATTGGCCTAAGCTTTAAGAAGCAATCCCTATCACCCAAGGGTGTGCTGAGTTCTGTAAACCATGAGCTGACTGGTGACTGGTGTGGCTTTCCCGCAGGCCTTTCTCATCAGGCTGCTGCAGGGTCTCATTGACAGGCAGACGTGGACGGATGAGGGCTCCGTCTCGGAGCGAATGCTGAGGAGTCAGCTGCTCCTTCTGGCCTGCGTGCGCAAGTACCAGCCCTGCGTGCAGAAGGCAGAAGACTATTTCAGACAGTGGCAGGAAGCCGGTGGAAACCTCAGGTCTGTTTTTCTTGAGCAACTAGTTCATGTAAGGGGTATCTTTTCTATTTTCTACCATCATGACTCAATGTTGGGGGCCAAAAAGAAACAAGTATAGATAAGACTCTTCTGGTGCTCTTCGGGGAAAATAATTTTTTTTTCTTTTAGAGTTATCTATGCCCCTCTCAATTTTCTGCTTGAAGAAATGCTAAGAGGAAACTTCTATGCATAAAAGTCAAATATCTGAACAGTTAGAATGGGATTAGAATATTTACTGGGGGTTTTTGTATAGCTAAGGATACAAAAGGGCTTCCCTTGTGGCTCAGCTGGTAAAGAATCTGCCTGCGATGTGGGAGACTGGGGTTTGATCCCTGGGTTGGGAAGATCCCCTGGAGCTAAGGGAAAGGTTACCCACTCCAGGATTCTGGCCAGGAGAGTTCCATGAACTGTATAGTCCATGGGGTCACAAAGAGTCGGGACACAACTGAGTGACTTTCACTTGGCCCCAGATAATCCTTTCTTTTGAATTTCCCTGATAGCTCGGTCAGTAAAGAATTCACCTGCAATGCAGGAGCACCCTAGTTCTGGTGGGGTCGGGAAGATCTGCTGGAGAAGGGACAGGCTACCCAGTCCTGTATTCTTGGGCTTCCCTGGTGGCTCAGCTGGTGAAGAATCTGCCTGCAATGCAGGAGACCTGGGTTCGATCCCTGGGTGGGGAAGATCCCCTGGAGGAGGGCATGGCAGCCCACTCCAGTATTCTTGCCTTGGGGAATTCCATGGACTGGGTGGCGAAGTGTGACACGACTCTCACACAAGTGACATGGGGTGGCAGAGTCGGACACGACTGAGCAACTTTCACTTCACTTCAAGGATACAAAGGTGGCTTCCCAGGTGCCTCTAGCAGTAAAGAACCTGCCTGCCAATGCAGGAGACTCAAGAGACACAGGTTCTATCCCTGGGTTGGGAAGACCCCCTGGAGTAGAAAATGGCAGCCTGTTACAGTATTCTTGGCTGATAATCCCAGGGACAGAGAAGCCTGGCAAAGTCAGACATGACTGAGTGCGCGCGCGCACGTGCACACACACACACACACACACACACACACACACACACACACATGCACGCACACGCACACACACACACACGGATACAAAACCTTGTTAGAACTGAGACAGCTGTCTTCTCAAGCTCCCGACAGGTAGGGAGGGGACACAGAGGGATACGGGGCAGGGACCAAGGCCTTTTATATTTGTGGCTTAAATTCCATGCAGGAAATACTAAGCTAACAATATACGTACTTCCATTTAAAGAAGTGCCTACAAACAGTGGTCCTATTGGGGTCCTGACTTTTGTTCATAGACTTCATCTTAAGTCCAGTTTGAATTTTTTTTTCTTTTGTCTTGAAAAGTGACTACCTATTGAGTCACTTGGCATCATTCAAGTATGTTAGAAACAGATGTATTTAAAGAAGTGGCATTTCACAGTGTATTTTTGAGAAAGCTACTTAAAACCAAACTCAATTACTCTTTCTTGCCTCTTTCATAAAATGTTACTGAAGGAAAGAGGTTATTTTGGTTTATATTTCCAAGCACACGTCTCTGATTGTGGAGCCGGTTTATCACTTCATAAGTAAGTCTCCTGCATGCAAACACACTTCCTTCATCCCAGCCTCTCTCCTGCTGTGTTCTTTTCCACAGCCTGCCCAACGATGTGACCTTGGCAGTGTTTGCCGTGGGGGCCCAGACCCTCGAAGGATGGGATTTTCTTTATAGTAAATACCAGTCGTCATTGTCCAGTACTGAGAAAAACCAAATAGAATTTGCTCTCTGTATCAGCCAAAATAAAGAAAAGCTTCAGTGGTGAGTAATTCATTCATGTTCATGTAGCCAAGAGGAATTAAATGAGAGCAGATCCTTCTGGCACCTATTTTTGTTCTCTTGGCCAGGAACCACGTTTTCTGCTGGGAACATTTATGCAGGAGGGCGCACATCTAATGTGTATGGTAAATAATTAGGGAACAGCGAGTGTTAGGAAAGATATTTTGAGGAGTGTATATTTGTGTATCTTTAACACATTTAGAAATATATACTTGGTATCCTTATTTAGCCACTTGTGAGCAAAAAGAGAGACTATATGAGAAGGGGTGTTGTAAATATAAATGTTAGTTTTTATTATTATGTAGCTATAGTGAGTTTCTCAGCTTTTTTTCTTTCCACAAATCATTGTATTAAAAAGTTCAGAACTTTTTCAGGGCCTCTTCATTGCTAACACATTTCTTAATCGTTCTAGGCTACTAGATCAAAGTTTTAAGGGAGATGTAATAAAAACTCAAGAGTTTCCAGATATTCTTAGAGCTATTGGCAGAAACCCAGTGGGATATCCGTTGGCCTGGCAGTTTCTGAGGGAAAACTGGAACAAACTTGTGCAAAAGTAAGTCGTGCCAAAAACTGTGCTGTGACTGGGAAAAATTCCTGAACCTCGCTGTGTTTTAGCCGAGTTTGTCAGATAGCAAGGGTTATCCAAAGGGATTCTTTTGACTGAAGATAGGAGGTAGAGGTACCCAAACTATCCTTAGAAAATATGAAACTCTAATTCAGTGCTAACTAGTGGATCTGGGTGGTCAAGTTTTTCATGGCACGTGGAATAATCTCTTCCTGTACCCTGTGACCTATATGAAGCCTTCTTCTGCACAGTTCAATCCAAGTCTTCTATTTAGTACTTGCACATTGCATCTGCCCTTGTAAGTAGCACTTATTACTTGTGTCATTTTCTTTTGGGTACTTTATATTTCATTCAGTGGCTGGCATGTTTATTTTTTACAACTAGATCTTAGCCCCTTGGAGCCAAGGATCACGTCTTATCTTTTTCATGCCTAACTAGTGTTTGGTGGATTGCTATAACATATGTTGAGGCACTTAAAAGTACATATGGAATGAGCAAATACTTCATAATACATTTTAACAATTTCTATTTCTAGGTTTGAACTGGGCTCAAATTCCATAGCCTACATGGTAACGGGAACAACAAATCAGTTCTCAACAAGAGCACGGCTCGAAGAGGTAAAAAAATAAAATAAAATAAAAAGCTTTCTTTTTAAACCTAAGTGACAGTTAGCTAATAAGTTATCTAATAAATAGGGGGTCAGCAAAATACTTGAAGGGCCTGCTGAGTTAGAAATGAATTTTGTCACTGAGTGCATGTTCTTTCTGGATGTGTGTTTTATTCGGTATGGTGGTGTTGATTTTAGCAAAAACTCAGTTACAAATAATTGAAAGCTGTGCCTCTCCCCAAACATAGAAGTCTTAGCTCTGCCATTGGAAATTTTAGGGCTTAAAAAAAATTACTTTAGACATCTAATCCCTGTTTAGGATGTTAAAAGTGATTATTGGAGGAATAAGTGACTGAAGTGATCATCCAGTTATTTTGAAAGAGGCCGGTCTGGAAACTAGGTTCTCCACTATTCAAGCTCAGGGTTTCCCATTGCTTACTTTATGTACTATCTACTTTCAGAAAGGATTTTAGGCCACTTGTAAGGTCTATATATAAAACAATGTTAACAAAGAGCTGCATAGTGTTCAGAAAGAGGTAATTGTATGAGGGGTTTATGCTGAGGACAATTTACTGCAGTTGTACCCTACATTTATCACAGCTTCCTAGCAGCCAAGGAAAGATGAGAAAACAGTATGAGTCGTGGTCAGGCAAGAGAGACCCTTGGAACATGCACGGCTTCCACAAAAGCAGACTTTTCAGGCTTACTGTCTTGCTTTGTTGTGGTGCTTGTGTGTGTGGTGTCACCTCAGTTGTGTCTGACTCTTTGCGACCCCAGGGACTGTAGGCTCCTCTGTCCGTGGGATTCCCCAGGCAAGAATACTGGAGTGGTTTGCCATGCTGTGCTCCAGGGGATCTTCCCGACCCAGAGGTCGAGCCCTCAGCTCCTCAACTCCTGCATTGCAGGCAGATTCTTTACCCACTGAGCCACCTGGGAAGCCTGGCTCTTCTCTAACAGTGTTCTCTATAGTAAAGTTGTAGAACACATTTTACATGGCTTTAAAAATGTTGCATTTAGGTAAAAGCTGAGAGCTTAATATTCACTTTTTTAGGAATGGTTCAGTTGTGTTGTTCCATCATCTAGCTTGATAGAGACTGCTTTGAAAAATGAAAAAGAAATGTGACAACCCTTACTTCTCCAGTTTTTCACCCAGGCTTGTAATTAACTTGCACACAATAATTCAAGCTTGACCTTCTAGTGAGGTCTACGGCAGACATACTCTGTGTGATGACTGCAGAACCAGCCAGGGGCTGTGACAATGTGTAGCAGCAAAAGATTTCATTTACTAAGTGATCATTCATTTATTTTCTCATTAATTCATTCAAGACGTATTTCATTCTTACTCTCCAGCAGTTACGGTTTTAGGTGTCAGGGCTACAGTGATGAAACAGGACATACAAAGTCCCTGCCCTCACAGAGCTTATATTCTACCGGGAGAATCAGACAGTCAGGGACACGTCAGCCTATGTCGGGTAGTTATATGCCCTGAAGATGAATAAGGCAGGGGAAGGAGAGTGAGTGACTGGGTAAGGGATGATGCTGTTCTGTGGGATGACGAGTAGACGTGTGAGCAGGTGCAGACAGAAATGGAGACACCTAGGAGGCGAGTGTTGTGTGCAGAGGAAGCATCAGGTACAAAACCCCTGTGTCAGGACATGTAAACGAAAGAGCCTGACATGTTGTCAGAATGGAACGTGTGCTGCTGACATTTAAAATGCAGGCACCAGCCCGAGCCCTTCCTTCCCCTCACCTCCAGTTCCTCCTGAGTCCTGCTGGCTCTGCTTCTGGCTTGTCCATCCTCTCTCTGTGCCTCTCTGCTCTTAGCGCAGCCAAGCCTTTCTCATCTCTCGCCTGGGTCTACAGTGATAACCTCCTGACTGGCCTTCCTCCTGCTGCTTGGGCAGCGCCAAACCATTTTCCATTCTGAAAACCAACCTACGGCGGACTGGGTTGATCTTCTTGGAACTCTTGCCCGTTGCTCTTAACATCTCAAACCCCTCCTTCCCATGTGGGTGAGTCCGCGATGACCCGGCCCCAGCCCACCTCTCCGGCTCATTCCCAAACACTTCTGTGTTCTCAGACACTCAGCCTCCCTCTGCTCTCGGGCCCCACCGGGTGTTTCTCCCGGCTCGAAGCCTCTGCACTTTTTCCTTCTTCTTCCTGGCTTGCTCTGTCCCCAGCTTTAGACTGGGAAGGTTCGTTTTATTCTGTAGAGGCCCGAGCTGAAGTGTTATCACCTCCGCAGACCACTTTGTCAAAGGCAGGCCACCTCCTCCCCAGTTGCGATCATGGCCTGGGCTTATTTTTCTCCACTGCAATGCAGAGTCATCCCAGTTCACTTCTTGTCTCCTCTGGCAGACTGTAAGCTCCATGAGGACAGGGTGCTTGCCTGACTCATGGTCTCATCCTCAGTGTCTTGTGCAGTAATTAAGCCAGAGGAATGAGTAAGTATCAGAGTCAATGTTCATGAAGAAATGGATTTGGGTGAGTCCCTGGTACACCCTCTGGGCTTTAGGTTCTGCATTTAACCCACATTACACAATGGCGTCCTCACCATCGCTCTGCAGTGTTACAGACGAGCAATCTGAGTCCTGGAGAAGCTAATCATTTACTCTACCCATATATCAGGCTGCTTATTGCACAGAAAATGTTCTCAAGGAGGCAAGGATGAATCATCTATGTCCTCAGCTGAGATGCTGGATTTCCCAAGGCAGATGAAGATAGGAGTGATAAATCTGAGTCCGGAAAAGTGGAAGGGCAGGGGTTAACAACGGGCTTTCTTAGAGCTCTTGTAGGTATCTTTTAGTACTATCGTGTTAAGCTTCTTTGGGACTAATTTAATTTGCCCAATTAGTAAAACCGCTGATGTGGTTTGACTGAAGAGTGCCTAGAGTGATTTTTTTATTTTTTACATTTTATTGAAGTATAGTTGATTTACAATGTTAATTTTTCTTGCATAGCAAAGTGACTCAGCCACACACATTTTCTTTTTCATATTCTTTTCCTTGATGGTTTATTGCAGGATATTGCCCAGAGTGATTTTTTAAAATAGCATATTAATTAATCTTGAATTCTGATAGAAAAACAGTAGGTTGAGCTACAGTTTAAGGCAGGACAGTGAAGCGGGGTGTTCTCTAGGTTGTTATAGTGGGAAGGCATGCCTTCAGCTCACTGAAAAGTTCTACTGAGATTTAATTTTAAAACAACCCCGAATCATTTAAAATTGGAATTTGATCTTTCAAAAGCCTATTCTTCCCCGCCTCCTGTCCCCAAACTTATGATTATGACATGGATTTTTAAGGAATTAACTGTCTGGAATCCATGCTGAATAAATAAAACTTCTTGGCTGAGACTTGCTTCCTGTCTACGAAATCAAAAATTGATGGATTAATGCTGTGAAAATTTATGGGAAAAGGTTAAGAACCCTTGACAGTGAGAGAGAGGAGCATAATGGTCAATGCTGTTGCCAAGCCAACCTATTCCTCCTGTGAGCTTAAAGGGCATAAAACACCCAGAAGGGAAACAACAGCAGATATTTTCGAGGAGATAGCCAAGCGACTCTTATCTCTCTAAAACCGTGGGGAATGCTGTGTGGATTTTATCTTGAGGGAACAATACATCAATTGTGGATTAGGAGAAAAAAAGTTGGCAAGGTTTGGGGTATTACCACCATAACTTGCTAAGAACTCCGCTCCCTACAGCGTTTCTATAATAACATATGTGGCCAGGGCCATAGAGAAAGACTGCACTTTATGGGGCTGAAGCTGTTTGGCTTGGCAAAGAAGAGATTCTGCACATTCTACTTTTTTCAGACACGTTTAAAAATGTTAAGTTTGCATCAGTGTGTATGTCACAGACGACACATAAAATAGATACACAAGATTAAAACTTAATTATAAAATGGTAAACCCCGAAGTCTTTTAGAATCTGGCAACTGTGAATAAATTTTAAAAAGCTGCAGAGAGAAAAAAAAAAAAACAACACAACACTTGACATCATGAGGCATGAGCTCATTTCAGAGCTCAAGTTTATGTACATAATCGTATCCAGACACCTGGCCCTGCCTTCTCTATAGAATTTTGACAAATGCTGGAATTCTGGCTTCAGTTTTAACTAGCCTGAACTTACATTTGTGTAACCTGAAAACAAAATTTTAAAAGCCTGATTTTTCCCCCACAAGGTAAAAGAATTCTTCAGCTCTTTGAAGGAAAATGGGTCTCAGCTCCGTTGTGTTCAACAAACCATTGAAACCATCGAAGAAAACATACGTTGGATGGATAAGAATTTTGATAAGATCAAAGCGTGGCTGCAAAATGAGCAGCTTAACCTGCTGTAATGGTTCGGCTCTTGGTCGGTTCCTGTGATGTGTAATCTGCAAACTTTTGTTGAATGTGAATATTTTTGAAGTAGAGATGCGCCAGCCTGGCACCCACTGAAGATGCTGCTTGCCCCTTCAATTCATTTCACTCCTTCCTTTTCGTGAAGACCGGCTGCTTCACGTTTTCCTCAGGGAGTTGCTGCCACCACATGTTCCATTATAGGTGTGACCCCGAAATGTACACCCAGGTGGAGGGTTCCCTACTGTGGAGAAATAAAGTTCCTTTTTCTTCTTATATTGTATACTGAAGCCCCGTGGTCTCCACACCCCTGCTCCCCACGCATTTGTCATTCGTACGCTGCTGCGTCAGTCTCCTGGGAAGACTCAACAGTGATGACTCCCGAACCGTGAACCCCTGGAGCGCTGACTGAGCCAGAACGGCCCCTCTCCATCCAACTTTCTCCCTCTTGCTGCTTGCCCCGGAGAAGGCAATGGCACCCTACTCCAGTACTCTTGCCTGGAAAATCCCATGGACGGAGGAGCCTGGTAGGCTGCAGTCCATGGGGTCGCTAAGAGTCAGACACGACTGAGTGACTTCACTTTCACTTTTCACTTTCATGCATTGGAGAAGGCAATGGCAACCCACTCCAGTGTTCTTGCCTGGAGAATCCCAGTGACGGGGGAGCCTGGTGGGCTGCTGTCTATGGGGTCGCACAGAGTCGGACACGACTGAAGTGACTTAGCAGCAGCAGCAGCAGCTGCTTGCCCAGGGGCTGACCTGTCCGGCCACATCATGAGGCTCCCCTGTCCTCCAGCTTCAGCTGCACTCCCAGGAGGGCAGATCAGAGCTGGAGTTGGGGAGAGAGCACGTGAGGGTCTTTATTGCCCTGGCTCCCTTGCAGGTAGCCTCAGGCTGGCCTCTAGCCAAAGGGCTCAGCTCCAGGGAGGTGGTCCTCTTTGCCACCAGCTTTCTGCATCTCTGTGCTAGTAAGATGCTTCCTCCTCTCAACTCTGCAGGGGGAAGCGGAAGCCTGGCTTTCGTTAGTCCTGTCTGGACTTGTGGTTTTCATACAGCCTGCTTATATTCTTGTTTAAAAACAAAACAAAAACTCTGCAAACACCTTCCATAGAACCCTCCTGAGATAATCCTAATTAGAGGGTGCCATCTATTTCCTCAAGGCCACTGACCGACCAGCAGTGTCCCTTTTGAAAAAGCAGAGTGCTTTCAGGTCTAGGAGAAACCTTTCATTGGAAGTTGAACCTGAGAGCTATTGATCCTTTGGTAGGGGATGCTTCCCCTCCCTGCTTCTTATTTGGTCTGTTCTCAGTTCAGTTCAGTTGCTCAGTCGTGTCCAACTCTTTGTGACCCCATGGACTGCAGCACGCCAGGCCTCCCTGTCCATCACCAGTTCCCGGAGTTTACTCAAACTCATGTCCATTCAGTTGGTGATGCCATCCAACCACTGAAGAATGGACTCATTTGAAAAGACCCTGATGCTGGGAAAGATTGAAGGTGGGAGGAGACAGGGCTGACAGAGGATGAGATAGTCTGATTTATAATCCCTAAATAACTTGTTGTTGGCGCTTACTGACAGTGGGCACTGCAGACTCTACTAAATGTAAGCTACTGTGAAATGGAAAGTACTTGCTTATATCAGCCTAAGCGAAGACCAGGTATGGTGTTGGAGTTGAAATCTTTTATGAGTTTAATATATTGCAAAACTACTCTGGTTTCGTATAAATCTTTCGCCTGGCTTCTCTGGTGGCTCAGACGGTAAAGCGTCTAGAGCGTCTGCCTGCAGTGCGGGAGACCCGGGTTCAATCCCTCTGTTGGGAAGCTCCCCTGGAGAAGGAAATGGCAACCCACTCCAGTACTCTTGCCTGGAAAATTCCATGGACTGAGAGGCTCCTCAGAGCCTGGTAGGCTACGGTCCATGGGGTCGCAAAGAGTCGGACACGACTGAGCAACTTCACTTTCACTTTCAAGATAAAGGAATAGGATATGAAAAATGTCAATGGGTTCTAATACACTATGGAATAGAAGGTCTTTTCTGGACATAAATGTGTCTATAATTCCATTTTCATACATACTGCCTGACTTAATGGTTTAAGAACTAAAAAGCAGAAATCACTGGTCATTTCTACCCCCCAGGTGTTTTCCTTCTAAAAAACATACAAAGCCAAGATTTTACTGTAAAATACTTTGCTTTAATTGCATCTTGTATCTTGAATAATGAAACATGGAAAGAGTGGTTTTCGGTTTTGGTCACCTGAGGCACCTATTTTCATTTGCTTTTGGAGAAGTCCATTTTCTAAAGAGACACACGTCACCACAACAGTGTGCAAAACCCTTTTTGGTAATAAAAAATGTTGTTTACCTCTAAGCAAAGCTTTGCGATTATTTACTGCAAATTAGATGGGTAAAAAGGACTGATTTAGATCCTGTAGCTTACTCAGTTCATCATTAATTACCAGCAGACACCCAAGTCTTGAAGACATTTTGAATAAACAAAAGGCATATTCAGAGAACCTTAAATAAATGTTTTCTTTTACAGGCATTTCTTAAATCTCCAGATTTGGTATGTAATTTTAAAACCTTTATATATGCATGTAAATTAGTAATACTGGAGTCATAGCTTTGCAAACACACCTGTCAATGTCAAAGGTTTCACTTTTTTTTTAAACAAAACAACTTTGTACTACCTATAGACACAGTTAAAATCCCTCAGAAAAGTGTTTATTTTCTTGTTAGTGCCTTGAAAAGGTCTGTTTAAGTTACCGTAATCCTGACTTATATTTCCCAGATTTAGACTAATAATGCCTTTATCTCTCATGAGATGAAGACAGAGCATTTGAAGTGGATGAAGTTTGCAATCTCAGGCATATGCATGATTTTTAAAGAGAATTGTTAGACAGTATTAATAGAATTGGGTACCTATTATAAGCAGTATTGTTATTTTGCTTGCCTCCTACCCCATTAGACAGTATCAGTGATACTACTTATTTTTAGTGAAATTGCCAAGTCCTAAGAAATAGTTTAAACAGATGCGGAGGGAGGCTGTACCCTCTGAAACCAGGAATTCCAAATCAGTTTTATGATATGTACCTGATATCTTTTCCTGCCTTCACTCTCAGAAAATGAAGATGGGATTTTGATCATTTAATTTCATCAGTGCTATGTTCATCAACCATTCAGAAAAATAATGAGAAACCATTCCAAGTTGTGGGATATCAGACCCTCCCTAGTTCTTAAATGGCTATGGGGGGAAAAAACCAGATTTTTTTTTAATGTTAAAAAGATCTTTTTTCTTTATTTTTAAGCAGAAGTTTGTTTCTGTATTTGGTAATAAACCCACTTCCATTAAGCCACATGCTGTACAGTGCGAGACTGGTGTGGCAGGGGCTCTAGGCTAACAGCTGCTGTTCAGCTTTCACAGAGAGAGGATGGCAAGCCCAGCTTAAGGCAGCACTGCGGCAGAGATCAAGCCACGTGAGTATTCTAAGCATTAGGTTTTGTTATTCTTGAAACTTGTTATGCAGTGACATAGTCTGCATTTTGCTCTTCTGACTTGAGTCACGTCCCGGTGGGTCTCTGCGGACAAGGAATGGAAGTCCTAACCTCTGGCAAAGAGAAGTTCAACCTGAAAGGGGGGGGTGCGATGCTTCCTGGTCTGTCCAGGGTCTCTACGATTATAGCAGCTCAAGGGGAGACATGTGCCCAACGCACAGTATTTTATGACTGACTTATAAACAACAACCCAAAGAAACATCAAATACAGTTCAAAAGTCCAGGAGGAAAGGGGTCATGAGAAATCAGAACACTGAAGAACACGCGAGGCATTGTTTTCCAAATGCTAACAACAAAAATAATTAAGTGCAAATTGAAAATACTAATGAGATTTACAGGCACTGTGAGAAGAATGTGCAAAAGTTTGCAAAGGTTTTTCCTTTTATGTGTGCTGCTTTAAGAAACTATCAAATATATCTCTTAGAAATATAAAGTTCCTTTCTCTCCCAACTGAAGACAATTTTTAAAAATTTAAAGTTTATCAATACTCAGTAGAATAACACAGGTGAACCAGACAAATTCAGTTTCTTTTCAGGAAAAGAATAACAGACAATGTTTAGGATGTCAAAAGACTCAACAAATACCACTGTCTAGAAGCCACCCAGAAATTGTTTCTGTTGTCAAAGCCTTTTGTTCTTCCGAAGTCACCATCTACCCGCTGAAGATTTTATTTGCAGATACCTTGAAAAATTCAAAGAAGAAAATCCAGTGAACCATTTGATATGTTATTTTCTTATTACAGGCATAATAAATCTAAGGAGGCATTTACTATAAGCAGATATTAGAGTAGAAAATTAGAAGAAAAACTTTTTCAAATTTTGGAGAAAATCTTTGGAGCAGTTCTAATCAGTATACCTTCCTCTATAGGAAATAAAAGTGAATCATGGTGAGAGAGCCCAGTCCAATTTAAGCTCCATTGTTATTTCTTTCAGATTTTTTGCAGCAAGTAGTTATATGCTTTTGTCATTTAGAATAAGACCTCTTCTCTTTGACATTAATAAGGGCCTAGCTCTCAAGAGAGATGTCAGAGTCTCCCTCATCCAAACCAGCTCTTCAGTTACCATAAAGTAGAATCAAACACAGGACTTTACTTTTTAAAACTAAGATGATCACAAGTTATCAGTCTTTTCCTTTGCCCTATTCTCAAAACCCTGTAATTACCATCAGACCCTAGGTGTGCACTTCTCCTCACCCCACGAGTGTTTTGGGTAATATCTAGACCATAAGGCCATTTCACCATAAGATATAACTTGTCAATTTTGATTTGTCACAGTAACCTGCAGTCATGAGCATTTGAGTTTCAAAGAGTCAACTAGACTTAGATGGTCATTTTGTTTAAGAGGCTGGCCTAATATTTTAAAGAGCTTTTAATTACAAGATTAATGTTTTTAAACATTCTGGAAGCACCATTTATTGCTTTTCAGGGAATTACTCTACAGCTTTTGCAGTGTCCATTTCATTGCCAATAGCATAAACAGAACATGAAATACTCAAGAAATGGACTTAGTTTCTCTCACCTATAACACACAGGCTGGTAGAAGGTACAGTGGTCTTCATTTGTGACAAACACCCAACTTACCAAATAGTGTGAATTTTAACTTGTACTTTTTCCATCAGCTTTTGGCTTAGAAGTTTCCTCCTTCGCCTAAAAGGACAAGCAAAAACCATCCATGAGTTCTTTATTTTCTGGATTGAGTAACCAAAACTGATCAACCAGAAGAGCTTTATAAGGAAAAATGCTTTTCAGAATTAAAAAGGTAAAAGATGGCAGTTAGCAGAGGAAACTAAGATAGTCCTTTTTATGTATTTTATTTAGCCCAAACACTGAATTCTTCCCCTTGAAGTTTATAAACTAAAAATAAGTGATTCTAAATGTTTATTCTAGACTTTGGTGTGTTTTTTTTTTTTTTTTTGGAAGGCCAAAATAATTGGTTTCCACTTACAAGGCCTATTTTTTCCCATCTCTTCACTTTCAGTCTGTCCTTAAATTTGAAGTGAGTTTCTTATAGACAGTACCTATAGACGTGTCATGTTTTTTCTGCCTCTCTGTATTCTGGGGAGTTTAGCTCATTATTTCAAAAGTATTTATTAATAAGTATGTACGTATTGCCATTCTGTGAACTGTTTCTGATGTCCTGTAGTTCTTTGCTCCCTCTTCTCTGGCTCTCTCCTTTTGTGATTTGATGACTTCCTACAGTAGTATGCTAGGTTCTTTTCTTTTTCGTGTACCTACCAAAGGTTTTCATGTAGCTACTCTGTGGTTACCATAAGGCTTACATATAACAGCTTACATTTATATTTTAAGTTGACAACTACTTAGGTTTAAATGCATTCCAGAGCTCTACAGTTTTACTCATCACCCTCATTTTTATGTTTTTGATGTCCATTTTATATCTTTTTAATCTTGTGTATCCCTTAATTATTATAGCTAGCTATTTTTTTAACTACTTTTGTCTTTTAAACTTCATACTAGCTTTATCAGTGATTAATATACCACCTTTACAACATTAAATTATTCTGAATTTTGCTGTATATTAACCTTTACCAGTGAGATTTGTACTTTGATTGTTTGCCTGTTACTAATTAGCACCCTTTTCAGCTTAAAGAAGTCTTTTTAACGTACTTGTAAAACTGGTCTAATAATGATGAACTCCTTTAGCTTTTGCTTATTGGGAAAACTTTTTTTTTCCTGAATGACAGTTTTTCTAAGAAGAGAATATTCTTGGCATTTTTTTCTTTCAGCACTTTGAAAATATATCATGATGCTCCTTTTCTGGCCTCCAAAATTTCTGTTGAAAGTCTGCGGAGAGTCTTAACGGAGGCCCCTTGTATGTAAAAAGTTGTTTTTCTTCTGGTACACTCAAATTCCTCTCCTTGTCTTTAACTTTTGACATTTTAATGTGTCTTTGGTGTGAGTGTCTTTGGATTCTTCTTATTTGAAAGCATCTGGGCTTCCTGGCTATGAATGTCTGTTTCCTTCCCCAGGCTGAGGAAGGTTTTAGCCATTATTTATGTCAGTAAGTTCTTTGTCTCTTTCTGTCTTGCTTCTCCTTTTGGGACTCCTATAATGCAAATGTTCATCTGTGTTGGTCTGTGTGATATTGTCTGATAAGTCTTTTTGGCTATCTTTTTTCTTTTTTTTGCTGCTTTGACTGGGTGAGTCCCGTTGCTCTGTCCTGGAGTTCCTGGATCCTTACTTCTGCTTCTAGACTGCTGTTGAACCCCTCCAGTCTGTTTTTTGGTTCCGTTTTTGTATTCTTCAGCTCTGTGGCTATCTGTTACTTTCTTGTATTTTTCCTACATCTTTGTTGAAGTTCTCAACTGTGTTCATCCATTCTTCTCCCAAGTTTGGTGAGCATCTTTATGACTATTACTTTGAACTCATCAGGTAAACCACTTCATTAAGGTCTCTATCCTGAGGTTTTAATCTATCCTGAGGTTGGAATGTATTCTTCCATTTCTTCATTTTCCTTGACTCTCTGTGTTGGTCTGTGTGCATTAGATAAAACAGCTGCCTCTTCCAGTCTTGAAGGAGTAGCCTCGTGGAGCAGATGAACTTTACTGTTAAACCCTGCCCTGACTCTTGATTATCTCTCAAAACACTGTAAGCAGCCTATTTTATTTTCATTGGTTCAACATACAAACATAATAGTCCTGAAGGGCCACAGCAGGTGATCAGGAAGTACCCCTCTCGGGGGGGCAGTTACAAAAATTTGGCCTCTAGGTAAGTGTCAAAGCCCCCCTTTCTGGGAGATACTGGAGCAAGATGAAGAAATAGCTCGATGGTGGTAAGCACCCAGCTTATGTCTCCTAAGAGCATATCTGGGCATCTTCTGCCAAATCGGAAGCTTGCTCCTCACACTGGAGCTGCAGGACAAGCAAGGAGGCCTCTTACACAGAAAGCTGGGGTGTGTTTTGGTCTGCGGCCTGTGCAGCACTCTGGGGATGGTGGCCGGCTAAGAACTGTAGCTCTGATTGCTTTGTGGGGGGAGCGGGTGTGTCTGAACTCATGAGCCCTCGAAGAACCTTGCCTCAGTTTGCTGTGGCCTTCTCGACACAAGCTCCATTGGCTTCCCAAAGCTAGAGGTTTGTGTGCTCATTTCTCAGGTGGCCTTTAAAGGTTGGGTTGCTGCTGTGGGGGTTCAACCTAGTTTGCTCCTCAAGAGAAGCTCTGAGTTTTGAGTTTTCTTCTGATGGTGAGTTGACTGTGTTGGGACTGGATTTATGTTGAGAGTCTGTCCCAGCCTCTTCTACCTTCTTTGATGCTGGCCTTCTTTTATTGGCCCGATGGATAGGAGTCATTCAGATCACTGTAGGAGTGTTTTCCTAGAGGAAATTGTTGCAGACACAGCTGTAGATCTGGTGTTTCCATGGTACGAGGTGAGCTGATCTTTTCTACATCACCACCTTGAACCAGAACTCACTATCTTGCTTTTTAAGAGTTTGGATGCAGCTGGATTATTGTTTCTAGACCTGTATCTTTTATTTCTCATTATAACTGGAATTAACAGCCATAACCATTTGAATACTATGGTTTTAGAATTGGAGGGGACCCAGAAGTTGTTTATCCAATCCAACTTCCATTCCTTTCCTAACCACAGTTTGAGTCATTTTAATGATAGGAAACTTTCAAAGTGCCATGCTGCATTAACGCCTAGCTCTGAGAAACCAGATCCACTCATTAGCCTCAGTTCTGCTTTCTGTAACAATGTGAAAAATGAGATACCACTTGGGAGGAAAGACTGCTAGTATTTAATGTGAGTATACTGGATCTCAGAAACTGTAAGAGCTTCTCTAGTTCTCTATACTACTTTCCTGTTCCAAGATTTATAGAAACTACATTCTCTGGAGGTGTCATCTCCTTTGCCACACACACATATTTTAACATGTCTTAATTTGCTGTTACGACTAACATCGTAATCAAACTGTTGATTTTTTTCTTAATAATTGGTGATGATTTAGACTTGATGAAATAATGTATACGGATCTGTACTGTCAATGTTTATCCAAGTGGAAACGTGAGGTAGGAAGTGTTAGTCTGGGTCTTTGGGGAGGTGAAGCTATAACATATTCACCTATCCCGAAGTCTCAGTCATTACAGCATCAAATCTAATGCCCCAAAGCACACCGCGAGAGAGCAAGCAAACTAAGGACTGATAAGGAAACAATACAGCAACCAGCATGTCATTGCTGTTCTCAGGGAGAGCTCAAGAAGTGGGAGCAGGGGTCGCAGAGACAAATCTTCCAAGGAGGTGAAGGGATGGAGGGAATAGGGCTTTTGAGTTGCTAAGGAGCTTGAATATGTTTGTACTACAAAGGAAATGAATTGAGACAAAGAAACTGGAGAGAGTTCAGTTCAGTTGCTCAGCCGTGTCCGACTCTTTGTGACCCCATGGACCGCAGCCCGCCAGGCCTCCCTGTCCATCACCAACTCCCGGAGCCTACTCAAACTCATGTCCATTGAGTCGGTGATGCCATCCAACCATCTCATCCTCTGTCGTCCCCTTCTCCCGCCTCCTTCATTCTTTCCCAGCATCAGGGCCTTTTCCAATGAGTTGGTTCTTTGCATCAGGTGGCCAAAGTATTGGAGTTTCAGCTTCAGCATCAGTCCTTCCAGTGGGACTGACTCTTTGGGACCCCATGGACTACACAGTTCATGGAATTCTCCAGGCCAGCATACCGGAATGGGTAGCCTTTTCCTTCTCCAGGGGATCTTCCCAACCTGGGGATCAAACCCTGGTCTCCCGCATTGCTGGAGGATTCTTTACTAGCTGAGCAACCAGGGAAGCCTGGAGAGACTTAGTGACCCCTTGAGAGAGAGAGAGAAGAGGCTGCAGGCAAGGAGGGGAGGGTGGGTTTCTTAGGAGGAAGATAGGAAGGGGGTCTTGGTTATTTCCTGCAAGGCACCCTCAGTTTTCTCTTTAAGTAGAAGGCAAGGCTTTCTGCACACGGTAGGGGAGAGTAGCAACAAGGGAGTGCAAGGCCTTTGGGGCTGATGAAGGGAGAGGGCCTCCGCTCACCCCAGACCAGCACAGCTGACACTAGGTCTTTGTGTGACAAGGGCTGGCAACGCAGGACACTTCAACTGTGTTCCGAATCTTTGTTCCTTCAGTAAGTTGATACTTACTGAATACTGATTATTGATAAGTAAAATTGATACTTAAGTATCGATTACTTTAAAAAATAATATATATCATGGCTGATTCATGTCAATGTATGGCAAAAACCACTACAATATTGTAATGGAATTAACCTCCAATTAAAATAAGTAATTAAAAAAAATAAACATCTTTAAAACTTCAGTTTCTTTGGCAAGATGTGCTAGGGTATAGATAGTGCTTAAAAATGCTCTTATTCTAAATAGACCCCAAGCAGAAAGTAAATGACTAAGAATGCGCCATTCCCTATAATTGCCAAGCTCATTTGTTATCTATTTACTGCTCTGGTGGGAGATTCCCTGGTAGCTCAGATGGTAAAGAGTCTTCCTGCAGTGTGGGAGACCCAGGTTTGATCCCTGAGTCAAGAAGATGCCCTGGAGAAGGAAATGGCAACCCACTCCAGTACTCTTGCCTGGAAAATCCCACGGATAGAGGAGCCTGGCAGGCTACAGTCCATGGGGGTCACAAAGAGTCAGACACGACCGAGCTTTGAACTTACCTTTGTGGAATCCTTTGCTTTCCCGCCATTCCTGGGTGCTTTGTCACTGGAAGCAGGCTTCTTGTCTTTGTCCTAGAGCAGAGGAAATGTAATGAGGCTGCTGCGGTCAACACTCCATCTAGCAATTAACTGCTGCTGCAAGCAAATCAATCCAGACTCTTCTTTTTAGGAGCCTGGAATCTCCAGTTTAACTAAATAATGAAAAATTGACTATTTCACAGTCATGACTTTTTGAACCACAGTGAACACACACAGAGGTGTTCAAGGTAGGAGGTAAGAAGGGAAAAAAATGAGGAAAAGGTGACTCACGTTGATGTCCTGCCAATTTTCATGATGCACTCAGACTGTATTTTGCTCATCAAAATAGAGCCTGGTTCTATCAGGGCCCTATCAGGGTTTCTATGTGCCAAGAGGACACTGCTTTCAGAGTTATGGAAGAATAATCTAACAGTGGAAGCAACCAGAGTGAGCTAGGGCCAGTCACATACAAAAGTAAAGTCCATTCACCAAAAAGGCATTATTGATGAGGTTCCAGAAGTTGAGAAACACGATACTGATGTGATCTAGAAATTAAATCACACAAGATAGGGAAGACTGACAATTCAGTGACTGGGAAATATATTTAATACCCACTGAAACCATGTGCATTTTAATTCTTCTGAAAATAACAATGGAGGACACTCATTTCACTTTTCTTTCTATTTGGTGGATTACACTTTTTTTTCCATTTGCATTCGATCTCCTTTGCTATGCACCAGACATTTTGCTGATGCTGACCACAGAGCTCCTGGACACATGACTGCTGTCTAAAGCCCACAGCTCAGTGGGGCGAGGCTCTCAGGACAGGTAACTCACAGCGCAGGGAGGGCAGAGGAGAAGCCTCTGACCTGGGAAGGGAGAAGCAGGCAGGGAGAGCTTCCTGGAGCAGCTGATGCTTGAACTGGTCTCTGAGGGGTAAGGAGGAGAGCTGCTCAGGGCAGAAAAGGGGAGGAAGCCCCAGAGGACAAGGGGCATGGTGTATACAGGGAGGGACTGCTCTCCTTTTAAATGACCACAGATAAAGCAGTCCTGTTACACGCCAATATAGCGTGGCAATCAAAAATGGTGGCTATGCAGCTTATAAAGCAACACGGAAAACATTTATGATATACTCTTAAGAAATGTATTATATGTAGAATCTAATTATAATTATGTAAAACCTACATATGTGAAAAGACAAGAAATAACACCAAATAATGGTGTTTGGGGGGAAGTAGAATTTTTTTCAAGTTTTCTAGGGCATTAATCAGTTTATTTTACAGTATAAAATTATATAATGTGTGTGTGTGTTGTTTGTACAGAGATACATTAAAAAAAAAAAAGCCAAGAAGAAAAAGCCCAGTACCTTTGCTGTGTTTGTCGAGGTTTCTGTAGTTGAGGGACAGCTGTCAAAGTCCCCTGAGAGGGTGTCTATGGGGTCCTGGGCACCTGCAGGTTTCTGAGATATCAAGAGAAATAACCATCAAGATTTGCTTTTTGGAAAAGCAAGGGAAAGATGCTTTGTGGGCCATTTCCCCACAGCCCTGAAAATGTGACTGTTTAAAGCAAAGCCTTGCTGACATTCTTTTCCCAACAAACTATTATAAAAGAGATATTAAAACAGGAAAATCTTGACAGCTCTATTTTCTTCCACTCTGTTATACAAGGTGCTTAGTATTCTCTGAGCTATGATATTCTAATCTGGAAAATGGAACTGCCTATGTTGAGTGGCTCTTGGGAAGACAGAAATAATATACTCTTATATACATGCCTTGGCATCAGACCAAGCACAGGGTAGGCATTCACTGAACTTTAGATTTCTAAAATGTGAAAGCTGCAGCTAGAGGTTAAAAAAATCTTTCTGGAAATACACAGCTATGATATTTACCTCTGATGCTTCGGGCTTCTCTGATGCCTTTGGCTTCCCGGGTGCGCCCTTAGAAACGAAGCAGACAATTGGTTAAACAAATCGTTGTAAAGGTTTTACTTAGGCCTAAGTCGGTATTTACATGATCTTTTATCCAGTGGGATTCAGTCATCCCCCTGCATCTGTGGCTTCTGCATTGGCAGATTCAACCAACCAGCAGATTGAAACTATTTGGGGAAACAGAATTCTAGGAATTTCCAAAAAGCAGATCTTGAATTTGCCACATGCTAGCAACTGCTTATGTAGCACTTGCGCTGTATTAGGTATTCTGAGTAATGCAGAGATGATCTAAAGTCCCCTCAGATTTTGGTCTCTGGGGGTCTTGGAACTAACCCCCCCTAGATACCAAGGGACAACTGTATACGTTGCATAGCTGATAAACCTGGGTCCGTATTATCTCTTCACCAGCTTTGCTTAACAACTACTTCATAACTATTTCAATAGCCTTGGGGAAAACGCAAGGATGAGTCTGTTCCTGGAAGTGAAAGAAATACTATTTTAGCAACTCTGTCACTGCTTTACACTAGTTAAAACATCACAAAAAGTAACTTGTGTTTTTATGTCTTATTTGCTATTTTACTATACACGTATCTACTACAGCTTATTACACTTCAAAAGGATCTGAGCACTGAAACGGTCTATAGGTGATTTTTTTCCCGTGAGGATTACAAGGGATCCAAGTGAGGATCAAGGATTTTTCCCATCGGCAAAGGCCAGGACACTAATGAATACGTTTCCCGAAGAACACAACAGGGTCAGATGGGCCCACCAAAGCAGGGGGCATTCTAGCAGGGTGCACAAGCGCTGTCCTGAATACTGAATGCAAGCGAGGGGAACTGATTTCTATAACAGAAGACAGTGAAGCTGGTAGTACTCTACACAGTCAAACCCTTCACAAATCAGTGCAGAAGGAGAAGCTGTCATTTGGACTTCCTTGTTTTTATCTGATGAACAGATCTGGAAAGGGTTATTTAGCATCTTGAAGCCAAACAGGAAGGGGCAGGGAACACAGCAGGCTGACCAGGAGAGCCACAAAGACAGATAAACTTCTTGATGATACTGTTGCTGTATTGAGATGGAGCAACAGAGCTTTCGACTGGGAATATGATTTTGCCAGTCTTCACTCTCAACAGCGCTGGTGGTAGTGGTGTCGGGGAAGAAAGAGAGACACCAGGCCTTGGATCGTATTTGCCCCATGAATTATTTCCATCCTAGCTCTTTTTCTGTTCTGCTTCAACAGAGAGACTCTGCTTCAGGTAAGATTACAAATATCATTTATTGTTATTATAGCCTTTTCTTGCAGAGAATTAATCTGTGTACCTGCCTCGGAATCACTGTTAAGCATCAGTGAGTGATGGAACATTCTTCAATTCTCTTTACGCCACAGGGCCCAGCACAGTAAACATCCAATGATACTGACTCAAATAAATATTAAACAGAATTCTAGACAGCCTGCTCGGTGGGGACAGATTACATGTGTCAGTCATGTTACATTTTTATGCTATTGTTACAGTGTTCTGTTCAAGTGAGGTTTGAATCTCAAAAGCTTTGGAGCATAGCTCCAACCTGGACACCACCTTCACTTACCTCCTTGTTATCATCCAGAAGATGTTGGTATTTAGGTGGGATGGTGTCATCTCTTTCTCCCAGCTTGTCTCTGTGTTCAGCTTTGGCTTTTTCCTGTAAACATTGAACATACAGAATTACTATTCTGTTCCACCTTCATCTAGCACATTCGAAGATGCAACATTCAGCACTTATTGGATATTTCTGAGGCAAAACATAGTCCCTCTAAGTTTTATAAGCAACTTAGAGCAACAATGTTAACAGATTTCCAGTTGATGGAAAAAAAAGCAAACCCAGTGCTTCTGTTTGTCATTCCACAACTATGAATTTTCTACTTGTATTTTAAACTGAAATAAGCTTATAAGTAATTATTCTTAGTCACTCGGTCATGTCCGACTCTTTGTGACCCCATGGACTGCAGCATGCCAGGCTTCCCTGTCCATTACCAACTCCTGGAGTTTCCTCAAACTCATGTCCATCAAGTCAGTGATGAGTTCTCCAGGTAAGAATACTGGAGTGGGTTAACATTCCCTTCTCCAGGGCATCTTTCCAATGCAGGGATCAAACCCAAGTTTCCCACATTGCAGGTGGATTCTTTACCAGCTGAGCCACCAGGGAAGCCTGACTCCAGGCAAGTCAGGGCTATCAGTTCAGTTCAGTTCAGTTGCTCAGTCGTGTCTAACTCTTTGAGACCCCATGAATCACAGCACGCCAGGCCTCCCTGTCCATCATCAACTCCTGGAGTTCACTCAAACTCATGTGCATTGAGTCAGTGATGCCATCCGGCCATCTCATCCTCTGTTGTCCCCTTCTCCTCCTGTCCCCAAATACCTCCCAGCATCAGAGTCTTTTCCAAAGAGTCAACTCTTCGCATGAGGTGGCCAAAGTATTGGAGTTTCAGCCTTAGCATCAATCCTTCCAATGAACACTCAGGACTGGTCTCCTTTAGGATGGACTGGTTGGATCTCCTTGCAGTCCAAGGGACTCTCAAGAGTCTTCTCCAGCACCACAGTTCAAAAGCATCAATTCTTCAGTCTTCAGCTTTCTTCACAGTCCAACTCTCACATCCATACATGACCAATAGAAAAACCACAGCCTTGACTAGACGGACTTTTGTTGGCAAAGTAATATCTCTGCTTTTCAATATGCTATCTAGGGTGGTCATAATTTTCCTTCCAAGAAGTAAGCGTCTTTTAATTTCATGGCTGCAATCACCATCTGCAGTGATTTTGGAGCCCAAAATAATAAAGTCTGACACTGTTTCCACTGTTTCACCATCTACTTCCCATGAAGTGATGGGACCAGATGCCATGATCTTCGTTTTCTGAATGTTGAGCTTTAAGCCAACTTTTTCACTCTCCTCTTTTACTTTCATCAAGAGGCTTTTGAGTTCCTCTTCACTTTCTGCCATAAGGGTGGTATCATCTGCATATCTGAGGTTACTGATATTTCTCCCTGCAATCTTGATTCCAGCTTGTGCTTCTTCCAGCCCAGCGTTTCTCATGATGTACTCTGCATATAAGTTAAATAAGCAGGGTGACAATAAACAGCCCTGACGTACTCCTTTTCCTATTTGGAACCAGTCTGTTGTTCCATGTCCAGGTCTAACTGTCACTTCCTGACCTCCATATAGGTTTCTCAAGAGGCAGGTCAGGTGGTCTGGTATTCCCATCTCTTTCAGAATTTTCCACAGTTTATTGTGATCCACACAGTCAAAGGCTTTGGCATAGTCAATAAAGCAGAAATAGATGTTTTTCTGGAACTCTCTTGCTTTTTCGATGATCCATTGGATGTTGGCAATTTGATCTCTGGTTCCTCTGTCTTTCCTAAAACCAGCTTGAACATCTGGAAATTCACAGTTCATGTACTGCTGAAGCCTGGCTTGGAGAATTTTGAGCATTACTTTAATAGCATGTGAGATGAGTGCAATTGTGTGGTAGTTTGAGCATTCTTTGGCATTACCTTTCTTTGGGATTGGAATGAAAACTGACTGGAGAAGGGAATGGCAAACCACTTCAGTATTCTTGCCTTGAAACCCCATGAACAGTATGAAAAGGCAAAATGGCAGGATACTGAAAGAGGAACTCCCCAGGTCAGTAGGTGCCCAATAAGTTACTGGAGATCAGTGGAGAAATAACTCCAGAAAGAATGAAGTGATGGAGCCAAAGCAAAAACAATACCCAGTTGTGGATGTGACTGGTGATAGAAGCAAGGTCTGATGCTGTAAAGAGCAATATTGCATAGGAAGCTGGAATGTTAGGGCAAATTGGAAGTGGTCAAACAGGAAATGGCAAGAGTGAACGTCGACATTCTAGGAATCGGCGAACTAAAATGGACTGGAATGGGTGAATTTAACTCAGATGACCATTATATCTACTACCGTGGGCAGGAATCCCTTAGAAGAAAAGGAGTAGCCATCATGGTCAACAAAAGAGTCCGAAATGCAGTACTTGGATACAATCTCAAAAATGACAGAATGATCTCTGTTCATTTCCAAGGCAAACCATTCAATATCACGGTGATCCAAGCCTATGCCCCAATCAGTAATGCTGAAGAAGCTGAAGTTGAACGGGTCTATGAAGACCTACAGGAGCTTTTAGAACTAACACCCACCCCCCAAAAAGAAAGAGGGCTACAAAAACTTTCAATTTAAATGACTTTTTTCTTGTACCTTGACTTTATCCTCTACGGGTTTATTCTCATCTGGATCAGGCTGTCTTTGCCCAAGACTGTCAGAAAGTTGATCCAGGGCATCATCAAGTTCTTTGCTGTCACGCTGCTAAAAAGTAAATCTGAATTAGTCACTGGTTAGCCCCATTAGGTCATCTGCAGCCCCAACAGTGCCTCTAAGACTTCCATAAGCTCGTGGGTTTTTCCCAGGGATGGGGCAGGTGGGCAGAGGCGCCGGCTCTTTGTCCCTCGCTTTTCACTTAGCACCTCTCTGCACCTGTCTACCCTGCCCCACCCCTAGATGCCTTTTCCTTCCTAGAAAATAGGTCCCTTCCTAAAAAGATGGGGTTCTTGGCCTGATTTTCTAGAAGTCTTATGATGCCTTCAATACATGTAATATTATGTTCCCTGCCAAATCACTATGTTTACTCTTTGATTCCCACGTGTATTGTTGTAAATAAAGCTTTATACCTAGTTTTAATGATAGCTTCAAATAAAATATTAACTAAAACTAAAAACTCTGACAGAGGAAGTGATGGGAAAGGGATCATTCTGAAACATACTGTGAAAGGCCAAAAAGGCTTTTTGATTGTGGATGTTTCTTAATAGCCTCGATCACTATTCTAGGGCCTCCTAAAATCTGAGTATTAAGAACTGAAGTGTAAACCGCAGCCTGGTTATTAATGAGTCTTCCTTCTGTTGCACAGGCCTTTTGTCACTGTGGGTGTGTGTACAGACATACACACAGACACGTGGAGAGAGGTCATTTTTTTTACTGGTTTTAAGTGCTTCACGAGAGCCCAGGATTATAGCAGCTAATGGTTGCGCCGCCCACAGCCAGATCTGGGCTTTGTTATTGTGCCTCTGGATATTTTCAGATGATCCCACGACTGACCCAACAGGAGGAAAATTCACTCAGAATCTCAGAGTGCCGCAGGAAGCAAGCTTTGATGCTGACTTCACTCAAGCTGCTTCGTCTCCAACTAGCTCACGGAGCACTTCTATCTCAACCCAAGGCGCTGGGGGTCTGGTTTAGGGCCATCTCTTTCTCTTTTGAAGTGCCGTGGTCTCCCGCATCATGTATAATTTGGTACCGTAAAGAAAATTAATCAAGGAAGTCAGGAAAAGCATTGGTCAGGAAAAGACTAGTCCCACAGTCTTGCCTCAGAATATGTAAATAATTAAAACAATATTGACACTGAGGTTTTCCCATTACTAGCATGAAAATGACAAGTTTTTACTGGTATGACTGGGAGGAAAACAATGCTTTTCTACCAGGAGTCTGTGATTTGGTGGGCAGAGAGAAGCTCAAACACTGAGTAATTCCTTAAAGTAAACTTAAGGTTAAATGATGAGTAGTACTTACAGCATGTATCAGAAAAAATATAAAGGAAGGAAACATTGTCAAGAAAGCTAAACAATTAAAAAAATCTGAATATATACACAATGTGCATTATTGCACTTCAATTCTAATAAAACAATATACTAAGCTCCTTCACTGTGTGTAAAATACTTTCACAGGTATTGTTTTATTTAATCATTTTAGATAGTCTCTGTCATCTCCCTATTTCGCCAGTCTTACTTCTTCTGAAACAGAAGGTGACTGTGGTAACAATTTTGTTGACCCTCTAGTTGCTGCTCAAAAACCAAGTACTTATAAGCCATGCTGCTTACCGCAGAGTCGGGGGGTGGACCGGCTGCCTGGGTGGTTGGAGCTGGGGTTTGGGAAACCACTTCAGAGACAACAGCTGAAAGTTTAGCATCTTCAAATTGCTTTTATAAGAAAACAATAACAAGAAGAGGTTTGACTCATAATATGTTGTAGCAAATTATGCCCACAATGCCATTACTTAAATAAAACCCTCGGGACAGCTTTATGATGGTTGTTCTCTTGATCCGAATGGAAGCACAGCAACACAGCAGCTTAAGAGCCATTTTATTCTACTTTTTACTCCAAGCATGATTTTATACAGTTTCCTATTTTCTCTTCCTGCTTATTATCCTAAATATTCAATAAGCTAATTACTTAAGAGTTTTATGGCTTATACACTTCTTGTCGCACATTTAGATTGATGGAAGTGTTTTAGCTTTGCTCTTTGTAATGAGTTGCTCTGAGTAAATTTTAGAAATGGCTCTCTTTATGGTGCTATCTATATTGTACCAAATACCTTCTCTTTAAAAGCTGCTAGAAAATCATGCTGCTAAAAGCAATGAATGGGTATGCCTGTCTCCAATAGCTTGCTTGCCTAAATTAGATACTTATCCTATTTTTAATTCATGTATTAGGTATAAAATATAAGTGCTACTATTGCCTTAATATTTGGCATACAGGATGAGGTTTCAGTTGTATCCTTTTTTTCTTAATGTTAAACAGTAATATTATTTTAGAATCTTTCTGAAATAATGACGTTTCTCACTTTAAAGATATACTAAATCTGTCATTGATGGGTTATTTTCCCATTGGCTTTTGGCTTCGCTTTCTGAATCAGAACTTTACTTTTTAACATTGCTGTATAATAAATCCTGGCACTTAGTTGGATTAGTCTTCCCTAAAAATACTAAAAAAAATGCTTTTCAGTTTTTTTTCATATTTTTATGCATTTATTTTTCAAATATATTGGACAGCTCAATTTTAAATTCTCTTTTCATGTGTAAACTTGATAGGGTGCATGCCATTGGTTCGATTAGTTACACTGCTGAAAACATCCACTGTGCTGGACCAATATTTCCTGATGGAATACATCTTTAATGGCCACAATGGGTTGAGGGCCACTAATTTCATGACTGTTTCCTCATCTCTCATGTCAGACTCTGAGTCACAAGTTTCCACTTATTTCTGCTACCCTAAAAAGTGAGGCACTAAACCCAGGACTCTCAGGAGACTTACAGGCGATGATGTGTCTGAGGGGACAGTGAAGTCCTTGGACAGAGCATCGAGGAGGAAGTCTTCACTCAAGGGCTGCAAAGAACCAGGAGACGTGTCAGCAAACACTACCTCATCAGTCTCCTCTCCAAAGTCCTGTCACTGCATATATGCTGATCAGCTCACTACACAGAAAGCTCTGCCTTCCTAAATTAACCATCAGGACTAAAGGAGGATACACTCAGAGAAAAACTGGCTTGCTTACTGGGAGTGGTTCCTTGACCTCTTTTGGCAGCAGTGGTTTTCCATCTTCATCCTGTACAGGTGGAGAAAAACATGGCATTGAGTCATTTCACGTGTATCCTAAGTGTGCACTCTGTAAGCAGCATAAGAGGTTGACAGGTTATATCTGATGATGTGTATTATTCCAGGAAACAGATTCTCTCACCAGGAAATAGGCTCTGATGAGCTCATGTCAAGACACAGCTGCCAGACATCCCCTAGGCATGGGGGCTGCTAATGGGGCTTGCCACCTCCAGAAGCCCACACACAACAGCTGCTGTGGGTGCGGCACAGTGTGCGCAGGACACTGAGGGAACACGGGCTGAGACCCTCGCTGGCCTGGGCAGGGGGCTTTGCACGAGCTGCCTGGGAAAAGCCGGGTAACTTTAGAGGCAGGGCATCCAACCGCTATGCACCGACTCTGTGCCAAGCACCTACACCAAGCACTGGGAAAATCCACCCTAGGGGTGTGACGCTCAAAGCCTACAGTTCAGATGATGCCAACCTTCAAATGACCCTAAGTGCCACTTTTGAGCAATGAGAGAAAATCAATAAAGCATTTAGGGCTCTTTAGTAAAAGGTGATTTATAAATAAATGGTAAAATCCCATTTGTCTACACATCCAAAAATGTGTAAGTACAAGCTTCTCTGTTTGTACATATAGTTAACCCTTGGAAAACTGTAGGGGTTAGGGCACGGACATCCCCAGCAGCTGAAAAAAATCCATGTGTAATTTACACCTGGCCCTCGGTATCCTCAATTCCACATCTGTGGATGCAGTCAACCACAGAAGGTGCGATGCTGTAGTGTTTACTAGTGAAAAAAGTCCGAACAGAAGTGCACCCAGGCAATTCAAACCCATGTCGCTCCAGGGTCAACCCACAGTTCCCCTGGTAACAAGGGGTCAAGGTGGTTTTCGTTTGCTTTGTTGACATTCGAGGAGATTAAGAGGTCAAGGGTATCACCAGCTTCCCTTTTTTCAAAGTGCTTTCCCCCATTTCCACATCCTCTGAGTCCTCATGGACCTTCTGATCACTGTCCAGTTAGGAGGGGAACAGAGCCCGGGGTGTGCTTTCTGCCACCCCTTAGCTGCCAAGGCTGCAAATCTCCCAAGGGGCACAGAGGAGCAGGGACGGGGGCACACTTGCTCCACACTCACACTGAGATCACCCCGAGTTTGGAAGGGGAAGCCTGCAGTCTACCTCAGGGAGCTGACTCTCCTGAGGAGGCCTGATGGGAGCAGTGAAGAACACCACAAGATTTAACCCCGAGACTGACCAGCACCTGGACACGTTATGAAGCCATAGGTAATTCATAATGGGTGAGATCCACAGTTGAGGAGGAAACAACCACAGAATAAAGTGGTCAGGAAAGCTAATCGGCCACATTCTTAGAAGCTGCAAAGGGAGAGAGAAAGTAACCAACCTCCAACCTCCTAATCTAAAGAGAGTTACAGGCGTTTGACCAGCTTTACCGATGTGACAGCTACTTTCAGGCCACATGGTCTAAGAACCTTATAAACAAACAAGCCCAAACAAATAGAAATGCCATGGTTTCGACTGAATAGTGAAATGCAGAAAGGAAGCAAGACTAAAGGGACCAGCACAATAAACTTTCAATCAGGGAGAGTGCTCAGTAAAGTTCCTATCTTTGCCACATAAATGGACTAGTCCAAACTGATGAACACAAAGAGTATCAATTTGATTTTCCTGCCTTATTCAGGAAGTCTGGTAGAATATTCTCTTAAGTAGTGGTCTCTCCCATATCACTTATACTGTACAATCTGTATATTCAAAATAAAGGAAATGGGTCAATTTATCACTGGCTATATTGAGTCGCTCAGTCATGTCTGACTCTTTGCGACCCTACTGACTGTAGCCTGCCAGGCTCCCCTGTCCATGGGAATTCTCCAGGCAGAAATACTGGAGTGGGATGCCATTTCCTCCTCCAGGGGATCTTTCCGACACAGGAATTGAACCTGGGTCTCCTGCATTGCAGGCAGATTCTTTACCATCTGAGCCACCAAGGAAGGCCGTATCACTCACTATAATACAATTTCAAATAGCCTATTTTTCAACTTGTATCTAAGTTTTGTAAATCCTTCCTCAGGAAGTGATTGGTTCTCAGACGGTAAAGCGTTTACCTGCAATGCGGGAGACCTGGGTTTGATCCCTGGGTCGGGAAGATCCCCTGGAGAAGGAAATGGCAGCCCACTCCAGTACTCTTGTCTGGAAAATCCCAGGGACAGAGGAGCCTGGTGGGCTACATGTCCATGGGGTCACAAAGAGTCAGACACGACTGAGCAACTTCTCTTTTCTTTGGTTTTCCTATCTATCTGTATAAAGATTTCCTGAGTTTTCCTTATTTCTGGTATTGCAACAAACCACGTTATCAGACAAGAAAATGTTAGACTTCTTTCACCTAAGGAAGGAATGACAGACCACTGACAAATATTTTAGCTTTACAGCAGGTGTGCTAACAGGGTATTAGTGAAGTAATACTACTTGATGTTTGAACTACTAAGAAACACGACTTTTATATCCCAGGTCTGTTCCCATGTCCCTTCTTCATGTCTATGAAATTCAATATGAGTGAAAATAAATTAGAAACAAGATCCCAGCCTGTTTACCTTGGCCTCTTCTAATCTGTAATCAGGAGGAATCGTTTCTTCTCTTTCACCAAGTTTCTCACGATCCTCTTCTTTGGCTTTCTCCTGAATAAAAATTAAACCGTTTTCATTGTTAATACACCGTTCTCTGATAAAGTGGATGCCTGAGTGACTAAATCCGAGGTCAGTGAATCCATTGTGAGGTTCCCACAGCAACTGTGTCTTTGACGCTGTATCCTCCTGGGTTAGCAGGCTCAGACACCACTGGTTTTCAGCCTGCCGGGTTAAAGGGCAGCTGTGAGGAGTGGCAAGCAGTACCACTTCCCGCCTTAGTCCTTGGCAATGGAAACCAGGTGGACAAGGTGAGACTCAGAACTCCGATCTCTGCACGCCAGCCATCCACTGCTGCACCTAAACACTGGTGCTCACTCTGGTTTCACTCATTAAACAGGACACACACCGTAACAGAGGAATCCAGCTGGCCAGGTGTTGCAGGAATTTTCTTTGAAATGATAGCTCCTTTCTAGAAGTTTCTGAGCTGCCATTACCTTGACTTTATCCTCCGCAGGCTTTCCGTCTTCTGGATCTGCTTCCTTTTTGCCCAGGCTTCCAGCCAAGGCTTCGACAGCGTCGTCTGGCACCGTGCCCTTCTGAAAGCACAGCAGCGGGTATACTAAATAGATGGTTAACCATGCCTTTTAAAAGAGACTACAATGAACAACTCAGATGAGCATATCCTTCTTTCAGGCCTACATAAGAAGCACATGTCATCTTTTAATAATTTGGAAAATCTACAGAATTAGAATCTAGGTTTAAAAAACCTGACGGGTTAAAAATGAGGGCAAGTTTCTTACATTAAACATTGAGAGTGTGCAATTTGGAAGCTGGCACTGAGAAGCTTATAAGATCTAACCAGCACTCTGGTTCAGGAATAAGGTAGTTCACTGAATGGGGAGGACCACGGAGAAGCCAAAAGCCAGGAAAGAAGAAAAAGATGTGATCTTCAGGCGACTGTCCTAGAGATGGCACAGGAGAAAGGCCCAGAAAAGCCCTCAAGAGGACCTTTTTCCCACTGAAACAGCCAGGCCTGCCCTGGAGGCGATGGCTCTGGCTGAGCCTGTGGGCAGGCTTCTACTGGTCAGAGTGGACTCACGCCAGTTCAGATGACGGTCCGTGTGACCTGCTGACCTGAGTGACACAGTGAGAGCAGCCTGCCTGTGGTCCAGCTGATGGAAATGAAACATGCTCCCTATGATACAGTAATAACACTAGACACAGTGTTATTGAAAAAAAAAAAAAAAACGGGATGAATACAGAATGTAAATGGCATAAAGGGAAAATAAAGAATAAATTATGTTTGGGCTAAAAGATAGGACTAGAGCTGTCTTTTTTCAAACCATAGGTCACGATCCATATGTGAGCAGTGCTTAAATCAATTCAGCAGGTGGTGGTCAGGTCTATTTTTAATGGAGACTATAAAGCTGAATGCATCACGCGTACCAAGGAGAAGGACCATCGACTAAACCATTGTTGCTACTGCGTGGGCTGCGGAATTGATGAGTTCCCCACAGCTGACCTTGATCCAAAGTGTGAAAGGTCCTGAATTAAACAGTCTCAAAGATTACTCATCGTAAAAGATATATGACCTCACACGGAGTACATATTGGAGTAAAAGCGTCTTTCTGTTTTCTATAGCTTAGCTACCCTCCCCTAAGTAAGAAAACTTGTTCTGCTGCTAAGCTGCACCACAAAAGATCACCAGGGAATAAAGGGCAGTTAAGTGGGAAGGGATTTATCACCATCTAGTGGTTAGAATATTCTTTCAGCTGAAGCTGAAAGAAACTCCAATACTTTCACCACCTGATGTGAAGAGCTGACTCACTGGAAAAGACCCTGATGCTGGGAAAGATTGAAGGCGGGAGGAGAAGGGGATGACAGAGGATGAGATGGTTGGATGGCATCACCGACCCAGTGAACATGAATTTGAGTAAACTCTGGGAGTTGGTGATGGACAGGGAGGCCTGGCGTGCTGCAGTCCATGGGGTTGCAAAGAATTGGACACGACTGAGCAACTGAACTGAACTGAGTGGTTGGAAACTCCACAGATTTTTTTTCCCCCAGGGACAACATACATCCCTGATGTCTTCAACCTGCTTGGTACTGTAACCAAGAGTTGCTGGGGTCCCCCAAGTCTTAGCCAAGTGATCTCATTGCTACCTGATCCCAGTCACTCGCTCACACTTTTGTTTTCTAGTCTCTGCTGCAGAATCTTTGGAAACCAGCACTGCCTTATTCTGTGTCCTCTGGCTCAAGAAATAAGTGAAACAGCATTAGAAAAGCTAGGAGAAGCAGCAGTCTTAATAACTAACGGATCTAGAAACAAGACTACAGACAAAAGCTTCTATTTCCATTGTCAAGTTTAGAACTAGAACTCAAATCTCCGGATGTGCTCATTAAACTTTCTTTTTCTACCACAAGAATGCAGAAGGCGGACACTCTTCCCCGCCCTTCCAGCTTACTGTCTGCTTTTGCTCGCTCATCCCCCAGCCTCTCTGGAGTTCTCTGACCTTTATCACATTCTGTGCCTATTTTTTTCTGGCTCCCGTGGGCGTCACAACCCCAGAAATGCCAAGTGACTTCAGTGGTGAGAAACTCCGCAACCGTGGTAACCAGAGTTGGTGGAGTAGAGGCCCAGGAGTAAGAGAATGGAAAATCCAGGGCTCTTTATTTCCCCCCTCCCCAATGTCTGGCTCTCTACAGTCAAGGTAAAGTTGGACAGGAGCTAACCTGCTCTTAAGCCCTGGCGGTCACACCCATGACAGGTAGTGTGGCCATATGTCTCGGTACGAGAGTTCTGCACTGGAATGCTGGCTACGGTCTTCTTGACTCCAATCACTGATTCTGTGCCTACTACCCCCTGCACAGTCTCTGCCAAGATTCTCTCTCCCACTTCTGTTCTTTACCACTCTGGCCTGTGGCTTGATTCCCACAACGTCACAGGTTTTGGAGGGCACCCTGAGAATCTCCCATGCAGAAAAGGAGGTCACATCCTGTCCAAGGCAGGAGGGAGACTGTGAAGGGATTTGCCGACGGCACCCAGGATTCCATGGCAGGAAACAGCCCCTCGGGGTACCCAGGACACACATCCCACACCTTCCCCAAGGCCCTCTTCTCTCAAACAACTAAACGCACAGACCCCAGTATCCCAAGGGCCCCACACCTCTGTGCTGGCCTGTCCTGGGCTCACTGGTCTCCCCAGGAAACAGTGCTATCCCCACTTCTCAGCAGGATCCTGTCCTCCACATGCAAGCTTTTCCAAGTTTCTCCAGGGGAGGAGTTTCTTCACCCGCTTTCCTTTTTCCATAGGAGAATGATCCAACTGAACAGAGAGCATCAGACCTGGCCCATATCCACACCAGGCTTGAAGGGGACTGAGTGCAGGACCCTATCTTAAATCTAGCTGAGGTTCTGAAGGGGGAAGTGAATTGCTCAAGATCCATTCAAAGTTCATTTTCCTCATTAATAAGAGAGACATGATCAGAACAGACTTCACAGTGTCCTCATGAAAACTGAATGAGAAGATACTGCAAAGCATATAGAAGAAGTTAGCTATTTAGCCTGTAGATTCACTAAGTCTATAGTAAGGAAACATAGTTCCATCAGCTGGTATCCTCTGAGTCAGAATCTACCTGCTAATGAAAACAGAAGAACACAGATTCAACCAGTTAAATACCATACTTCATACAAAAGTCAAAAAGTCAGAGACACAAAAAGAAGAAAGGGAAAGGAAGTGAGTCCATCTGTCACCATTCAGTTGGGAGAAAAAAGGAGTCATGATAAAGGTTCTTCTGTGTTCTTCTGTGTATTCACAGAATTCTGTGTATACACAGAACTACACAAAAAAGATCTTCATGACCCAGATAACCACGATGGTGTGATCACTCACCTACAGCCAGACATCCTGGAATGTGAAGTCAAGTGGGCCTTGGGAAGCATCACTATGAACAAAGCTAGTGGAGGTGACGGAATTCCAGTTGAGCTATTTCAAATCCTGAAAGATGATGCTGTGAAAGTGCTGAACTCAATAAGCCAGCAAAATTGGAAAACTCAGCAGTGGCCACAGAACTGGAAAAGGTCAGTTTTCATTCCAATCCCAAAGAAAGGCAATGCCAAAGAATGCTCAAACTGCCACACAATTTCACTCATCCCACACGCTAGTAAAGTAATGCTCAAAATTCTCCAAGCCAGGCTTCAACAGTACATGAACTGAGAAATTCCAGATGTTCAAGCTGGATTTAGAAAAGGCAGGGGAACCAGAGAGCAAATTGCCAACATCTGTTGGATCATTAAAAAAGCAAGAGAGCACCAGAAAAACATCTACTTCTGGTTTATTGACTACGCCAAAGCCTTTGACTGTGTGGATCATAACAAACTGTGGAAAATTCTTCAAGAGATGGGAAAACCACACCACCTTACCTGCCTCCTGAGAAATCTGTATGCAGGTCAAGAAGTAACAGTTACAACTGGACATGGAACAACAGACTGGTTCCAAATAGGAAAAGGAGTACGTCAAGGCTGTATATTGTCACCCTGCTTATTTAACTTATATGTAGAGTACATCATGAGAAATGCCAGGCTGGATGAAGCACAAGCTGGAATCAAGATTGCTGAGAGAAACATCAATAACCTCAGATATACAGATGACACCACCTTTATGGCAGAAAGCGAAGAACTAAAGAGCCTCTTTCTTGATGAAAGTGAAAGAGGAGAGTGAAAAAGTTGGCTTAAAACATTCAAAAAACTAAGATCATGGCATCCGGTCCCATCACTTCATGGCAAATAGATGGGGTAACAATGGAGACAGTGACAGACCATTTTGGGGGGGGCTCCAAAATCACTGCAGATGGTGACTGCAGCCATGAAATTAAAAGACACTTGCTCCTTGGAAGAAAAGCTATGACCAACCTAAACAGAACATTAAGAAGCAGAGAATACTTTGCCAACAAAGGTCCGTAGAGTCAAAGCTATGGTTTTTCCAGTGGTCATGTATGGATGTGAGTTGCACTACAAAGAAAGCTGAGTGCCAAATGATTGATGCTTTTGAAGTGTGGTGTTGGAGAAGACTTTTGAGAGTATCTTGGACTGCAAGGAGATCCAACCAGTCCATCCTAAAGGAAATCAGTCCTGAATATTCATTGGAAAGACTGATGTTGAAGCTGAAACTCCAATACTTTGGCCACCCAATGCGAAGAACTGACTCATTGGAAAAGACCTTGATGCTGGGAAAGACTGAAGGCAGGAAGAGAAGGGGATGAAATGGTTGAATGGCATCACCGACGTGATGGACATGAGTTTGAGTAAACTCCGGGAGTTGGTGATGGACAGGGAAGCCTGGTGTGCCGCAGTCCGTGGGGTTGGACACAACTGAGTGACTGAACTGATGATAAAGCTGCAGACTTTTGCATCAGGACAGTCAATAAAAAGTACGTCTGGCTGTTGGTGGGATTCCAAATCAGCTTGAAAGACACAGGAAAGTGAAGAAGTATGATTATCCACAGTAGCTGAGGAGCTAGAAAGCACGTCAAGAGGTTAAAAACAAAACCACCTGAAATAGTGTAAACATTTAAATCTAGCCTGAGTTTCCAGCTCCTCCCTGGAGCTGTATTATCCTCCCTGGAGATAGTACAGCTATCCAAGATTTAATTTTTATCTTGTTAGAAGAAGGTAATACATTGGTAATACATAGCAGGAAGGGCAGGGGAGGAAGAACGCCGCTTTCTCAATGCATTTCTCAAGGCCCAGAGGGTGACTCACCGCTGGAGCTGCTGTGGGTGGAGCCGACTGCACAGAACACATGGAGGTCCGAGGCACGTCCTCCGCCACGGGCACGGGGGCAGCGGCTGGGGATGCCTGCAGAAAGAGGCAGACACAACGAAGGATTTCTGTAATACCCAGTTATTAATATGGGACAACAATGAACCAACAATATGGTCTGCTACCCTACCCGCCCTGAGCATGGTTTTCTTGAATGCCTAGGGATCTTGAGCAGTGAATAACTCAAGGCACGTTAAACCTCTCCAGCTACCACTACTTCAACTTGGTTTTACCTCTTACCTTAGGTAGGTTACTTAACCTCTCAGACACAGTTTCCACATCTGCAAAATGAGAACAATGACAGTACCTACATCTCAAGGCCTTTAATGAGACAAAACATGCTAACTGCTTTGCATAGTACGTGGGAACACAGTAAGTTCAATGTTATCAATTGTCATTATTTAGATGATTTGCCATCATATAATACATAATGTTATGTAACATAATATTATATGGCTATACTATATATATATTGCAATTATGCAATATTTAAATATATCATTTTCATATATCAGCACCCTGTGAGTTCTAAATAGCTAGGTACAAATGCAAGGTAGTAAGACTATCTCAGGGGTTCCTGCGACCACCAACCTCAGCACTGCTAGGGAACTTGTTAGAAATTCAGATTCTTATGCCCCCACCTTAACACACTACATCAAGAATTCTGGGGGTGGGGCTCAGTAGTCTGTGCTTTGATAAACCCTCCTGGTCATCTTGATTCACACTGAAGTTTGAGAGTCACTATCATTTTGTCACAAGAGTAAAATTTCAAACAGGTTGCTTTTATTCCAGACATTTATGGAAGCAAATCCTATATGCAAGGTGCTTACCAGATGATCATTAATAGTGTATGATCTCTTCTTTCAAGAAATTTGCTATGTAAAAATATGTACACAGGTGAGAAGTAAAGACCAAAGCTGCTAAAACCTTGTTTGCAACAACTGTCCCAACAGGGATATAAAAAGAAAGCACGACAGACTTCCCTGGCGTGTTATATTCTGCTTCTTAAGAGTTGTAAGTGTGGTAAGGTCTGGGAGACATGCAGGAGACAAAGGCCATATTTTAGCAGAGCCTTTTAGGGCTGACTACAATTTTAGCTGATCTAGAATCTGGAGAGGTTATTCCAAGCAGAAGGAACCACATGAGAAAAGACGCATAAGTACTTGAAGACGCATAAGTACTTACTATCAGAGTTTAGTGATGGGGGACACATCTTGGTAGGGAAGGAAGCTGGTGGTGGCGGCGTTTAGTCGCTCAGTCGTGTCCGACTCTTGCGACCCCGTGGACTGTAGCCCACCAGGCTCCTCTGTCCATGGGATTGTCCAGGCAAGAGCACTGGAGTGGGTTGCCATTTCCTTCTCCAGACCCAAATAAACAAGCAGGAACTTTTGGGGGGAGGCTCTTGGCATTGCAACAGGGGGGTTTTGTGGCTACAAACATGCCTGAGAAAGAACAGTGCCAGTGGACACGTGGGGTGGGCTGGAAGGAGACCAAAGACAGAGGCCACAGCCGTCTTGAGGCAATGGGTGATGACAGCTTTAAGTAGTTACAGAAGCAAGAAGGGAAAGAAAAGCATTAGTGTGAAGGCTCTCCTGAAGGGAATACTTGAGTACAGGACTCAAACTGCAAGAATATCAGGGTCAGCTTGGGAAAACAAAGCACATCCATGGACGGGCAAGACGAACACGGCATGCGAGAAAATATGGCAAAACGGGCCTTCTCATCAGCTGCTTCCTGTTAAAACAGTTTTGGTCTCGGCATTGTCAAGATCATAGAAAAACACTGAAAAACAACCAAAACTGGAGATTTTGAGTTTTAGAAACATACCTCTGTTTTTTCAGTTGGCTTAGATTGTTTTTCTTTACACTTAGACTGGTCAAAATCTTCTGAGAGTTCATCGATGAGTTCCGATTCACTCAGGGGCTATAATATAAGGAATATTATATAGTATGAAAAGAATTATTATTATTTTTTTTTACTTTGATAGAAGAAAAACGCTTTCCTAGAGAAAAAGTTTTTCTAGGTAACATATATTAGGTTGCATTTTAGGATCTAAAACCCAAAGCTAATTTATACAGGGCATACATTTATCAATATAAGATAAATATCACGCAACAAATAATGAATACTGAACACCCAAGTACCACAAAAAATGTTAAAGGTTTATTCAGCTAAAAGTTTTCCTGATATTTCAATTTCTAAGTAATTTTGTTCAAATAAAACTGCCTATTTCCAGTGAAGAGCTGCATGGTTTTTCTTTATGAGGTTGCTTTTTCTACTTCCTACTGACTTCTGTTATGAATAAGTCAAAAGAAAAACAGATCATATATTCCCTTTCTATGAGAACGTGGGTTTTGGCAGGAAAGTTCTGTTATCCCTAGTTCCTTCCGGTGAAGTGGTACTATTTATTTACTGTCATTGGTCAAAATCTCCACATGCCATAATCTAAGAGATGGCATGTAATTCAGAAGCTCGGCCCCAGAGATGGGCAGGCTGAGTTTTGAGCCCTGGCCTTGCTACTTCCTAGCTATTTGACTTTGGGCTATTTACAGGATCCTTTTATGTCTTAATTTCCTCACCTGTCAAATGGGGATAATAATAGTGCCTTCCTCATTCAGTGAGTTCTCAAAATGATAACACACAAACACCATTTAGTGTAGTGTCAAGCACACAGTAAGTGACTAATAAATGAGTTGCTTAGTATCATCATGACAGTAACTATGCTGGTTCATACCAAATTAAGTAAAGGTAGTGCTGAATCAGAGCATTTGATAATAAGATTAGGATCAAAGTAAATGCTAATGGCCTAATTTGAGGGCCCTCTTGATATCAGCACCTATGTTCAATGAATGTCACCTGTAAACTTGTAATAGTTAGGTAATAATTCATGAGCTAAATAATCATTAAAATGCGTGAAATGGCCAAATGCTGCTGTCAAAGGTTCCTTTCTCCTTAACACTAGGCTGGCATATGAGTCTCCACAGTGAGATCTGGTCTATGAAAATTACCTGTTTATATCTTACAGTTGTATTGGGTTTTTTTGTAAGTATCAGAAACAAACTTATTTCCTCACCTTGGGTTTTTCTTCAGCCTCTGGCAAGAGTGGTTTTCCATCTTTATCCTGTGAATGAAATAGAAAATTCATTTAAAATGAAACAAAAAATTTTGCTTTCTTATCCCATTAAGTTTGTTTTTGAAATTCCAGGATACGAGAGAAGAGACTGTCTTTTTCTGATATGTTTGAGTGAGGATGTATTTCAAATTAATTTTTAAAATAAAGCATCAGAATAAGGATCTGGGTTATAAAAATCAAGACCAAATGCTATAAAGTTCAATCCAAGTACTTTCTTTTAAAAGTTACTAGAAAATAATTTCCATCTTTGGATAGGGAAGTAGAATTTTTTAAAAGGTTCTTTGGCAAGAAAGATGCAGCTTCATCGAAGAAAGGCTGAAAAAACAGTTTTGATTCTCCAACCAGGGTGAAGAGGTAGATCTCATTCCTATAAAACTGTTTTAGTTGTTTGGACATTCACATTCTAGAATATTTCTTAAAATACTTTTTACTTTCCATATATAAGCATTACAACTATTTCCCATCATACATTTATGTGCATTATTTCAAAGATAAATGACAAATATAATTACAGGGATAGGTCCAGTCTCCTCACACCAAACCAAACCCACTTTCACTGAAGACACTGGTAAATCATTACATGTTTCTCTACCACTTACAAGATCTATGTGCTTTTATCCATCAGCAGTTAGAGAAAATATAAACTCCCAATTATTCCTTCTACTTCAAGGTTAAGGATCTATGTCAAGTATGGTTAATAGCTGAACCACTTGAATTTGTGGGAACTTTAGTGAGCACACACAGTCACTACTTAGGAAACCCTCTTTTAAAAGGTCCAACTGTTCAGGACAGAAAATAAAAGTTTCAGGGTTTCCAGAGTTGTTATCTGAACTCAGCCAGACATGCCCTGAAGCCTCCCGGGGACAGACAGGGCACCATGGGACACACAGGCAGGAGCAGCGAGCTGCCAGCAAGCAGTGAGGTGAGCAACGTACTGTGGCCGGCTTTAATCTATACTCCGATGGGACTGTTTCCTCATCTTCACCACATTTCTTTACTTTCTCTTCTTTGGCTTTTGCCTGAAGAAAGTGGAGAGGAAAAAAAATAAGGTAAATTAAGACATTACTTTATGTACTCCATGGGTGTCGAGGAGAAGACCCAATCAGGTTAAAGGGCCTAGTGAGCAGCTGGGAGGAAGGTAGTATAGGAGACTAGAGGTAGAGGAGAAACAAGCCAACCAGGAGTCCCGGGGAGGTGTCCCGGCCCTGTCTCCGTGACCCTGGGAAGACACCCAGACTTTCTTTGCCTCAGTTTCTTCAGCTGTAAAATGGGACTACTTCTTTAAGAACCCTTACCTAGCTCTCTTGATTTGTAAAGACCAGCAGAGAAAATGAAATAAATATTCTTTGAAGAAAGTTAAGAAGAGTGCACAAGTTAGTTGCAATGATTTTACAGCCTTCATCTGTCATACTCAATGGGGTACTTAGCTAAGGGGGAGAAAAAAAAAACAAAACCAATGCTCAGGAGTGTTAAACTCGTTCAGTGTTAAACAGATGAGAAATGGGAGAGCCATCCCATCACAAATCTGGTTGATCCATGGATAACTGGTTTTACCTCTTTTAAAAGAACTCCCTTCAGTACCACCAAGATTCACTGGATTCCTGAACCATGAGCAACCGAATGCGTGTACATAAGAGTGTGCTGCCACAGCAAATCAGTGGCTTTCAGGATGGGACATCTGCATTTTAAGTCACTGGTGGGTAATGTGAAGTTTCGTGCTATGTAATAATTTGTATCAGTATCAAGACATGGATTTAAATCACAAGCCAAGGAGCTCCTGGGCACAAAATTGTGTGTATGTATGTGTGTGGGGGGGTGGGTGGGGTGGGTGGTATTTAGCTGATTCTAGCTCACCTTATTGCTCCCATCTACGTCTCAGCCTAAGATCGTGGTTCTCCATCGAATGCTTAGTTAGTTGATTAATTTTAAAATATTTAACGAGCACTTTTAATAAGCCAGGTACTTTTTCTAGGCTTTGGTATTATAGTTTTATTGTTCTATAGAATAATAACCGTCATTAAGGGATGAAAGGATTAAAAAAAAAATTTCCAGTTATATTCTATTTCAGGATATAGTGGACGTCCTATTATATCATAGTTCTCCCCAGTTCAGGGATCTGAGAGGTCTCCTGCTATAAAACAGTCTTTATGGAAGAGTCACCCATATAGGACTGTGCCCCAACTTGGGCTTGTGAACAGTGAGTCATATGCACAGCTAGATATCTTTCTATTACTCTTTGCTCTTTATATTTCTTAAATGTCTGCACTGTGGTCTGTATTCAATAGGCAATGAAAACAAACATCCCTGAATTGACATAGTTCCAGACTAGTTAACTGCACTAGAAACGGTGGTGGTTTAGTCGCTAACTCATGTCTGACTCTTTTGCAACTCCCATGGACTGTAGCCCGCCGGGCTCCTCTGTCCGTGGGATTTTCCAGGCAAGAGTACTGGAGTGGGTTGCCATTCTCTTCTCCAGGGTATCTTGCAGACCCAGGGATAGAACCCTGGTTTCCTGCATTGCAACTGAGCTACCAACTGAGCTTTACCAACTGAGCTACCAGGGAAGCCCTGGAATCAGGGGAGATTAATAATGAGGTGTCACTAGGGAATAAACGTGCCATGGTACATTATTTATGAGAACGACAAGCAGGCATGGACCTTCTCTCTGAAGCATCCCCTGGCGTAGAATGTGCTCGAGTGGCCGTGGACTCCTATACCATACCAATCTTTATGGGGTTATCACAGCAGACTATCCAAAGTAGTGAATTCACCATCAGGTACTAAAACTCAATGTAAGGACTGAGGATTTCCAGAGGATTAGAAAATCTTCATACTTTATATATAATTAAAAAGGAAAACTAGTGGAAAGAGTGAAAAGGAACTGTTCTTTTTGTTTAAATTTTAGGAGTTTGCTAGTTTTCTAGAGGAAATTTAACACATTCCCTGGTATTAAAAAGCAGAGACATTACTTTGCCAACAAAGTTCCATCTAGTCAAAGCTTTGGTTTTCTCAGTAGTCATGTATGGATGTGAGAGTTGGACTATAAAGAAAGCTAAGTGCCAAAGAATTGATGCTTTTGAACTGTGGTGTTGGAGGAGACTCTTGAGAGTCCCTTGGACAGCAAGGAAATCCAACCAGTCCATCCTAAAGGAAATCAGTCCTGAATGTTCATTGGAAGGACTGATACTAAAGCTGAAACTCTAATACTTTGGCCACCTGATGCGAAGAACTGACTTTGGAAAAGACCTTGATGCTGGGAAAGATTGAAGGCAAGAAGAGAAGGGGATGACAGAGGATGAGATGGTTGGATGGCATCACCAACTCAATGGACATGAGTTTGAGTAAACTCCAGGAGTTGGTGATGGACAGGGAGGCCTGGCGTGCTGCAGTCCATGGGGTCGCCAAGAGTCGGACACAACTGAGTGACTGAACTGAACTGGTGCCTCAGAGGGTAAAGAACTTGCGTGCAATGTGGAAGACCTGAATTCGATCCCTAGGTTGGGAAGATCCCCTGGAAAAGGGAATGACAACCCACTCCAGGATCCTTGCCTGGAGAAGTCCATGGACAGAGGAGCCTGGAAGGCTACAGTCCACGGGGTCGCAAAGAGACACGACAGAGTGACTAACACTTTAATTATTCTACATCCGTAAACCCAAACTGTTTAAAACTTTGACATGACTTGTTTTACATCTACTCATCTGATTTTAGTCACTCCTAAGAGTCTTTTCATCCTGGGATTTATGTCTATACCTTTCCTCCCCAAATTATCATCTCCTTAAATCACCCTAATCAAAGAGCCCCAAGGCAGAAGTGCCCTTGGCGGGCTGCCACAGAGCCCTCAGTGGTGGACCCCCAGGGTCCTGCCAGGACCACCCTTTCCTCGAGATGCTGTGCCCCCTGGCACCCTGCTGCAATCCAAGTTCCCCTTCCCTCCGCACATTACTTGGTCCTGGAGGACAAGGGTGGCTTCTCCGGCTCCCTTGCCTTCGCCTTCGTAAAGCCTTTCGTGCCATATGGCGCCCTGTGAGTCCTCAAAGAAGGTCGACGATAGAAACTGGCCCACTGGGGACCGGGCGGTCCCAAACTCCGGGGGAGCTGCTGGAAGTGGCCGAGACCCACCTTCCCCCGGAGACCCGGGACAGGAAGTGACAGCAGAGCCTGCCGCATTGTGACTGAGCTGGGAGGCGGGCGCTCCGGAGGGTCTCCCCACCACTGCCTGGCCAAGGGTGCCCCCAGGACATCCCTCCGCTTCTCCTCTTCTTTTCCCCCCAGAGGACTCCTCAACAATCCCTTAAAAACCGAAACTTAACATGAAAACTCTCTTCCACCAAACAGGAGCAACTCCCTAGCTCCATACTCTAAACATGCATTCGTTTTAGTTATAAAGCAATTATTGCTTGATTTTATTCTAACTGGCAACAAGGTTTCAACGCTTTTCCCCAGAGTTATATACAGGATTTCCCACCCCCATCTGCAGCCATCTCCCCTCTTTCTTTATAAATAGAAGCACCTAGAACCCTTTTGCAAAGACAGATTTCTAATTTCCATACGACCAGACAAACTTGTTTCTCACCAGGCCACCAGCTCTATGTTATCTTGTTTAGCCAGGTGTCACTTAAGAATTGGCAAAGGAGATTAGTTGTTCATTTGAAGTATTACAATTCTAGATGATTTATAAGACAAACACTCAAATATCCTTCCTGGTTGTTAACTCCCCAGCAATAAAATACCTGAATTAGCCAGAGCCTGAAAGTAAGGCAGAACAAAGCACAGTTCATTTGAGATCTCTAATAAAAACAAAAGTGGTGCAAAAGTTCTAAACGTGTTGGGCATTAGTTTCATAACCTTGTAAGCTGCAGACTAACAGGCTTTGTACGTGAGCCCCCAGGTCAGTACCTCATCGACCTCCTTAATGGAGCTGGGGTCGAGCTCTGGCTCCGGCTTCCGGGTGCCCAGGGAGGCTGACAGGGCCTCCAGGGCTTGCTCAGACATGGTATCCTGCAGAGAAGCAAAGAATTCTGTACGTGAAAAACGAGATGCTCTCCTCAACCTCGATAAGCCACCTACTTCTTTGTGACATTCACATTTTGTCAGTAAATCTCTTAAGAGTGAACTGTGGCTTGAGGAAGGACTCTAGGAAGGCAGTTTTATTTGAAACCCAGCAAAAAAAAAGCGAAAGAAATAAGAACTTACCGGTGAGAGGAAACATGGGATAGGACCCGTTTGCACAGTAACGGTGCTCCTGCGCGGGGGTACACTTCACCTCTTAGCAAGCGAGAGGCGCACGTAGAATAATAATTGTAAAATACTCGTATCAAAGTACTGTTTTTCTTTTTCTAAACATAGGTCCCTTAAAAATGACTCTGACAACCCTGTCCTTTAGCTCAGCGGAGCCCAGGAAGCAGGAGGCTCTAAAGTGGCTCACGGCTGTAGGAATTCCCACTCTCAGGGGTGTGGTGCTCTCTGCTCCTCCAGATAAAAAATAAACGGCCACCCCACGAGCCAGCGGCAGAGCAGCGCCCACAGAAAACTCCCCCCTGCAGTATCTGGGCGATCTGCAGACAGGGCAAGTCTTCTCATCCAGCCCAGAGCTGCAGGGCCGCCTCTCAGGATTCCTGAGAATCAGGTTATAGCTGACTGTGGTCAAGGTGAACAGAGTAACTGCAATAACGCTCCCTTTAAGGGTCACAGGACTCCAGGCCCTTTAGAAAATCAAGTCAAAGATCTGATGTCCCCAGAGAGTGGTATCTCTGGGGTCCTGCCCTTCTGTGTAGAGTAACAGTGAGACAGTCTTCTCCCACAACCAAGGCACGTGTGCCAAAATCACCCATAAGCATCTGTAGAAACAGAGAAGGCCTGCTTGACCAATATAAGCCTTACTGGTTTCACTATGCCACGCAGGCCCGAGGGGAACAAAGGAGGTCTACGGGTACAAAGCACCAAGTCAGCTGGATCAGCCTCATGAAAGCAAACTGCTATCCAGGGGACCGCGCTGAAGTTCAAAGAAGTAATTATTGATACCTCTTCCACTTTTCTTTTTTTCTCTTTGGGTGGAGCAGCACTTCTGATCACCCCAGCTGACTGAGCTTTTAAAGCCTCTTCTGTAGATTTCTGAAAAATGAAATACAAAAGAAGGTTTGACTGGCAGATGAAGAAAATGTATTCACCAGACGGTAAGAACCAGAAGTAAAAAGCCTTGGCATCTTGGGGCTTCCCTGGTGGCCAGCGGTTAAGAGGCTGCCTTGCAATGCAGGGGACATGGGTTCGCTCCCTGGCCAGGGAAGATCCCACATGCCGTGGAGTAAGCCCGTGCGCCACGACCACTGAGCCTGTGCTCTAGAGCTCTTGAGCCCCAGCAACTGCAGCCTGTGCGCCTAGAGCCCCAGCTCTGCAATAAAGAGAAGCCGCCTGCAGAAGCCTGCACATCGCAACTAGAGAATAGCCCTCGCTTGCCCCAACTAGAGAAAGCCCGAATACAACAATGAAGACCCAGCGAAGTCAAAAACAAAGTTTTAAAAAAAAGTTGTTGTCTTAAAGTGGGAGGTAGTGCCTAACAAGTTTCCCTGAGTGCATTAAAAACAATACCTCTTTCTCAGTTTTCTTTTTCTTTGCATCAGCTGTAGGGGAACTGCAGGTGAAGTCTGATGACAAGGCATCGATGGCATCATTGGGCCCCAGGGGTTTCTAAATAAACAGGCAGCATGATGGGCGGTGACAGAACAGATTATAAACTCAGCAAATGGTGAATGCACTCATGCAATTCTTTGACTACCAACGGAGATACTTAACGAAATAACTCAGATGAAAGCCTATGTTTGGGAGGAAATTAGATGCTCAATGAATATTATTTTTCTGCTTCTCTCAACATACTTGTTACTATGTTGAGAGGATAGTCTCATCCTATTTTTAATAATATTTATTCTGTCCTAAAACTTTCTTGCCCCATTCTTCTTTCCCTCAAAAAAAAAACTAATTAGGAGATAAACAAGCACTGAAATGACCCCCATCCCCACCCTCTTCCTCTGAATAGATGGAAACCTCATCTGATTTAGAGATCACTATAGTCATAATCCAAAAATACAGAATTGATAACTATTCCCCCAACCAAAGATAACAAAAATGTTAAATCTGATCTTGGAAGACATTTATGTAAACTCACCGAGGAGTCTGGAGGAGGCCCTGCGATCCCTTCTTCTTTCTGAAACAAATATTAGTTTGATGATGCTGAGAAGGCAAGATTAATCCTTACAGTCAGCAAAATGCATACCTCAGTGAATGCGATGGGCTGAACTTTATCCTCCCAAAACTCACATGCCAAAGTCCCATCCCCCAAAACCTCAGAATGGGACTCTATTTGAAGATGGGGCCTTTCAATTCAGTTCAGTCGCTCAGTCGTGTCCTACTCTGTGACCCCATGAACCGCAGCACGCCAGGGCTTCCTGTCCATCACCAGCTCCCAGAGTCCACCCAAACCCATGTCCATCGAGTCAGTGATGCCATCCAACCATCTCATCCTCTGTCGTCCCCTTCTCCTCCTACCCTCAATCTTTCCCAACATCAGAGTCTTTTCCAATGAGTCAGCTCTTCGCATCAGGTGACCAAAGTATTGGAGTTTCAGCTTCAGCATCAGTCCTTCCAATGAACACCCAGGACTGATCTCCTTTAGGATGGACTGGCTGGATCTCCTTGCAGTCCAAGGGACTCTCAAGACTCTTCTCCAACACCGCAGTTCAAAAGCATCGATTCTTCGGCACTCAGCTTTCTTTATAGTCCAACTCTCACATCCATACATGACCACAGGAAAAACCATAGCCTTATCTAGAGGGACCTTTGTTGGCAAAGTAATGTCTCTGCTTTTTAATATGCTATCTAGGTTGGTCACAACTTTCCTTCCAAGGAGTAAGTGTCTTTTAATTTCATGGCTGCAATCACCATCTGCAGTGATTTTGGAGCCCCCCCAAAAATAAAGTCAGCCACTGTTTCCCCTTTCCCCATCTATTTGCCATGAAGTGGTATTTAATTTAATACCGAGGTGATTAAGGTGAAATGACAACATTAAGATGGGTCTGATTTCCATATGACCAGTGTTCCTATAAAAGAGGGAAGGGACCCAGAGACCCGCAGAGAGAAAGACGGCATGCAGATGTGTACACGCGGAAAGAAGACGTAGTCATTCCACACGGAGGTGTCTCCATGCAGGGACCAAGCAGAGGGCCCCGAAGCAGAACCAACTCTGCCCACATCGTGACTCCAGTCTTTGGGCCCCCAGAACCGTGAGAGAGTAAGTTTCTGTTGTTTAAGCCACCCAATCTGTAACACTCTGACACGGCAGCCCCATCAAACTAATGCGGTGAGCTTCAGAGTAATGACAGTTTCACAAGCCCCTTATTTTATCTAAGTTAAAATAACTGGATATATGAATGTTATAAAAATTATAATTCCAAAGAGAAAACTGCTGCTGCTGCTGCTAAGTAGCTTCAGTCGTGTCTGACTCTGTGTGACCACATAGACGGCAGCCCACCAGGCTCCCCCATCCCTGGGATTCTCCAGGCAAGAACACTGGAGTGGGCTGCCATTTCCTTCTCCAATGCATGAAAGTGAAAAGTGAAAGTGAAGTCGCTCAGTCATGTCCGACTCTTCGAGACCTCATGGACTGCAGCCTACCAGGCTCCTCCGCCCATGGGATTTTCCAGGCAAGAGTACTGGAGTGGGGTGCCACTGCCTTCTCCTAAAGAGAAAACAATAAGGTGTAAATATGTAACTGTTTAACTTACATTCAAAAGTTCCCTATATTTTGGAGGAAGTGTGACTTCTCTTTTACCCAGTTCCTCTATGTAGGTAGAACTCATTGGATCCTAGGGGAAAAAAAAAAAGTACATATAGGGATTTTAGCTGAGAATGTTGTATACATAACTCTTAAATCAAAGTACTATTGAATTATTAACTTATGGAACCACTGAGATTAAATACAAATCATTAAGAAGCCAGCATTTTGTGCAACTCTGAAATTTTATGTTTCTACAGATACTTGCCCATATTTAATTGGTTTAACCCATAAATAATACTATAAAATAGTCAAACCAATATATTAAATTTGATTCCTATATAAAATACATTTTATTTTTAAATAATTTGTATTATCTAATATTTCTATACCTACAAAAGAGCAGTTGATAACAGTGAATTTCTATATAACTCAATAGACCTAGTTACTTCTTATGTAACGAAAAAAAGTCAGAGTGATGTCTCTGTTTTAGCACTCTGCAATCCAATTTTTCTTCCTTGTTTTCCAGAGATAGCCACCACCCCAAACTTTATCACATCCATCAGTATAAAGCTGAGTATATTTTAAAACAATTATTCCACGTGTAGGTATCCATAAACAATATACACCATTACTTTGCCTATTTTCAAGTGTTACATAAATGGTATCAGATCAAATTCTACTGTCATTCTGCAATGTACTATTTTTTATTCAAAATTATGCTTTTGTAATGAAACCATATTGATACATGAACAAACCATTTTAACCACCACAAAGCATTCCACTTGTCATCATCTTATTTCCTGTTGAGTGAAATTATTTCCAAATGTTTCACCTGTTCTTGCAAGGCCCCCTCCAGGAAATCTTTCTAGGCATGGAACTGCTGGTGGGAGGGACTGCTTATGTTCCTGTGATATCCATACCCTCTGTCACGCGTCAGACTTTTACACTTCTGCCCATCAGGTAAGTGTGAAGGGCTATCCCTCTGGGTTTTAGTGTCATTTTCCTAACTACTAGAGAGACTTTCATGTGTCTACTGGTCCAATTTTCTCCTAATTTTATACTGGATTGTTTTTTTTCTCACTCTCAAAAATTCTTCATAAACTCTAGAAACAATCCTTTGTTGTGTCTGTTGCAATATTTTATTCCAACCTATGGAATGTCTTTCTTAATACCAAAGAACATATAATTGCTTTTTGTGAATCAGGAATAGAAATGAACTGAGGGCAGAAAATATCTAGAAATCAGAATAAGTTCAAGTCACAGGATGGAAATATCTAGAAACCATGAGGATGTAAACCTCGAGGACAGAAAATAAGTCTTTGTGACTCAACAGAGCACATCCCAGCTGTAGTCTCAGAAGAAACAGGCAATCAGTGTTTGCTGATCAACACAACTTGCATAGCTCCCTGGGACAGTTTCCAACCACAACACTCATGTTCATTTGCTATCACTGACACCAGCAACATCCTGTTTCTCTTCAAGTGGCAGAGCACAGCACATCCTTGCGTGCATCAGGGCCATGACCTTCTAGCCCTCTTACTCACTAGGCATGAATCTTTAGAGACATCAAGATCACGTACCAAAACTTCCGGTCCAGTATATGTTGTAGTATCTTCTTTCGTCTCTTCAGGTTCTCCTAAAGTGTCTATTAAGTCATCCAGAGCAGTATCCATGTCTGACTGGAAAACGGAGCAGATATTTAAATGCTACTTGCTACACATCCTTCCCTTTGACATTTTAACTACCAAAAGAAATTCTATGTAGAAAAATACCAAACACCAAAAGTTCTTCAGCTATCAAAATGGTTAAAATCTGGCCTGTAATAGAACTTATTAAAGTCCCAGCATACAGATTCTAGGTTGGCAACATAGAAAGCCACATTCAAGTAAGAATCACAGTTTCAGAAAGTCTAAAGGCATTAACTAGGAGAGCAAGCACATGGTTCATTACCGCTGCCAGACCACTGTACCAACAGTCAAAAGAGAGAAGAAAACAAAATACAAAGACTGATGATCATGTTGCTATATGAAAGAGGGGAAATGCTTGGTATTTTTTATCAGTTGTTTCCACCTCTTCCAAATAAAATGTATCTCAAAAATGGATTGCCCTGTGCTCTTTTTTTCATTTGTGGTTTTCTGTTCACTTGCTTGTCTGAGGATGTTTACAAATAGAAATTTCCTGAAAGGGATGTTAAATTTATAAGAAGTGACAGTTTATTCTGTCGATATGGGCTTAAAATGGTAAAAAAACAGTGACTCCATCCTATTTTTGAGGTTAAGAATCAAACATTGTGGGACTTCCTCTGTAGTCCCGTGGTTAAGGCTCTGCGCTTCCACTGCAGGGCGTATTGCAAGGCAAGGGTTCCATTCCTGGTGAGGGAAGTTCCACGTGTCTCACAGTGTGGCCAAATAAATAAAACAACTTTTTTTTTTTTTTTAAATGATTCATTGTGAAGACTAAGTTGCTTTTAAAGGGAAAAATAACAAGTTGAAGAAAGACCCTTTACTATTTAATTCAGCTTAAAAATGATCGCTTACTCTTTTTTTTTTTTTTGCAACTACCATATATCTACTATAACTTCAGGAACTCACCAGACTGTGTAATAGAATCTGGGGTCTGTTAGCTTTGGGGTGATTCAACTGGAAATTTCAGAATAAAGAAGTGCCTGGCGTTCTTTAGATTTCTTTAAACCTCTGTTTAAAGAAAGTACATTTGCAGGAGGGAAACTGGAATGTAAACTCCTCGGTATGTAACTGGAGTTTTCAGAACAGAGGGTTACAATATAAAATGTTACAAACATACACGAAGAAAGTCACACTTCCAACCCAGTTACATTAGCTTCAAACAACAATTCATTAAAAAGGTCCTTTAAGTTACCCTCACCTCATATTGCTTGCCCTCGAGAAATCGGATCATGATAAACACAGAGACTGTGAATAAATACCTATGCAAAAATGCCCTGCTGTCTTCATACCTTTGCAGAAGGTTTACTTGGCTTGGATTCAACTGGTACGGCCGATGTTAACAATTTACTTTCTTTATTCTGGTGGGGTTGAGAAAGAGATAAAAACTCCTCATATACTTTCATCAAGTTTAATAATATTACATACTTGAAAGTGAGTACACTATAACATAAATAATATTGATCATACACTGGACATCTGCTCTGTGCCAGACACTATATGCGTTATATAATACTTTTCAGAACAGCAGAAGTAATAATAACAATGATGTTAATCTCATTTAGTGATACAACAAACAAGGCTCAGAGAGGCTGAGTCACTTCTCAGGTCACTCAGTAAAGGACAGCACTAGGATTTGAATCCAGGTCTACCATCTCTTCATTGCTCTTGGCTGCCTCTCCCAGGACCCACAGCTAGTCTTTGCAACGCTCATGAATTCTTTCTTATCACAAGGCAGCCACTGCTTCTAGGCGCTGTTCTCTCGGTCTCTGCACCCACACATCAAGACCTCCACACCCCGTTTTGTCACATCATCACACACTCTTTCCTTCATTTCCGTGAAATGAATGCCCTTCCCACCACTGCTTCAGCTGCTCTGTCAGTAATTGCCAACCACTTTCTAACCTGCGATTTCCATGCCTTTACCCAGACATAATCTTCCCTCCGTTCCTCTGCCAAGCACCCGTCTCCTGACTCTCATCTCACAGCACCATCCTGGTTCCATGCTGGCACCTGTGGCCTCTGTTCTCTGCCCCCTCTGGCAAATCTTCTGCTTTGCCCCTCACCCCACACACTCTGCGTGTGTCTGCTGTGCTGCTGGGCCCAGGCACTCATTCTCTAGGGTCAGGGGCCAGATGCTGTTGAGGCCAGGCAGGAACTAAATGGCGAGGTCGTTGGGTTGAAGACTGTGGGAAACTGTCTTATTTGAAAGCCTCTGCAATCTGCGCAGTAGAGCTTGAAGGTGGAGTGTACAGGCTCAGACGCTCTGGGTTTGCACATCAGCCCCCACACACACTGGCTGCAAGAGGCTGCCGGCAGGTCATGTCTCCTTCTGAACCTCTGTATCCCCGTGTGTGAGAACCAGGCCAGTCACTGCACCTACTTCAGGGGGTTGTGAGGTTCAATTAATTAATCGATCACAGTGTGAAAGCCAGTGGTTGGGTACATGCTAGGCTCTTCCGAAGTACTACATAAGCAGGTGCTGTGATTGTTGTATTAAAGATACTGTGTAGGCACCAGGGTGAACCGAAGTCCCGGCAACTGAATTTCAGTTCCTCGATTCATCCACAGCCTCGCTCAGGTGTTCACTCAGTGTCACTCTCTCCCCACCCAGCCCGCTTCTCCTTCTCCATCGTCACCTGTGCTCCAAAGTGATGTTCGAATTGCCTCTCTCTTGGGACACCTCAGAAACTTCAGTTCAGCCTGTCCAAAGGCAGGCATCCGTTTTCCGCCTCCACCAATTCCCCTCCTTCTGACCTCTGTCCACCCATGAGTGGTAACCAGGGCCGGGCTCACTGCTTAAGAAGATGCTCGCCTCACGGGTGCTGACTCTGCACTGGCACAAACCTAGCAGTACCTGGCTGGGTACCCAGCTCTCTTGTCTCACCTTAGGGTTGCCAACCTAGACCATTCAGATGCTGGGGCCCCAGGTCATCTGAGAGTTGACTGCTGCCCATCATTTGCTAAAACCTGAAGCTTGCACCTCCGCAACACCTCCTGCCTTGCTCCCTACTCACTGATTCTATCCTAGCTCTAATTCAGGCTGACTTCGGACTCCCCGGAACAGCCCGACCAGTCTCCCTCTTTCCAATCTCTATGCTGTCTCATCATAGCCACTGCGGTCACTTAATCCTCCTGCAGCCTGGTTTTAATCCCATCGTATCGCTCCATCTGTTCTCTGATCCCTAGTGTTTACCTGCTGCCAGCTGTACCTCTGCCATGGGGATTAATGCATCTCAGCGCGCTCCTCAGCAGCGCCTCGACCTGTCTTTCTGGTCTTACTCTCCTACTCATGTCTTCTGTGCTTCACCCACACTGGAATGCCCTTTGTACTCAGATCACACTTCTGTTTTTCTCTCTTGTTATGTTTGCAAGCCTGCAATCCCAGCTTTCCTTTCATGACTTACTCAGACCGTATCCACTCAAAGTCTTCCCGGGTTCTCCAAATCAGACAGAATCCCTGTCTCCACAAACAGCTCCCTGTGGGGGCCTGTTTCAACCTGTTTGAATGCAGCCCCCAGCACACTAGAGGGGCCAGGGATACCCAGGTGGCTCAGCGGTAAAGAACCCGCCTGCCAACGCAGGAGCTACGAGAGACTCGGGCTCAATTCCTGGGTCAGGAAGAAGCCCTGGAGGAGGAAATGGCAACCCGCTCCAGTGTTCTTGCCTGGAGAATCCCCGAGGACAGAGGAACCTGGTGGGCTACAGTCCATGGGGTCACAAACAGCTGGACATGACTGAGCAGAGCACATCCGAAAAAAGAGAGGCCAGCCTGCAGCCCAGTGTCCTGCAGAGCCAGACCACAGTCCACAGAGCTTCACACACGGTGTGGACTGAAAAAGAAAACGCAGGTCTCGTCAACCTCATTTTCTGGGAGACAAATTAGAGGCAAAGAAAAGTGAAATAATTTGCCCCAAGCCCCAGCACAAGCCAAGGCACAGCAGAATCCCATACAAACTTTGCCTAACTTTACTGTTTGATTTTATAGATAACCCTGGCTACATAATGACTGGCATACATTTTCAAATTTTGAGTGCATTTTAAATCTATTCCAAGAGATCCAATCCTCTGCCTTGAATCTATCCACTTTTCCATCTGTAGCATCTAGGTATCTCTCATCAACACAAGAGTGAGGTGTACCCTGGGGTCGGGAGGGACAGTCTCAAGGTACACACAGGGGGTCTGCTGGGAAAAACAAAACAGTTTAAAATTCGAGTATTTCCATTTAAAGTTCATGTAGATTTTGCCATCATGCCACCTGGTATCTGCGTTAGTTTGGAGAAAAATAAGCGTGCCTTTTCCTTTTCAAAATCTAAGAAAAACGGATGTTTCAGCGAGATGGGCCCTACTTTTATCCTATGACTTTCCTTACCATCTAGTCTGCAGGGGGATAACAGTTCCCATTTTGAGAAGCAGGAAAATAAACATGCTACTTTTTTTTTTTTGCTTTCATTTCCATCTTATTGTTGCTGCAATTAGTTACCTGTGGCTTTAAGAGAAACAAGTACTAGCAATTCTGGGACAAGATGACTTCCAAACTGATTACTAACCAACTGCTAACTCTGTATTGCTCTAAGTAGAAACAGTAGAGCATTTCTTGTCTTACACTCTTGGGCTAGTTCCCTTCAAAGGATCCAGGGAAGCTGCCCATAATTTGCTAGCAGGGCACATATACTCCTGAGAGAGCTTGTGAGACTCCCCTCGAAAACCTCCCCTATCAACTCATGTAGGTGCCGTGACCACACATGATTTACTTGCTTCAAGAGGGTAGTGTTCATATGAAATGTTGAGAGTAATGCTAATTCAAATGCTCACGGCAGTTTTATGTGCTTCATTCCAAACCTATAAATCCTGCTGGCAGGGTCTGAGTCCAGCTGCATTTTAATTTTCTTGGTATTGACACGAGGCCTTACACATGGCAGGTGCTCGGTAACTGTATTCAATACAGGAATTTAAAATTCATTTTTGGTGTCTTGCTCTCTTCTTTATTCTTTAGACGCAGGCTCCTCTTCATCAAATGTCACATAGGACGTGTTCAGTTTTACCGAATGACGGGTTATTTGGGTATGACAGCGCTGGAACACTGAATGGTTAAACAGAGGCCAACCCGGGGAGAAAGGGTCTTCGCTGTGCATATGTTTCTCATAAACAGATCTGACAAGCGTCAGGGCCCATGCACACGCCATATCCTTCACGTGTGCTCACCTTGTCAGCTGGTTCAGCAGACGCTGCAGCAGCAACAGCAGGAACAGCGCTCTTTCCACCACCGGAAACCTCGTCCTGTGACCTGGTCTAAAAGATCGGCAGAACTAAGTTAACCTTGAATGACCATTTTCAAGATCATACATTTCAAATGTTACCAGGGAGGCCGTTTCCCCTCGTGGACATCTTGTAGAGAAATGGTCACTAGCTTCTGCTGGACATGATGCAATGTGGGGGACACAGAGCTGGACTCCAGAGCTTACAGAGGCCACGCGGGTAAAACACACAGGTGAAGTGGGCCGGGGAGGCTCACACCAGGCTGTAGGGATGCCAGTCAAGTGTTGCCATGGGGGCCCACTGCTGCCAGCGATTCCAGTTCTTCAAGAGAAGCTAGACACTGGCATTTTATGTGAACTATTCTGACTGTAACTGTTAGCAGCTAGTTAAAATTCATTTTGATTATGGTAAGCCAAATAAAATACACAAGTGGCTGCAGCTGGTGGACCACACAGCAATCCTGATACAAAGTATATTGTTGTATACGAGATATATGGTCTTCCAAGAGCTCATAATGAAAAAGTTCTTCTCACAGATGCTTATTCTTCTTATATATGACTACTGTTCTGGAAATACAGAATATTTTTCTAATTTTTTTTGGCTCTGGAAGTTGATGTCTCCAGTAAGAGCCACAAAATTCTAAGACCTCCAGGTAAGGAGCAGATCACGCAGGGCATCTGAATTCCCACAGCCCATAAGGAGAGGGCTTCCCTCATAGCTCAGTTGGTAAATCATCTGTCTGCAATGCGGGAGACCTGGGTTCAATCCCTGGGTTGGGAAGATCCCCTAGAGAAGGAAATGGTGACCCACTCCAGTATTCTGGCCTGGAGAATCCCGACAGAGGAGCCTGGTGGGCTACAGTCCATTGGGTTGCAAGCGTCAGACACAACTTGGCAACTAAACCACCATGAGGAGAGGGGTGCAGGAGGCAGCCTCAACTCCCAGCTTCCTCTCTGTAAGACACCAGAGCCTGCTCCCTCAAGGTCACAACTGGGCACTGCTGGGCAGTGACAGGGTGTGATGGAACATCCCCCAGACCCATCTGATGCCCTCCTCAGGCCTTCCATAGTCCCAGGTCCCCTCAAGGCTATTTGCAACACCAGGAAAGTGATAGCACCAAATCTTGACTATGGCAGATACATTTGGCATAGCTCCGAAGAGTCACCTGCACACATCAGTGTAGGCAGAGAATCTGTATCTTATTCCCTAGCTGACATTAGTGTTTTCCCATCTATCCGCCTGGTAAAGCATCTGCCTACAATGCAGGAGACCTGGGTTCAATCCCCGGGTCAGGAAGATCCCCTGGAGAGGGAAATGGCAACCCACTCCTGCACTCTTGCCTGGAAAATTCCATGGACAGAGGAACCTGGTTAGGTTCCTGGGGGAACCATGGGGTCTCAAAGAGTTGGACACAATTGAGAGACTTCACTTTCTTTCTTTCTTTCATCTATCTGTCTGCTTTATTTACCTTTGGTTTTGTTGATTTCTCTGATGGTGGCTGCTCGCTTGATTTGGAAACGGCTTTTTCCTTAGGAGCATGCTTGCTTCCTGTATCTGAGGGGTGCTTGGGTAGGCTTTTTGGCTGAAAACACACACACACCCCACAGGGTTAACAATATGTCACATATTGCTACTTTTCTCTGAGGAGTAGAAAGCAATTCATAACAGTTGTGTTTTATGTAGTCAATTGTGAGAATTTAAATTAGTATGATATACGTGTGACAAATTTCACTTTGGGTACAAAATTTGAAACAATGCCGTCCCTTCTCTCCCAAATTCAGCAAGAATCACACAAGCAAATTGCAATGCCTGCTGATGCCACACAGAGGTGCCATTTTAACAGAAAAACAAGTAACTGCCATTCTAGGTAGGACTTAAGTGTTGAAAGATGAGAGTTCAGAATTTTATCCTTCATAAAAATAAGGAAAAAAAAAAGGCTTTATCTTATGATATCAAGTCCTAATAATGATCACTTACCTCTGTGTGTTCCTTTGGCTTTACTTCTTGGGTTTTTTTCTCATGAACCACAGATGGCTGTCAATTTCAAAAGATAAAATTGCAATTATATTCTAGGCCATTGTTTTTGTATTTTGCAAATAAGCTCAGAAACAAAGATCCCAATTAGACCATTCTGCCTCTCTTGGGAAAGGCCCAGTGAGAGAAGTGGCTGTTGATGTCTGGTTGATAATAATCCTACCAACAGTCTGAAAACGATAATTATTTAAAAAATAATGGAAAATGTAGTATTTCATCTGGAATGACTTTTCACATAGGTATGTATCTAAATTATAGGCTGTTTATCACAATTCATGTAGATCATTTGGTAACTGCAAGTCTATCCACAGAAACATCAAAAAGATCACTCTGAACACTGAGTTTGTTTATAGGGGGATCCTACTCTAGAAATTAAAATTAAGTAAAAAAAAACCCTCCTTTCATAGGACATGAACACTATATTTTTTTCAGTTAAATGATTTACATGACCTTTTCTGTGTTACAAGTAGAGAAGACAGGTATCACCAGAAACCCAATTCTCTCGAGGCTAGGTAACCAAAAACATTTAAATTTGGAATAGAAGACAACTTCCACCAGCTGCCGAATTATACGTCTATAGGGGCCACCAAGAAGTCTTACACAGAATCACATAAGTTTCATCTTTTACCCAGATGACCCTGGCCCCCCACCCCTGCCTGCACTTAAAGTACTCCAGCCCAAACCGCGTTTGTGCTTTCTGATAGGAAACCTTGCGATCGTATCTGAGTAACTACTCAAGTGTGCTTGAGAGAAGTAACGCACAGCACCTTACAGAAGAGAGACGCTTGCCCCACCTACAGACATTCCGGGGTCTCCACACAGACGGGAATCGGCTTTCAGTCTAGACAGCCGTGCATCAGGAAAGAAAGGGAAGCTGTTCCCAAGGGCAAGTGAGAGCTGTATCCTAAACAACTGATAACTAGTCCACCAGCGGAGGTGAGACCACCACGGTAAACTCAGGGCCTCTGAGGAGAGGCTGTCACCTTCAAGTTATCTAGGTACTGGGTTCAATAGGCACCTTTATTCTCCATGTCTCATCATTAATCAGATACTCATTACCCTTTGTCTCTTGTCCTTTGCGCCTGTTTTTTAATTACTTCAGCTATAACGAAGACCTAGATCTGAACAAAATGCTTTCTGAAGTAAACTGTTTTCATTTATAAAATATTATTCATCTTAACAATATATATATAGTTAACATTATAATTATTTTATATCCACTCTATATAATCATGTTCAAAAAGGTAATCCAAAATTAGTTAGCTGACAATTTTTTTTTTTTACCATTCAGCAACGAATGTAGAAAATTGGCTATTCATTATTATTTCAAAGAATTCCAATAATTCATTAGTTGACTTAAATCATTTACCTTAGATGATTGTGGCTTCTTCTCAGGTTCTGTTTTTACAGCCTACATGCAAAAGAAAGAAAAAGAAGGGAAGGAAAAATAAACAGAGTTTATAAAGTTTATCATATATTTTCTTAAACTAAGGGAGCTAAAAGATAAGTTTTATGTATTTATAAATGTAAGTGTTGTGAGGTAAGATTATTATGCTTTTCTTGGAATTGTAACTGTTATTTATGTGGCCATGCAACATGGCTTGTGGGATCCCGGTTCCCCAACCAGGAGTCAAATCTGTGTCCCCTCCAGGGGAAGCAGAAAGTCCTAACCACTGGACTGCCAGGGAATTCCCAGAATTGTAACTCTAAAGCACATCAATTAACAGTCTGAGATGGCAATTTGCTTCTTACTTCTGTGTGTATTATAGATATGTAGAGATTTATTACCATGAACACCGTAGCTAACACATAAACAAAAATAAAAACCCTCACCCCTCAAAGCCACTAACATGACTGACCTCTTTATGAGTGGAATATTCAGCACAGGTTCCAGCTGATGAGGTACAAGAATGGTATGCTGACAGTGTTGAGAACATAGGAAGCAGTGAAGTTTATTTTTAGTGCCAGAATGTGAGTGATGGGTAAACTAAGCCTACTAGAAGTCTGTGATGGGCCAAAGCATTACAGAAGATGCTGAACTGAAATTATTAGCTCGTGCTAAGCAGCTGCAGTGACCATTAGTAAACATACGTGTCCCCTGGTACAATGAACCACATCACCTGTTTTTTGTGTCTTTTCTTGTTAGGAGAATGCGGTCCTTCCAACTGTTTGCTGACTGGAATAGCCTAATATAAGAGCACAGCCCCAAGTGTGACTTTATTTTATCTGACAGTCAGATAAGCAACACGAATTAACAGAGCTAAAGGTTTTATCAAAAGTTTTCTGAAATGCTGTCTGCACCATATTACAACGGTTTGATCAAACAGCGCATACATTGTTTGTTGCACAATAAAAATATAGTGATCAAATCTAAAGTTTGAGGAACGCTTCTGAAGAGCTGGCTATGATTCAGGTTCTTTAGTGGAGTATTTGACAATTTCACCCAACCAAAAGTTACCTGTGTCAAAAAAGACAATTCCTTAAGTATACACATCCCTTCTCCATATGGGGAGGAAATGAAAATAAGAATAAAACTTGATGAAACAGTTTATGAACTTCTCAAGAGATTAAAAATGAAGCCTGATGCTTCCTGCTATTTCCTTCCTTTTTATGTGCTTGGTGGTATCAGCACAGACTTCTATATTTTACTATATTATCTGAAGACACTGATTAAAACTCCTGTTAATTTATCAGGTCTTATGCTTCAGTAATGAAGGTACGGGTGCTCTTCACATAACAAACCCTTTTATGCCAGCACACATTGCTTTGGGAAGGAAACGAAGTTCATGAACAAAGAAATGCTTTTAAAATTTAAAATTTTGGTTCCTTTCAAACTGGATCCTTGTTAATGAGTTTCTATACTAGCAACACTGCTTTTTTTAGTTTATGCAAATATAATCTATTAAATGATTAACAAGGAAAATAAGCCAGCTGGTATTGTAGTGGTTTGAGTCTATCAACAGCTTCTAATTTGTAATCTGGCATTATGGCAATATTTTGCATGGAAGAACTCTACAATACAATTAAGAATGTATAATCACAGAATCAAGCAGCTTCTAATGAAATATACATTTGAATCAGTAATCACTAACACATCTCTTAAGTTTATTTTTGGTGGCGGGGAGGCTGATAAACGTAATAACGATGACAATAATAACTAACGTTTATTGACAGCCCCTCAGTACAAGGGACTGTTCTAAACTCTCTGAGTCCTCACAATATTCCTATAAGAAAGGTATGGTGAGTATCATTATCATCACCACCATCATCCCCATTTCATGACACAAAGAATCACTTTGCTGTACACCTGAAACTAACACAACACTGTCAATCAACTATGTGCAAACATAAAATAAAAATTAAGTTTAATTAAGTTTAAAATCAAGTTAGGAGCAGTTTTCCAATATCATAGCCAGCATGGAACCAGGAATAAAAGCCAAGCCATCGGGCTCCAGTGTCCACTCTACAGAATCTCTAAGGGATCTCCCCTGATTAACAATGATCTGATCTTTCACCCTACACACAGCAGTGTGCCTGACAAGTGTGAGGGACAAGAGAGAGAACTGAGACCCAGACATACTGCGTACAGCTAGACTGACTTTCATTTTACAGGTGCCGGACATGACAAAGATCTCATACAGGCTTTACCTTGCATTAACACCTTTTCTCTAAAAGCTCAAAATATTTAGAGAAATATGCTCATACAATTTGCAAAAATCCCCAAGAGGAGGCTAGTATAAATGTTATAAGCCAAATATCAGAAGTATATGAAGGGAGGTGGGGACAAGACATGGTGTGGGAGCACATGAGCTCTCGTGGACACACTAAAATCACAAATAACCGCTGAACAGCCAGCAACAAAAATCAAACAACAGCAGCCACAAAAAGCTAAACATATATTGCAATCAAATCGGCAAAAATTAAAGACAAGGAGAAAATATTGAAAGCATCAAGGGAAAAACAGCAAGGTGGGCATGGAGGGAAAATAATAAAGGCCATATATGACAAACCTACAGCTAACAACACACTCAACAGTGAAGAGCTGAAAGCAATTCCTCTAATATGAGGAACACTACAAAGACGTCCACTCTTTCCACTTTTATTAAACATAGTTTTGAAAGTCCAAGACATGGCAATCGGAGAAGAAAAAGAAATAAAAAGAATACAGATTGGAAAAGAAGACCCAAAAATGCCTTTGTTTGCAGATGACACGATACTATATGTAGAAAATCCAAAAGATGATTCCAGAAAACTATTAGAGCTCAGCAACGAATCTGGCAAAGTTGCAGGATACAAAATCAGCACAGAGAAAACTGTTGCATTTCAAGACATCAACAATAGAAGATCAGGAGAAATTGAGCCAACAATCCCATTTACCATCACATCAAAAAAAATAAAGTACCTAGGAATAAACCTACCTCATGAGGCAAAAGACCTGCACTCCGAAAGCTGTAAGACACTGATGAAAGAAACTGAAGATGACATAAACAAATGGGAAGATACACCATGTTCTTGGATTCCAAGAATCATTACTGTCAAAATGACTATGCTACCCAAGGCCATCTACAGACTCAATGCCATCTCTACAAAATAACGGCATTTTTCACAGACCTAGAACAAAAAAGTTTAAAACTTGTATAGAGAAACAAAAGACCCCAAACAGCCAAAGCAATCTTGAAAAAAAAAAAAAAATGGAGCTGGAGGAATTGGGCCCCCAGACTTCAGTCTATACTACAAAGCTATAGTCACCAAATAACTATAAAAATAGAAATATATAAAAAGAGAAATACAAATCAACAGAATAGGATAGAAATTCTGGAAATAAACTCATGTACCTATGGTCAATTAATCTCAACAAAGGAGGCTAGATTATACCATGGAGAAGAGATAGTTTCCTCAAAAAGTGGTACCAGGAAAATTGGACAGCTACATGTGAAAGAATTAAGCTAGAAAATTCTGTAATATCATACACAAAATTAATTCAAAATGGGCTAAAGACCCAAATACAAGACCAGATACTTGTATAAAACTCTCAGAGGAAAACATAGGCAGAACACATTTTGACACAAATCACAGCAATATATTTTTGGATCCATCTCCCAGAATAATGGGAGTAAAAATGAAAATAAACAAATGGGGCCTAATTAAAAGCTTTCTCATGTTAAAGAAAACCACAAACAAAATGAAAAGACAACCTACAGAATGGGAGAAAATGTTTGCTAATGATGTCACTGACAAGGGATTAATATCCAAAATTTACAAACAGCTCATGCAACTCAATATTAAAAAAAAAGTTATAAAATGGGAAGACCTAAATAGCCATTTCTCTAAAGAAGACACGCAAATGGGCCAAGAGGAACATCAAAAGATGTGCAACATCACTAATTATTAGAGAAATGCAAATGAAAACTAAAATGAGATATCACCTAACACCAGTCAGAATGGCCATCATCAAAAAGTCTACAAACAATAAATGCTAGAGAGGGTGTGAGAAGGGGAACCCTCCCATACTGTTGGTGGGAATGTTACATTGGCACAGCCATGATGGAGAACAGTATGGAGGTTCCTTAGAAAACTAGACAAAGGACTACCATAAGATCAAGTAATTCCACTCCTGGGGACAGGTCCAGAGAAAACCATTGTTTAGAAGGATACGTGTATTCCAATGTTCACTGAAGCACTGTTTACAATAGCCAACACATGGAAGCAACCTATATGTCTTTCAACAGATGAATGGATTACAAAATCATATATATATATATGAATATTACTCAGCCATTAAAAAGAATGAAACAATGCCATTTGTGGCAGCATGGATAGACCTGGAGATTATTGGGCTAAGTGAACTAATTCAGACATGGAAAGACAAATATCCTGGTATCTCTTACATGGGGAATCTTAAAAAAATGATACAAAAGAACTTATTTACAAAACAGAAACAGAAAAGAAGCTTTTGGTTATTAAAGGGGAAAGGAGGGGGGATAAACTGGGAGTTTGGGACTGTACACACTAGTATTTAAAATAGATAACCAGCAAGGATCTTCTGTATAGTACAGGGAACTCTACTACTCACTATTCTGCAGTAAATGGAAAAAGCATGTGCCCCACAAACTAACACAACACTGTCAATCAACTGTGGGTGTGGGCGCTCGGTCGCTCAGTCGTGTCCGACTCTTTGCGACCCCAGGGACTGCAGCCCGCCAGGCTCCTCTGTGGATTATCCCTCCTTATGGGACTATCCAGGCAAGAATACTGGAGTGGGTTGCCATCTCCTCCTCCAGGGCATCTTCCTGACCCAGGGATCAAGCCTACAGCTCCTGCATTGCAGGCAGATTCTTTACCACTGAGTCACCTGGGAAGCCTACTACAATATAAAATACAAATGAAAGGTAATTAAAATTAAAAAAAAAATTAAAGCAGCACATGAAGATAAGACGATTGATGAGAACAGTGTGACTGAAATCCACCAAGGACAGAAAATTAAGGCCAAAAGAGCGCTTCTGAGTCATCCACTGGCGTATCTTAGTTTTGTTCCTCCCTCTCTTCCCTCAGTCCACATCTGTAGGAGTGCCAAGAATTCTCATGATTCACGCTCAGCAATGGCTGAAGCATTTGCTGACATTTACTCTGGAAAACAGGACACACTTGAAATAAGCATCAGCCCTTAAGCCGAGAGTCAGCAGGGATGAATTATAATGAGGCATTATGTCAAATGTGAACCAAAATAATAATAAAAAAGGAAATCCCATATTTTTGGCTCTCCTTTTTGTCTCCTTACTTTAATTTTCACGGACTCTAAGTTCAATGATAATTTTTCGGGGGCAGGGGCTAAATATTTTTTCTACAGTCTTAAGATCATTTTAAAGATCAGATTTTCTGGTACTTTTTAAGATTAAGCTTGGTATAAATTTTAAGATTAAGCTTGGTATAAAGCTTTGGGCTTCCCTGGTGGCTCAGAGGGTAAAGCGTCTGCCTACAATGCAGGAGACCCAGGTTCAATCCCTGCATAGGGAAGATCCCCTGGAGAAGGGAATGGCAACCCACTCCAGTACTCTTGCCTGGAAAATCCCATGGACTGAGAAGCCTGGTAGGCTACAGTCCATGGGGTCACAGAGTCGGACACGACTGAGCAACTTCACTGTGGTATAAATAAGTAGTGACACCTAATAGGTGGTTAATCACGAATAAGATAACACATATTTCAAAAAAATTAAGAAATTAATTACTAAATAAAAACATAACTTTACATTTAAAAATAAAAATGAGTGCTAAATGACATTGGATAAGGGCTGAGAGTTTGACAGTGTGTTTCAAGATATTTGCAATCTCCTTTAAATACAGTTCAAGATAATGCCACAGGATTACTAAAGAGTACTAAATTATCATGCCAGTATTAAATTATGGCATAGGATTCTACTGGGGACAGTAAAGTAACAAGGAAAACACAAAGCAAAAATATGTTGGTAATTTTAAACAAGGGCAATTTGATAATAATGGAGCTGGGGTATCTCTTAAAGGCACTGAAGAATATTAGCTCATAAGAATTAGTTGAGAGCATCTTGAAAAATGCTTCCTGTTTAATCTTCCATCCTAGAACATTCCCGAGAAACTCAGTTCAAGTCACGGTAAGTAGGTGAGAGGGTTTAGGTTGCTCAGCCAACTCCTTAGAAATAGGCTTATTATTCTATGTGGCCATCCCACCGTAGGCCATTCTTTTATTTTTAATTCTGAAATTCCAAGAAATTATCAGAATATACCCCAAGAGCTCAACAACGGTTTATCAATAAGATGGTGACCCACATGACTCAAATGTCAGAAAAAAACTTCAGAAAGCACCTGAAATAACCAGAATCTGTGTCACTTCTTTCTATGTTCATTTAGTGTAAACTTTCTCATTCTTGGATTTCATTTTAAATGGTTAGGATAATAAAACCGTTTTAGTAAGACATTAAGAATTTATATTTCTATCTATATCCTGATAAATGTACTTCGAGAAATTATCTTACAATTAAAAAAGCTCAAGGCTAGAACCAAAAGAATTCTCACTGACTACACTTTTCTAGATATTGTAAAATGATGTATAAGTATATAGATGGTGTTTGAAGGAAATACTGAAAGGAAAGTTGAGTTTTCAAAGACCCTCATTAATTAAGAAGAAAACATTTACTTCCATAGTGTAAGTCTCCTAGGACACACAAGCTATCTGTCAAAGTCTCTATTCATTTTGCTTTACAAAATGAAGGGCATTCACCCAAGTTGACCCTTGAAGACTCTCCATACCTTGGCTTCTGTGGGATTCATACTGGAAGACTTGCTGGCTGAAGCAGAGGAAGTAGTTACCTAGAAAGAAAAGAAACAGGAAGTCTGATTCAAGTTAACCTACAACCGGCTTTGTCCTCCAGCTCCTTTTAACCATAGCAGTGTAGTAGTGTTAGTCACGCAATCGTGGCCGACTCTTTGCAACCTCATGAACTGTAACCTGCTGGGTTTCTCTGTCAATGGAATTCTCCAGGCAAGAATACTGGAGTAAGTTGCCATTCCCTTCTCTAGGGGATCTTCCAGACCCAGGGATGGAACCCAGGTCTCTTGCATTGCAGGCAGATTCTTTACCGAATGAGTCATGGTAGAAGTCCGCTTAAACCATACTTACTTTTAACTCGTTACCTTGGTTTTATCTCACCTAGAGATCTTCACAACCAAGATAATCACAGTGGTGTGATCACACACCTACAGCCAGACATCCTAGAATGTGAAGTCAAGTGGGCCTTAGAAAGCATCACTACGAACAAAGCTAGTGGAGGTGATGGAATTCCAGCTATTTCAAATCTTGAAAGATGATGCTGTGAAAGCGCTGCACACAATATGCCAGCAAATTTGGAAAACTCAGCAGTGGCCACAGGACTGGAAAAGGTCAGTTTTCATTCCAATCCCAAAGAAAAGCAATGCCAAAGAATGCTCAAGCTACCGCATAATTGGACTCATCTCACACGCTAGTAAAGTAATGCTCAAAATTCTCTAAGCCAGGCTTCAGCAATACATGAACCGTGAACTTCCAGATGTTCAAGTTGGTTTTAGAAAAGGCAGAGGAACTAGAGATCAAATTGCCAACATCTGCTGGATCATGGAAAAAGCAAAAGAATTCCAGAAAAACATCTATCTCTGCTTCATTGACTATGCCAAAACCTTTGACTGTGTGGATCACAATAAACTGTGGAAAATTCTGAAAGAGATGGGAATACCAAACCACCTGAACTGCCTCTTGAGAAACCTATATGCAGGTCAGGAAGCAACAGTTAGAACTGGACATGGAACAACAGACTGGTTCCAAATAGGAAAGGGAGTACGTCAAGGCTGTATATTGTCACCCTGCTTATTTAATTTCTATGCAGAGTACATCATGAGAAACGCTGGGCTGGAAGAAGCACAAGCTGGAATCAAGATTGCTGGGAGACATATGAATAACCTCAGATATGCAGATGACACCACCCTTATGGCAGAAAGTGAAGAGTAACCAAAAAGCCTCTTGATGAAAGTGAAAGTGGAGAGTGAAAAACTTGCCTTAAAGCTCAACATTCAGAAAACGAAGATCATGGCATCCGGTCCCATCACTTCATGGCAAATAGATGGGAAAACAGTGGAAACAGTGGCAGACTTTATTTTGGGGGGCTCCAAAATCACTGCAGATGGTGATTGCAGCCATGAAATTAAAAGACACTTACTCCTTGGAAGAAAAGTTATGACCAACCTAGATAGCATATTCAAAAGCAGAGACATTACTTTGCCAACAAAGGTCCATCTAGTCAAGACTATGGCTTTTCCAGTAGTCATGTATGGATTCGAGAGTTGGACTGTGAAGAAAGCTGAGCACCGAAGAATTGATGCTTTTGAACTGTGGTGTTGGAGAAGACTCTTGAGAGTCCCTTGGACTGCAAGGAGATCCAACCAGTCCATTCTAAAGGAGATCAGTCTTGGGTGTTCTTTGGAAGGAATGCTGCTGAAGCTGAAACTCCAGTACTTTGGCCACTTCATGTGAAGAGTTGACTCATTGGAAAAGACTGATGTTCAGAGGGATTGGGGGCAGGAGGAAAAGGGGACGACAGAGGATGAGATGGCTGGATGGCATCACCAACTCGATGGATGTGAGTTTGAGTGAACTCCAGGAGATGGTGAAGGACAGGGAGGCCTGGCGTACTGCAATTCATGGGGTCGCAAAGAGTCGGACACGACTGAGTGACTGAACTGAACTGAACTGAAGTCTATTGCTGCCTGGTAATTAAGTGCTCAATAACCTCAGATATGCAGATGACACCACCCTTATGGCAGAAAGCAAAGAGGAACCAAAGAGCCTCTTGATGAAAGTGAAAGTGGAGAGTGGCTTCAAACTCAACATTCAAAAAACTAAGAGCAAGGCATCCAGTTCCATCACTTCATGGCATATAGGTGGGGAAACAATGGAAACAGTGACAGACTATTTTCTTGGGCTCCAAAATCACTGTGGATGGTGACTGTAGGCATGAAATTAAAAGACACTAGCTCCTTGGAAGAAAAGCTGACAAACCTAGACAGAGTATCAAAGAGCAGAGACATTATTTTGCCAACAAAGGTCCATCTAGTCAAAGCTATGGTTTTTCCAATAGTTATGTACGGATGTGAGAGTTGGACTATAAAGAAAGCTGAGTACCAAAGAATCGATGCTTTTGAACTGTGGTGTTGGAGAAGACTCTTGAGAGTCCCTTGGACTGCAAGGAGATCCAACCAGTCAATCCTAAAGGAAATCAGTCCTGAATATTCATTGGAAGGACTGATGTGGAAAATGAAGCTCCAATACTTTGGCCACCTGATGCGAAGAGCTGACTCCTTGGAAAAGACCCTGACGCTGGGAAAGACTGAGGACAGGAGGAGAGGGGGACGACAGGGGATGAGATGGTTGCATGGCATTATTGACTCAATGGACATGAATTTGAGTAAGCTCCGGGAGTTGGTGATGGACAGGGAGGCCTGGCATGCTGCAGTCCATGGGGTTGCAAAGAGTCAGACATAACTGAGCAACTGAACAACAACAAAATATCATTGTAATTTTTGTTTGTATTATTTTCAGAAGGAACATCGACTTGGAAACTTACAGAATTTTGCTCAAATGTCAGCTTTCACCATTACTAGCTCTGTGACTTTGGGTCTTAACTTTTCTAAATATATAAAATGGAGCCTAGAAGACCTATTTTGCAGGGTTGCATGTATTTGAGATAATGTGGGTAAAATGCCTGGCACATTCTAGGTGCTCATAAAATTGCCAGGGCATTATTTCTAAGGTATTATACAAGACAGAAGAGCAGGCACAGCTCTGGGAAATAGACTCACATAGATCAGAACTCAGAGAAGGCAATGGCACCCCAGTCCAGTACTCTTGCCTGGAAAATCCCATGGACAGAGGAGCCTGGTAGGCTGCAGTCCATGGGGTCGCTAAGAGTCAGACACGACTGAGTGACTTCACTTTCACACATTGGAGAAGGAAATGGCAACCCACTCCAGTGTTCTTGCTTGGAGAATCCCAGGGACGGGGGAGCCTGGTGGGCTGCCATCTATGGGGTCACACACAACTGAAGCGAATTAGCAGATCAGAACTGGAGGGCAAAACAGACTCCTCCCTGGAGGGCAAAATGTGATAAACGGTAACTGAAGTATTCAAGAAACCCCTTTCCTAGTGGTGTGGGGTCAGTCCCTGCAATCTAATCACCCAAGCAGGGCAACATGCATGGTACTGAGAACTACGTACTCTAGTACTTAACTTGTATTACACTGGCTAATATCAAACACATAATTAGTAACTTTGAGAATTCCAACTCAGGCTCATGTAAACCTCCTTAACATGTGAGTCCAATGGGTTTTAGAGTACAGGGGTTCCACCTGGCGCAGTTTCCTTCTTAAATAACTGGCTGTCTTTCTACCAACCAGTTCTCTACCAACAGCACCCGGAGCGCCAGGCCTGAGGGCTGGCCTGGAGCCACGTCCAAGGCTGAGTCCCCAGGCAGGATGTGACCATGTCTACTGGTCCCCAGCTCCTCTAGCTCGGACACACCACTCTCAAGGTGACTGCATGAACCCACTGTAACCCATGGCCCATGAACACGATCACTTCTCCTACTGACTTCACTTAATGTTGAACAGAGTGGTGCTTACAGTTAAATTGCCACAATTGACAGATCAAGGCCCAAAGCTTTATTATACTGACTTTTCAAACACAGTTATATAAACTTACTTATTCCTGAGCACGCTTAGGCACCATTTGGGCACCCCCACTCCAAAGCACACGCATACACACACACACACACACACACACATATACATATACCTGGCCACTGTGGCAGGCACGCACGGTCTCTCTTCCCTTCCCTTCAGGATAAAGAACTGGAGGATGTACCAAAGTAGATTTTCCTCTATCAAACTAGCAAATAAATATGTGAATATTTAGTCTTCTGTGAGAATTTTTTTTACTATGTGGGAATTAACATATCCTCTTGGCTCCCCTGGTGGCTCAGTGGTAAAGAATCCCCCTGCCAATGCAGGAGATGAGGGCTTGATCCCTGGGTCAGGAAGAGCCCCTGGAAAAGGAAATGGCAACCCACTCCAGTATTCTTTCTTGGAGAATCCCATGGATAGAGGGGCCTGGTGGGCCACAGTCCATGGGGTTGCAAAGAGTCGGACACGACTGAGCAACTAACAGTTTCACTTTCACTATCTATATATTAATGACTGTCTTTCCACAGGTATAACTGGTTGTACAGATTTCTATTCAAACTCAAGCTCCACTTAGCTATATCCCACTCCTTCGATGATTTCCCTCAGCCATCTAAAACCACCCACGACCAAACACTCCACACGAAAGTACTTTTTAAGCTGCAGATCTTCGGGTGAACAGCCACTTATTCTAAACATCCAAATTTATTAAAACATTCTTGCAATTCCATAGCCTTGGGTTTTCTAGTGTGCCTTACTGGTTTATTAAGCAATAGCTGGATGGGATCCTTAAATCCTAGAAAGGAGAAGACCTTCAAAGGCTCACCAAGAACAGTAAAATCTCCGTGGAATGCCTATAAATAAGCATGGAGCAGACTGTAATGGGAACTGACCTGCAGCCTTGGCTGCACCTGTTTTCAGCATAGATTCCTCCCTCAAAGTTTTATCCCACCCCTAGGGCATTAAATATTTTGAAACTAAAAGAGGAAAACCAATTCACAGGGGCTGGAAATGAAAACAATCCCACCCTGTTAAGGGCTGGTTCAACTCTGGCTAAGTGTGGTGTGTTTAATTTTTATTCTATTTGTAAGACAAGAAACGTTTACTATCTCTTACCTCTACTGAGGGATTATATACACTTTCAATTTAAATATTCTATATGGTTTGAATTTTTCTGATCATAGGTGTGAATAACTTAAAATTCAAAAATTTTGAAGAGTTAATCCATAATTCTTTGAAGAACCTTAGAAAAAAACTTTGAATATGGAGGTTTTAAACAGATGAGGAAAATGGTATCTCATAAAGATGAAGTAACCTGTCGAAGTTTACCGCAGTTCACTGGCTCCATAAACATTTATCCAGAACATAGTCTGTGTTAAGTAAGTACATGTTAAATGATGAGAAACTGTCAGACATGTCCCTGACCTTGTGAAAGTTACAGCCTGGTCAAAGTGAAAGTGAAGTCGATCAGTTGTGTCCGACTCTTTGCGACCCCATGGACTGTAGCCTATAAGGTTTCTCCGTCCATGGGATTTTCCAGACGAGAGTGCTGGAGTGGATTGCCATTTCCTTCTCTAGGATCTTCCCGATCCAGGAATCGAACCCAGGTCTCCCGCATTGCAGGCAGACGCTTCACTGTCTGAGCCACCAGGGAAGCCCTCAGCCTGGTCAGAGATGATACTAATAGAACATTGACTTCAATCCCACTTCTGGGTATGCATCTGGATTAAATTATAATTCAAAAAGAAACATGAGCCCCTGCGTTCACAGCAGCACCATTTACAACAGGCAGACATGGAAACAACACATAGAGCCTACATCTTCTCTGTCCATTCTTGTGTCGATGGACATTTAGGTCATCTCCTGGTGGGCTGCCGTCTAGGGGGTCGCACAGAGTTGGACACGACTGAAGCGACTTAGCAGCAGCAGCAGCATGTATCTGTATATATACATCTAGAGAAAGAATGGAATACTACTTGGCCATAAAAAAGAACGAAATAATGACATTTACAGCAACATGGATGGACCCAGAGATTACCATACTAACTGAAGTAAGTCAGAAAGAGAAAGATACATGCTGTATGATATCACTCATATGTGGAATCTAAAATATGGCACAAATGAATGCCTCTATGAAACAGAAACAGACTCACACAGAGAACACTCCTGTGGTCACCTAGGGGGAGAGGCATCTGATTATCTGATGCAAACTATTACATATAGAATGGATAAACAAGGTCCTTCCCTGGTGGCCCAGACGGTAAAGAAACTGCCTGTGATGCAGGAGACCCAGGTTAGATCCCTGGGTTGGGAAGATCTCCTGGAGAAGGAAATGACAACCCACTCCAATATTCCTGCCTGGAGAATTCCACAGACAGAGCAGCCTTACAGACTGCAGTACTTGGGTTTGCAAAGAGTCGGACACAACAGAGTGACTAACACTTTTCTGTATAGCACGGTAACTATATTCAACATCCTGTTATAAACCATAATGAAAAAGAATATGGATTGTTGTTGTTGTTCAGCTGCTCTGTCATGTCTGATTCTTTGTGACCCCAAGAACCACAGCAAGTCAGGCTTCCCTGTCCTTCACTATCTCCTGGAGCTTGCTCAAACTCATGTCCATTGAGTCAGTGATGCCATCCAACCATCTCATCCTCTGCCATCCCCTTCCCCTCTTGCCCTCAATCTTTCCCAGCATCAGGGTCTTTTCCAATAAGTCGGCTCTTCGAATCAGGTGGCCAAAGGATTGGAGCTTCAGTTTCAACATCAGTCCTTTCAATGAATATTCAGGATTGATTTCCTTTAGGATTGACTGGTTGGATCTCCTTGCAGTCCAAGGGACTCTCAAGAGTCTTCTCCAACACCACAGTTCAAAAGCATTTATTCTTTGGCACTCAGCTTTCTTTCTGGTCCAACTCGCACATCCGCATGACTACTGGAAAAACCAAAGCTTTGACTATATGGACCTTTGTCAGCAAAGTGATGTCTCTGCTTTTTAATATGCTGTCTAGGTTTGTCGCATGTATATGTATGTATAACTGAATAATCTTGTTGTACAGAAGAAATTACCACATTGTAAATCAACTATACTTCGATAAAATAAATTTAAAAAAGAATAATCACTTTAGTAACTACTTGTGGTAAGTGCTATAAATGAAAATCACAGGGTCCAATGAGAACACAGCCTAAGGCAACCAGATCTAGCTGAGGAGACAGTTAGGACAGGTGAGGCTGAGGATGCAACAATTGACATGGAGACTCAAGGATAAGCGGGCATCACCCAGAGGTGGGGAGGCCCCTCTGAGCTGTGATTTCTAAACCATTGCCTCTGCTGCAGGATCTACCACCCAGTGGCTCCTGCAATCAAGGGACATCCAGATTTAAAGCCATACTAGTGCTCAAATACCAAAATCTCTCTAAGGGAGCAGGACTGTATATCAGACTAAAGTGCAGCCATAACTGTGCTCTCCCTCCTAAATGACCCAGGCAAATCTCTTGACATACATACAGAGTGTTATTATGTATAATCTTAAATTAATGTATAAATCAGAGTAACAGCAGAGAAAAAGTAATTATTTTCTAACTACCCACTCAACAACTGTTTAAAAAGCAACAAGCCTGGGGCCGAGGATACACAATGAATAAGTTGCCATCACAGCTTTGAAAAAGTTCATAATAAACAGACAATAAGCAGTCTGTGTAACAGACAGACATCAAGCAGGTTTAGTTACAGCTTAAATGCTCTAACAGGTATGGAGAAAATCCTATGGGACTGGACAAATGTTTTGGTTCTATGTAAGCTGCAGGCCCACCTGAAATAATCTTACTGGGTTATCAAATACCATTAAAATGAGCAATTATTAATAAAGAAAAAGTAACTGCAGCCATAAAAAATTAATGTTTACTCCTGCACTTACCCAGGTTGGCTTCTTATGTTCTGGCATTATTCAACAAAACCTCTTTAGATTTGTTCACCTGCTACAGTAAGAATTTTGGAAGTTTACTGCTGGAAATGATGAGAGATATGAAGGGGTGATGGTATGCTTTTCAGATCCTTCAGAAATAGAAACTGATTTTCTTGTTCACATGTATTTGGCAAAGGTCTCCCCGATGACAGCCATTTACCTCTCTCACCCACTTTGGCCACATGAGTCTTCCCACGTGTCACTCTCAAGTCTCCCTCTAAAGTAGATGCAGGGGCCACGACGCCTGTAAACCACTGTATCACACAGAACGCCTTTCTCTTGCCTTTAAAGACCCCCAGTCTCCAATCCCAACCATCTCCCAGCACAGAACATCTCCAGGCAGCCAGCCCATCCCTTTCTCAGAGCACACCTCACTCATCTCTCCCTTTACTTTTTTTTTTTTTTTTTCACAAAAGTGCAACTGGTTGGGATGCTTCTCTTCCCCAAATATCCAAATCCTAAATGCCTTTCTTTCAGGTACATCTCACTAGCATCAGCCCTGACATTGTAACATCCAAACCATCCATCCATCTTCGTTAATCCCCACTTGCTTTCTCAAACTTGCTGCTGCTGTTGTTGAGTAGCTAAGTTGTGTCTGAATCTTTGTGACCCCATGGACTGTAGCATGTCAGGCTTCCCTGTCTTTCATTATCTCCTGGAGCTTGCTCACACTCATGTCCACTGAGTCAGTGATGCCATCCAACCATCTTATCCTCTATCATCCCCTTCCCCTCCTGCCCTCAATCTTTCCCAGCATCAGGGTCTTTCCCAATGAATCGACTGTTTGCATCAACTGGCCAAAGTATTGGAGCTTCAGCTTCAGCACCAGTCCTTCCAATGACTATTTAGGATTGATTTCCTTTGGAATTGACCGGTTTGATCTCCCTGCAGTCCAAGGTACTCTCAAGAGTCCTCTCCAGCACCACAATTCAGGAGCTCAGCACCAATTCTTTGGTGCTCAGTCTTCTCTCTGGTCCAACTCGCACGTTCGTACATGACTTCTTGAAAAACCTTAGCTTTGACTATGTGGACTTTTGTTGGCAAAGTGATGTCTCTGCTTTTTAATATGTTGTATGGGTTTGTCATAGCTTTTCTTCCAAGGAGTATCTTCTAATTTCATGGCTGCAGTCACCATCCACAATGATTTTGGAGCCCAAGAAAATAGAATCTGTCACTGTTTCTACTTTTTCCCCTTCTATTTGCCATGAAGTGATGGGACCAGATGCCATGATCTTAGTTTTTTGAATGTTCAGGTTCAAGCCAACTTTTTCACTCTCCTCTTTCATCCTTATCAAGAGGCTCTTTAGTTCCTCTTTACTTTCTTCCATAGGGTGGTATCATCTGCCTATCTGAGGTTGATACTTCTGGCAATCTTGATTCCAGCTTGCGATTCATTCAGCCTGGCATTTCACATAATGTACTCTGCATATGTTAAATGAGAAGGGTGACAATCTACATACAGCCTTGACATATTGTTTTTCCAATTTTGACAGTCAGTTGTTCCATGTCCTGTTCTAACTGTTGCTTCTTGACCCACATACAGGTTTCTCAGGAGGGAGGAAAGGTGGTCTGGTACTCCCATCTCTTCAACAGTTTCCCACAGTTTGTTGTGATCCTCACAGTCAAAGCCTTTAGCATAGTCATTGAACTAGAGTAGATAGTTTTCTGGAACTCCCTTGCCTTCTCCATGATCCCATAAATGCTGGTTCCTCTGCCTTTTCTAAACTCAGCTTGTACATTTGGAGTTTCTCTGTTTACATTTTGCTGAAGCCTAACTTGAATGATTTTGAACATTACCTTACTAGCATGTGAAATGAGCCCAATTACAGTAGTTTGAGCATTTGTTTGGCACTGCCTTTCCTTGGGATTGAAATGAAAACTGACCTTTCCCAATCCTGTGGCCACTGCTGGGTTTTCCAAATTTGCTAACAACTGAGTGCAACACTTTAACAGCATCATCTTTTCAGATTTTAAATAGCTCAGCTGGAATCCCATCAGCTCCACTAGCTTTGTTTGTATAGTCCCTTATACAGACAGATAATGACATAATTGCGTCTCAAGGTGTCTCCTCCACCACCTTGGGGTCTGTTCAAAAGATCAGCACTGGCTATACTCATCTACTGACCCTACTCTCACTGAAGGCAGGTCTCTGTCAAAGGCTTTCCCTAGATTCTGCAGGGTGCCTCGTGAGGCTGCAGGAGAAGTGAAGCAAGACGCGGGGTCAGGTCCACCATCCTGCGATGCTAGGTGTGAGTGGCCTCGCCCATGGGTCCCAGCTGAGAGAGCAAGGGCTTCTTCAGAAGGGGCGGTGTCCTAGACGGCTGAGTCACCCACTCCTCTGCCATGAAGTGCGGCTGATGAAAACGTCAATCCCTTGGCCCTCTACTTCTCCATCTCCCATGGTGCAGTCTTTTCACTTGCGCGGGCTCCTATCAGCTTCCTTCTGGACACTGTCAGAGGGTTCACAGGGACCCTCAGTCTCTCCCCTCCACTCTCTCCACCTCCCCGTGATCGCCCTCCCTGCCCCCAGCTCAGTTCAGTGAGTGCACGCAGAGGATGCCAGCAGATGAGTCAAAGGCCGCGCCTCACCTCAGACCTGGCTTCCTCTCCCCACCCCTCACTGTCAGCATGCCCACTCACCCTTCACACCCCAGCTGCCTTTGTTTGGGGAGGTGATGAAGATCGCTGGCCCAAGTCCGTGCCAGCCTTCCCCACCTGACAGTCCATCCGCAGTTTCACTCTGAATCACTGACCATCCTCTTCCCCCAGGGCTACTGTGACCTGGAGAGCTGCAGGGCCAATGCCCAGCCCTCTGACCTGTTTCCGTCTGGAAGCCTCTTCCACTTGGCTCCATTCTGCTCTGCATTCTTTAGTATGTAGTCACCAAGCCTCTGCCTTCTCTCTCATATTCCTGTGTCCTTGGAAATGCAGGAATCCCCAGGACTTTATCGTTTCCTCTGTGAACAGTTCTCAACATTTTAACAGCAGCCTTGCTTTATTACCAAACATTATTTTTACCTTAAAGGGAGGAAATCGAGAAAGAGGGAGGCTCAAATGCCTGCTCCGGCCCTTAATTATTCTCCCAGAAGCCGTCACCCTAATCTGCAAAAGGAAAGTAATACTACGTGCCTCTGGAGTCGCCCAATGATAGAAACGCGCCTCTTCTGAATCAGCTGGAGTTGGCACAGGGCTGCCTCCAGTGCTCAGCACCATCCCACCCTTCTGCTTTGGTTTCCTGCCCACAGTCCTGGTCTCATCAGGCAGCTCCCACACCTCGATTATATAGAAAGGACTGCCTTGTTCTCTCCCACTCCCAACCCCACCCCAACCTCCAGCTCCCAGTCCTTCTATCACTGCCTGATTTATCTGAAATAAATTAAATGCACACCAGTTTCCCACTCTGATGAAACACTACACTCTTGGGGGTTTCCCACCATCCTAGATGAGGTTCAGTGTCTTCCACTTGGACTTCAGACTCTTTGGATTCGACCTCATCTGCTGATCCCATCGCGCCTCTTGCTAGGTCCTGTACCATATCTCCCATCACTCTCCCCACCCCCCCCACCCCCCGCCCCAGGATGCTGTCCTTCCGGTTTTAGGAGAACTTCATCAGGCAGCATCACTCACTGGCTAAGAGAGTGAGAGCAGACTCTGGAGTCAAGACTGGTGGAATTTCAGCCAACACTGAATTCATGTGCAAGTTCAAGCAGGTTCCTTAACCTCTCTGTGCCTCAGTGTCCCTATCTGTAAAATGAGAAGAGTAATAATTCTTCCCTTACAGGGTTGTTTTAAGACTTAGCTAATGTATACCAACCCATTATAACAATGCACAGGAAGTGAGTAATGCTGGACAAAGACTAGTCAGTGTTAGCACCACCACCACGCTCCCATCCACCACTGAGCCTTGCATCTTGCCATCCCCATGGGCAAGGAAGCCTTTCTCTGCTCAGATTCCTCCTACCCTTGAAGACTTAGCTCAAGATACAACACCTATATCTGCTTCAGCTCATCCTATCTTCTCAACTCCCTTACATGTTTGTACTTCTTACTTGAACACTTAATCCTATATGCTTTTGAGGGTTACTGAGTCTCTTCTATGTATCAGTCACGTCTCATCAACAAAGCTGTAAACTGACCAAGAGACAGAGATCATTTCCACTCCCCAAGGTGCCTACAATAGTGTTTAGTAGCAGAAAGGAGCTCAAAATCCACCGCTGATTCCAATCTTTGTTTCCATTTGCTAATTGTCAAAGTTTCATTTAAACAAAGAATGAAGTATGGTTTTAATACCTTGCTTTTTTAAAAAAGAAAGCTAAAATCAAGAAAATAATTAACAAATCAGAAGAAATGTTCAATCTGATTGCTTCTTATGGCCATGAGTCCACAAGCAAGTCAATTAAACCTGAAGAGCGTCTAGTTTCCCACATGGGAATACCATGTACTCCACAGGGTTACTGTGAGAGAGTCAGATACCAAATACTAGGGCAATTTGAGCAAAGCACAAAACAAATATTAAAAAAATTTAAAACTAAGAAGTTCTGACAAATCAGTAACTAACTTTTAGTTAGGTCTGCTAGATGCACAAGAGAGAAATGTATAATTTGTTTCTGAACCATAATGAGATTCTTATTTTAATGATTCATCTCAAAAAAAAAAAATCAAAGAAAAAAATCATAGATTTTTCTTTAAAAACTTCTTTTTTTACAGTTTCTGTCAGAGACCCAAACTTGAACTCCATGAGGCCAGGGACCATGCCTGTCTCAGCAGCTGCACATATCCAAATGTCGCACACAATAGGTACTTAATAAGTATTTGTTAAATAAATTAATGCATGAATTTGTACATGAATAAACATGAGTATTATGTGATGGCTCAAATCAACATTATATTAGTTTTATGCAATCACCAGAAGTTTTATTTAAAGCACAGGTCAGAAAACAAGTTAGGAAAACAAACATCTAGTCTTCTATACCCTTACCCGGCAGTTGTATAACTTCAAAAAAATACTCAGAGGTACACAACAAAACCCTTAGCTGCTTCCTGTGAGACACCTGTAACAAACAATAGATGGCCCATGAGGGGCTTTCTAAAGAAAGCACTGCTGTTTTTCACAGACACTGTTCATGGACCCAGTGAGAACACGTTTATGGGGATGGACTATTCACTTTAGGAAATGAATATTCAGATGTTTAACTGTCTATTGTTCGCCCTGCAGTCACACCATGACATACCATCTTGTCTCACAATGCTTTTAATTATTTACCATAATAATGATGCTTCTCAAGAGAACCACAGTTCAGTTACCTAACAAAGTATGATATTTAATCCTAACAAAAAAAATGATTCCCATGAAATGGGTCATTTATGAATGAAGCTGAGCCATCTCTTTCAAGGAGAACATGGCTTGGTGCCAGCAGACCTAGTTAGGGCACCAACTTCCACCTCTGCACGTGTGCAATATGAGGCAATATGAGAGGATCCTAAGTACAACACCAAGTCATAAGAGATCAGAAGAAGGAGACTGTATTTCTGAGATGCAGGTTTGAAGATGGCTGGGAAAACTTCACAGAGGAGATGGGAAACAATTTACTTAGTATTCACGGCAGTTGGGATCGGGAGTTAGGTGAGGACTATAGAACCTTCCATGAGCCAGGAACTGTGGCAGGTGCTTTAGGCATCTGATTTCAGCGTATCTTTATAAACTCCTAGGACCCAATCATTATTACCTGCATTTTACAAAGGAGAATACTGAGGCTCAGAGAAGTTAGGTAACTTATCTAAGATCTCACAGTTAAGAAGCTGTAGAGCTTGGATCCGAACACAGACACTGACAATAAGGTCCATAAGCTTTATGCTATAACAAGTTGACTCCCCTACTTACAAAATGTAAAACGAAATATTTCAGTTTTACAAAACAAAGAGATGGAGCCAGGGACAGGGTAGTCATTCCAGATGAGCAAAACAGCTTGAGCAAGACTCAGAGGCGGGGAAGTACCAGAGATCATCAGTCCGGAGTCTGACCGGCTGGATAAAGTAGAACATGGCAAAATGAGGCGACCTGAACACTGCCTGGGGGAAACAGAAAGTGATTCTATCCAGGCTGAGGATTCTATACACTCATGAAATATATTAAAAGGGACTGCACAGCCTTAAGATAAAAATAGAAAGCCTGGGCTCTACTTGCTCTGGGAAGTGGAGAGCACATGCATCTTTGGCCTCTGATGCAACCCTGTGGGCAGACCTCAAAATAAACATCCACACGTTGCCCGGCAACCGGGACAGTGGCCACAGCTGATCTGTGATCGAAATCCAAGCCCGAGAGACCTTAGAACAGTTGGCCACACCCTGTGAGTGCCTGATTATGAGCTTCGACACAGGAGCACCCCAAACGCTTAGGAAAAAAGCCACAAAAGGCGTGAAGTTCGGTACCCTAAGCCAACTGCTTCCTTTTCATTGCTTTGTGAGCCCCACTTTTCCAGTGTTCCCCTTGCCTCCCTCCGGGGCTGATTATTTTGTAGGCAAGGAAGACAGCAAGCCACGCAGCCTGGATTCGTCATCAAAGAGGAGAAATGCAGCTTTTTTTTTTTTTAAGTTGTGTTCATGCCTTTGGGAGCCTGGTTACTTTACTTGATACATGAATAATTCCAACTATGTCTGACTTTGGCTGCCCCAAACAAGCCAGAGAAGTTAGACCCAGAAAAGACAGCCTACTTTCCTCTTGTGGTCCCTCCCCTAGAAAAGGTTTGCTTGGTTAGGACATTCTTAAGCTTGTGAGTCATTCAATTTAAGCAGATTAGAAGTGACATAATGAATAATGAGGAAGACAGCCCATGACAAGTACTTTGAACTTAAGTTTTAACCTCTCTAGAACACAGTTTCCTCATCTGTAAACTGTCAGGCTTGAGAACTCTGGAGTTCTGCAACTCTAATATGATACGCGATAAATATGTAAAGCTTATTAAATAATGTACACAGTGATAGATGTTCAAAGGGGAAACATAGGAGTTTAGCTTCTGGAATTCCACAGACCTGGGGAATCACACTATCTGTGTAACTTCAGGCAAGTTGCTTAAAGTTTCGTGTCTGACTCTTTGTGACTGTAGTCTGCCAGGGTCCTCTCTCTATGGGATTCTCCAGGCCAGAATACTAGAGTGGGTTGCCAGTCCCTTCTCCAGAGGATCTTCCCCACCCAGGGATCGAACCCAGGTCTCCTGCTTTGCAGGCAGATTCTTCACCATCTGAGCTACAGGGAAGTACTAAGCTTTCCAACATTGTGTTTTTTTTATTTGTTAAATGGTATAAAGGGGACATCTACCTCATAAGATGGTAGTGAGGAATTAATGAGGGTGTGTTCATAAGGCCTGGCACATCATAAGTTAGTAAACAAAAGTAATTTGTATTTTACAAATATCAATTGCCTGGGCTTCCCTCCTAGCTGTTTGTAAAGAATCTGCCTGTAATTCAGGAGACCTGGGTTTGATCCCTGGGTTGGGAAGATCCCCTGAAGAAGGGAAAGGCTCCCCACTCCAGTATTCTGGCCTGGAGATTCCATGGACTGTATAGTCCATGGGGTCACAAAGAGTCAGACATGACTGAGTGACTTTCACTTTCAAAAGTTCTCCTCAGTCTCAAAACGGTGAAGCACTTCAGTGGTGACCACTGCTTTGAGAAGTCTCATACTGTTTATCCTACAGAGAAAAGGCAATATTATTTTACATGACAAAATTTTGTTTGGGTTGAAATGCATCACTTATTTATCCTAAAAGATTATGAATGCATCTGAAGCATATATGGTTACTGGTGATATGATTATTATACAAGAATAAAAAATTCTGAGATCTGGTGAACAGTTGCCTGAAAGCCTTTCAGCTTGGTTTTCGTAGTGCTTTCAAATTCATTCCTTAGGCACAAACCTAACAAAGAGTGAAAGAAATGAGAACTTTTTATGGACTGCTGTATAATAAAACCAACGGCCCATCTCAATCTCTACAGAGAAGACAAGCTCAAAGTGTCTCTTAACGAAACTGAGAAGGTACCTATAAGGAAACACAGAGACGGAGCCAGTCGCGTGGTGCCTGAGAGATGAGTCTGTCACATGGCCATTCTTGTAGCTGGCTTCTCTCTGAAGCATGTTCTTAATAAGAAGACTTAACTGACAGGAATTAGTACAAAGTTCCCTTCTCCAAGCTGATTTCCAAGTAATGAAAATGAAAATGCAGGGTGAAATAAAACATTGTTCTAGAAACCACGTAAGGAAAACAAATTCACAAATGTACACTAACAGCAAGCTTAATCTTTGCAAATATTAAAGAGGTAATGTTTTTAGTCAGGAGAACAGCTGTGGAGCCTGACCACTTGAGTTTGGATTCCAGCTCTGCTACCAGCTGTATGACCTTGCGCAAATCCCCTAACTGCTTTGTGCCTCAGTTTCCTCATCTGTACAGTGGGAATAATCAATACCTTCCACATTTCATCCCACTTTCCCCTAAAATTAAAAAAAAAAATTCAATAGAATAGGAGAATTGATTTTTAAATAGGTTTCATTTTAAATATGTAAAAAGTTTGTAAAAATATGAACAGTGCTGCTTATCCTTAAGTCTAAGCAAAAGTTCTGCATTCCGACGCCAGAAGGATGTTTTTCACTACGTATTTTACCTGTTTTTTTTTTCTTAAATTTCCCTATATTCAGATGTGTAATTTATTCCTTCTTTACTGCCCATTAAGACATCTGAAGAAACTCTGTCAACAAAATTCTTCTTTGCTAATTCCAATCAGTGTACAATATGCTCTTTCACAGAAGCAGGAAATTTAATCAATCATAATTTCCACAGCATTAAGATGTTGAGCATAATATTGAGGGCATAATATAATTTCTACTGCTTTTCTGAATTTAGATACAAATTCCTCTATCAGTTATTTAAACTGCCTGAATATAAACTACTGAGTCCAGGATTTTATAAGACTGGTCTACTGAAAAAGGCATTGGAATCAAATAGAACCTTGCTATCTATGTGACCCAGGGTAAATTATTTAATCTAAGCCTTAGTCTTCTCATTTTAAAAACTGTCCTAATACCCATTTACCTAGTTGCAAAATATGCAACTCTTAAGAGGATTAAATGAAATCCATAAGTCACTTAGCACAGTAGTTGTTTAACAAATTAATAAACAGTTGGTTTTTGTTCTTTTCATTTATTTTCCATTTATCTAGATCCTGGAGAGCTTTTCCAAACTACATACATACTGCTGGACCTAACCCCTCTCCCACAGCATTCCAGAATTATCTACAGATTATCAGAATGTCCTTTGTTAATCGTTTATTTCCTATCGGTTGTCTCTCCATTTTAAATAGTAACCAAATCTTCAGTTCATTGGTCAGTAGAAGAATGTGGAGAAGTTATACACAACAGAGAAAAGTTACGGTTTATCACTGGTTCAACTGGAAATCAACTGGGGTGTTTGGCAAAGATTTTAAGTGCAAATATGTAGATCAATGTTCATCACATTCAGTCTTTGGAAACTCAAGTAGAAGTGTAAGAATTTGATTGTCAGAAGACTATAGAGAATGAGACAGTTCTAATTTGCCAGGCTAGGAATCCTACCACAAGAACACTATCTGAGAATAATTCAGCACCAATTACTGTAATAATTGAAAAAAATTCTTGAAACCAAGGAAGAACTCAAACTCAACACCCTAAAGAGGGGAGCCTTTCCCTTATGATTTCTAAATATTCAACAAGGGGATACACTGATTCTTAATAATGTGTGGACACTTTATGGCTAAAATTTCTAACAATAATTAGCTAATGAGCCAATTGAGTTAGGACATCACATAGAAGATGATATAATTTTATAATATTACTCGGGAAAAATGATCACTAATTTTAATCAGTGAAACTACACGAAATATGCAGGAATCCACACTTATTTAATTATTTTATACTAAAATTATACATAATGATTGCTGGCAATAAATGTTATATCAAGCTATTGGGCACTGTGCCAGGTCAAGCATTAACACCTTTGCTGTCTGTTTATTCGCTGAGTTGTGTCTGACTCTTTGTGACCCCAGGACTGTAGCCCGCCAGGCTCCACTGTCCTTTGGACTTCCCAGGCAAGAATACTGGAGTGGGTTGCCATTTCCTTCCCCAGGGGATCTTCCTGACCCAGGGACTGAATCCGTGTCTCCTGCGCTGGCAGGCAGATTCTTGGGAGGGCCTAGAGGTGCCATCCCGTGTTGAAGGTCAGGAAGGGCGGCGGTAAGGAGATACCCCTCGTCCAAGGTAAGGAGCAGTGGCTGCGCTTTGCTGGAGCAGCTGTGAAGAAGAGATACCCCATGGCCAAGGTAAGAGACACCCAAGTAAAATGGTAGGTGTTGCAAGAGGGCATCAGAGGGCAGACACACTGAAACCATACTCACAGAAAACTAGTCAATCCAATCACACTAGGACCACAGCCTTGTCTAACTCAATGAAACTAAGCCATGCCTGCGGGGCAACCCAGGGCGGGCGGGTCATGGTGGAGAGGTCTGACAGAACGTGGTCCACTGGAGAAGGGAATGGCAAACCACTTCAGTATTCTTGCCTTGAGAACCCCATGAACAGTATGAAAAGGCAAAATGATAGGATACTGAAAGAGGAACTCCCCAGGTCAGTAGGTGCCCAATATGCTACAGGAGATCAGTGGAGAAATAACTCCAGAAAGAATGAAGGGATGGAGCCAAAGCAAAAACAATACCCAGTTGTGGATGTGACTGGTGATAGAAGCAAGGTCTGATGCTGTAAAGAGTAATACCACACAGGAACCTGGAATGTCAGGTCCATGAATAGGCAAATTGGAAGTGGTCAAACAAGAGATGGCAAGAGTGAACATCGACATTCTAGGAATCAGCGAACTAAAATGGACTGGAATAGGTGAATTTAACTCAGATGACCAATATATCTACTACTGCGGGCAGGAATCCCCCAGAAGAAATGGGGTAGCCATCATGGTCAACAAAAAAGTCCGAAATGCAGTACTTGGATGCAGTCTCACAAATGACAGAATGATCTCTGTTCGTCTCCAAGGCAAACCATTCAGTATCACAGTAATCCAAGTCTATGCCCCAACCAGTAACGCTGAAGAAGCTGAAGTTAAACGGTTCTATGAAGACCTACAAGACCTTTTAGAACTAACACCTAAAAAAGATGTCCTTTTCATTATAGGGGACTGGAAGGCAAAAGTAGGAAGTCAAGAAACACCTGGAGTAATAGGGAAATTTGGCCTTGGAATGTGGAATGAAGGAGGGCAAAGACTAATAGAGTTTTGCCAAGAAAATGCACTGGTCATAGCAAATACCCTCTTCCAACAACACAAGAGAAGACTCTACACATGGACATTACCAGATGGTCAACACCGAAATCAGACTGATTATATTCTTTGCAGCCAAAGATGGAGAAGCTCTATACAGTCAACAAAAACTAGACCAGGAGCTGACTGTGGCTCAGATCATGAACTCCTTATTACCAAAATTCAGACTGAAATTGAAGAAAGTAGGGAAAACCACTAGGTCATTCAGGCATGACCTAAATCAAATCCCTTATGATTATACAGTGGAAGTAAGAAACAGATTTAAGGGCCTAGATCTGATAGGTACGAGTGCCTGATAACTATGGAATGAGGTTCATGACATTGTCCAGGAGACAGGGATCAAGACCATCCCCATGGAAAAGAAATGTGAAAAAGCAAAATGGGTGTCTGAGGAGGCCTTACAAATAGCTGTGAAAAGAAGAGAAGCAAAAAGCAAAGGAGAAAAGGAAAGATATAAGCATCTGAATGCAGAGTTCCAAAGAATAGCAAGAAGAGATAAGAAAGCGTTCCTCAGTGATCAATGCACAGAAATAGAGAAAAACAGCAGAATGGGAAAGACTAGAGATCTCTTCAAGAAAATCAGAGACACCAAGGGAACATTTCATGCAAAGATGGGCTCGATAAAGGGCAAAAATGGTATGGACCTAAAAGAAGCAGAAGATATTAAGAAGAGGTGGCAAGAATACACAGAAGAACTGTACAAAAAAGAGCTTCATGACCCGGATAATCACAATGGTGTGATCACTCTTCTAGAGCCAGACATCCTGGAATGTGAAGTCAAGTGGGTCTTAGAAAGCATCACTATGAACAAAGCTAGTGGAGGTTATGAAATTCCAGTTGAGCTGTTTCAAATCCTGAAAGATGATGCTGTGAAAGTGCTGCACTCAATATGCCAGCAAATTTGGAAAACTCAGCAGTGGCCACAGGACTGGAAAAGGTCAGTTTTCATTCCAATCCCAAAGAAAGGCAATGCCAAAGAATGTTCAAACTACCGCACAATTGCACTCATCTCACACGCTAGTAAAGTAATGCTCAAAATTCTCCAAGCTAGGCTTCAGCAATATGTGAACTGTGAACTTCCAGATGTTCAAGTTGGTTTTAGAAAAGGCAGAGGAACCAGAGATCAAATTGCCAACATCCGCTAGATCATGGAAAAAGCAAGAGAATTCCAGAAAAACATCTATTTCTGTTTTATTGACTATGTCAAAGCCTTTGACTGTGTGGATCACAATAAACTGTGGAAAATTCTGAAAGAGATGGGAATACCAGACCACCTGACCTGCCTCTTGAGAAACCTATATGCAGGTCAGGAAGCAACAGTTAGAACTGGACATGGGACAACAGACTGGTTCCAAATAGGAAAGGGAGTACGTCAAGGCTGTATATTGTCACCCTGCTTATTTAACTTATATGCAGAGTACATCACGAGAAACGCTGGACTGGAAGAAGCACAAGCTGGAATCAAGATTGCCGGGAGAAATATCAATAACCTCAGACATGCAGATGACACCACCCTTATGGCAGAAAGTGAAGAGGAACTAAAAAGCCTCTTGATGAAAGTGAAAGAGGAGAGTGAAAAAGTTGGCTTAAAGCTCAACATTCAGGAAACAAACATCATGGCATCTGGTCCCATCACTTCATGGCAAATAGATGAGGAAACAGTGGAAACAGTGGCAGACTTTATTTTGGGGGGCTCCAAAATCACTGCAGATGGTGATTGCAGCCATGAAATTAAAAGATGCTTACTCCTTGGAAGAAAAGTTATGACCAACCTAGATAGCATATTCAAAAGCAGAGACATTGCTGACTAAGGTCTGTCTAGTCAAGGCTATGGTTTTTCCTGTGGTCATGTATGGATGTGAGAGTTGGACTGTGAAGAAGGCTAAGCGCTGAAGAATTGATGCTTTTGAACTGTGGTGTTGGAGAAGACTCTTGAGAGTCCCTTGAACTGCAAGAAGACCCAACCAGTCCATTCTGAAGGAGATCAGGCCTGGGATTTCTTTGGAAGGAATGATGCTGAAGCTGAAACTCCAGTACTTTGGCCACCTCATGTGAAGAGTTGTCTCATTGGAAAAGACTTTGATGCTGGGAGGCATTGGGGGCAGGAGAAGGGGACAACTGAGGATGAGATGGCTGGATGGCATCACTGACTCGATGGACATGAGTCTGAGTGAACTTCGGGAGTTGGTGATGGACAGGGAGGCCTGGTGTGCTGTGATTCATGGGGTCGCAAAGAGTTGGACACGATTGAGCGACTGAACTGAACTGAATAATTAATAAAGCCCTGTGGAGGGCAGGCAAAGAGCAGCTGAGGAGCAGGATCACAGGCTAAGAAGACAGGCAGCACTGCCCAGTTTTCCAGTTTCCCTCTGGACAGGACCTCTGCATAGGAGGTGTGAGTGAAGTCACAGAGCTGCCTGGCACTCGAAGCACTCCCCAGCATGCTTGCCAGCTTCTTGCGGGACAGGCTTGCCAACTTGGAGATGTTCTTCACATGGTTCATCAAGGAGTGACAGTTTTTGGCTTTTATCTCTGGCATTTTTAACAAGATGTTGTGGGCACCAGGGTTATACTTCTCTGCTTCAGGGAGGGTCTTGGAATTGGCGGTCACAGTCGATTAACACCTAGCTCAGTGGTTTGGGGGCTTCCCTGGTGGCTCAGGTGGTAAAGAATCTGCCTGCAACGCAGGAGACCTGAGTTCAGTCCCTGGGTCGGAAGATATTCTGGAGAACAGACTGGGTACCCACTGCAGGATGCTTGTCTGGCGAAGTCCATGGACAGAGGAGCCTGGTGGGCTCCAGGGAGTCCATGGAGTTGCAAAGAGTCAGACAGAACTGAGCCAATTCACTTTTCAGTGTTTTTTGGCCCAGAAGCAGAACCACTCACTGTTGGGCACTGTGTGGGGAGGGGCAGGGCAGGAATGGACACTTAGAAACTTACAAAGGAGTTTGTCCAAAAGCATAAGGCAGGGGGAAGAGAAAGGAAGGGTTACAGCCTAAAAAGCTGTAAGCCCCCCGGGGGATTCTGAAACTCTTTGACATTGAGAATGACTGCTTTAGATAGTTTAAAGGAGATGGCTTTATAGGGAGTTGGTGGAAGGGCCACTATTTTCTATTAAAACCATCTATTGTTATCTATCCATGGGCACTTTTCTTCCGGTAACAAACTTAAGTCTCTTCCTGCTTTCATTTGGTCAAGAGAAAGGTACCAGAATTCATTAGATAATGGGTCAGATTCACAGAATTACTTTTCAAAAGTACTTTCCAGCTGGTTTTGAAAGGATTTGTGGTGCTGACTTGGCCATTCCAGGTTACTAAACAGCATAGATGCTCCCTAAAAAAATAGTCCTGTAATGCCCCCAAAGTACCTGTCTTCTCTAGTCTCATGACCGCAAACTCTGAGGACGATTAATAATTGGGATTATGTCTGTAGCGTACATCTTTCTTACACTAGAAAAATGTAGACTATAGGCTTCACCAAGCTCAACAGTGCTGTCATCTTATAGGCAGATATTCTGGCCCACTAGAGGAACTCTTAATGCTACACATATCCACACATCTAGTATACAGCTCAGTTCCAAGGATTTATTTAAGAAAAAAGTGAATTTTTTTCTGAAAAATTTTCAGAAACATAATATTTGTCTATCTCTGTATATCAGGATTCTAACACTCAAATGAAAATATACTTTGGAGGATGTGAATGAGTGTATCAGGCCAGGATGAAGAGTGGGTAGGAGGCTTCATGACAAAATAGAACGTGCAGTTATTATCTAAAGGCTTTCAAAAGTTTTAAAAACACTGCACAGGCTTAATAAAATTAACCTGAATTCTGATTCAAGAGCCCCTTTCTGTTCTAGACACATAGAAATACTGTACAAAATTTAACATTAAAACATTAATTAAATAAAGTGATAAATCAAGAGATGGTGAGTATAAAAGAGAAGTTGAGAATTCTGGAAGATAAAAATTCTAGCCACAAGTTTCAGTTCTCTGCTGTAGACCAAGCCCTCTGAACCTCATGCATATTTGTAAACAAAATATTATGAAAAGAAGCATGTCCAAAAGCATATATCCCAGGACTCTGATGATGACAAGTCATGGTAATGACATTATATTAGACAATTGTATTTGCCTTGTTAGATATAAACAGAATTTCCTATTCCACGATAAGAAGGAAATAGAAGACACTTATACGACTGAAAACCATACAAGTAATTTTCCCTCTGCCACTCTGGCCACCCTTAGTACAGCTAATGAGGAAACAATACGCAGGAGGCTGAGTCTCTGGTTTCTCTGCAGGAGCAACTTTCTGCCCCCGCAACTCTATTCTAGACAACTCTGGAGGGATCAAGAGCTCATCGAGGTATTTATACTGAGGAGCTCAACCCATGACAGAGTCCAAAGAGTATGCCTGCATGCTCACCCGGGTGCCTTCTCTTATACCAGCTTTGAGTGAAAGAGGAGTGGTTCAGGCCCTTTCTTAGGCTCCAACAGAGGGCCACGAACATCAATCAGGTCAGTTCAGGGGGCCCACTCAGGATGGCTCAGAAGTCTCAGCTTCTGTCAGTAGAAGAGCCACAACTCTCAGCAAGACTGCACTGCACCGCTGCTCACAGACCGACTCTGGTGAGCCAACTCTCTTCTTAAAGCAGCGCTCATTCCGCTTTTACAGGTTTAAGGATTTACCTTGAACGCTTACTGGGCCATAGATTCCAGTGATGCTGACTGGGTAGGTCTGAGGTGCGACCTGGGCAATCTCCATTTTTAATTAAGGATCTCAGGTGAATTTCACACAGATGCTTTCCAGACTTCATATCATGAAACACTGCATTAGAGCATTCCAATGGGGAGGAGGAAGTACAACCCCAGAACACAGGTCAGGAGAGTCCCAGGCCCAAAGATTAGCCTGGGATTATCCCACTGGACTGCCTTCTCTATTTGAGAAACAAGAAACTTCTCTCCTCTGAGGAGACCCTGCTGCTAAAACACAGCTCTGTGCAATTAAGGAAGCCCTGCTTCAGTTACAGTCAGCTTCTCCATTGCTTAGTATCACCAGTCCATTGGCAGGGCTCCCTGGGAAACTCCTTACGTTCCAGAACTCGGATGATGACGAGCCACAGAATCATCACCACTCACACACATTTTAGCCAGTATGATCAGTATGTACCATGGGACCTAGAGAACTGAGGATAATTATGTTTTGGCAATATGTAAACCTGTTTGCCAAAGCTGACTTGACTGATCAGTAAAGTGAAAGTGAAAGTGAAGTCGCTCAGTTGTGTCCGACTCTGCAACCCGTGGACTGTAGCCCACCAAGCTCCTCCGTCCATGGGATTCTCCAGGCAAGAATACTGGAGTGGGTTGCCATGTCCTTCTCCAGGGGATCTTCCCGACCCAGGGATCGAACCCAGGTCTCCCACTTTGCAGGCAGACGCTTTATCCTCTGCGCCACCAGGGAAGGCCAGTAAAAGCAGACCCAAATCTTCTTTCCAACATATAAGAAATCCTCCCAAATAAAACTGATTGATAGGATTTTGTAAGTGTTGCAAAGGCATCTAAGGGAAAATAAACAAACACCATCAACAAAAGAGACCAAGAGGCACTTTTGTAACTAAAATATGCCAATTATTGCTAGCGAAGGAATCAATAAAAATGATAAAGGGTGAGCAGATGAGCATCTGAGCTTCTTCCTTGTTTTGCTAAGGATACGTATCCACCACGTGGCAGCTGGCAAACATGAAATATTCAATCAGAAACGAAATGGAGACAATGTGCCCTTAGAGGTAAGTGGAATGCAGGGGCAGGTTATCCTGTTGGTGAGCCTGTCTGCCCTCCCTGCATCTCAGCTTGGGTTGTGAAGCAACAGGAAGATGAACAGGAGGACCTGTCACCCTCAAAGCTGGTTTGGCAGACAGACAGCACAGACTCAGGCAGCTATGGCGTCTCCAGTTAATTTGTGACTGCACAGGACAAATGGAAATCTCAGGTTGTCACTGACATCTGATGGGAATCCTGTCTGCAGGGGACAGTTGTCAAGAACATCTCACGAGAGAGCCCTAAAATGAATCCAAACTCTCAGCCCCACATAACAGCACATGGAAAAGTGTGTGGGGGGGAGATCAGAGTAATTCCACTGGTAGTCAGGGGCAAGTCTGGAAAGATGGGTCAAGAAAATAATGAATGAGGCAAGCCAATGCTTGGGAACCTGGATGTATTCAGATCTCTGAAGAGTCCGGCCTTGAACTGACTGGTTACAGATCTCCTTTAAGGGACTCGTTTTACTAATGTTTATTCCCAGAAAAACAGGCCCAACTTAACCTCATCCCCCTTCCCTCAAACTTGCACCTTCATAGCACCTTGACAGCAATGCTTTTCAGCACTTTTTACACTGTGTTTTTATATTTGTTATATGGGCCATACTTCACGTCTGTATCCTCTGTACCATGACTGGCCATTGGAGAAGTTAAACAAAAAGAGTTCATATTGAACTTCCTGATGTTCAAGCTGGTTTTTGAAAAGGCAGAGGAACCAGAGATCAAATTGCCAACATCCGCTAGATCACCAAAAAAGCAAGAGAGTTCCAGAAAAACATCTGTTTCTGCTTTATTGACTATGCCAAAGCCTTTGACTCTGTGGATCACAATAAACCGTGGAAAATTCTGAAAGAGATGGAAATACCACACCACCTAACCTGCCTCTTGAGAAATCTGTATGCAGGCCAGGAAGCAACAGTTAGAACTGGACATGGAACAATAGACTGGTTCCAAATAGGAAAAGGAGTACGTCAAGGCTGTATATTGTCACCCTGCTTATTTAACTTATATGCAGAGTACATCATGAAAAACGCTGGACTGGAAGAAACACAAGCTGGAATCAAGATTGCCGGGAGAAATATCAATAACCTCAGACATGCAGATGACACCACCCTTATGGCAGAAAGTGAAGAGGAACTAAAAAGCCTCTTGATGAAAGTGAAAGAGGAGAGTGAAAAGTTGGCTTAAAGCTCAACATTCAGAAAACAAACATCATGGCATCCAGTCCCATCACTCCATGGGAAATAGATGGGGAAACAGTGGAAACAGTGTCAGACTTCATTTTGGGGGGCTCCAAAATCACTGCAGATGGTGATTGCAGCCATGATATTAAAAGATGCTTACTCCTTGGAAGAAAAGTTATGACCAACCTAGATAGCATATTCAAAAGCAGAGACATTACTTTGCCAACAAAAGTCTGTCTAGTCAAGGCTATGGTTTTTCCTGTGGTCATGTATGGATGTGAGAGTTGGACTGTGAAGAAGGCTGAGCGCCGAAGAATTGATGCATTTGAACTGTGGTGTTGGAGAAGACTCTTGAGAGTCCCTTGGACTGCAAGGAGATCCAACCAGTCTATTCTGAAGGAGATCAACCCTGGGATTTCTTTGGAAGGAATGATGCTAAAGCTGAAGCTCCAGTACTTTGGCCACCTCATGTGAAGAGTTGACTCATTGGAAAAGACTTTGATGCTGGGAGGGATTGGGGGCAGGAGGAGAAGGGGACGACCGAGGATGAGATGGCTGGATGGCATCACTGACTCGATGCACGGGAGTCTGAGTGAACTCCGAAAGTTGGTGATGGACAGGGAGGCCTGGCGTGCTGTGATTCATGGGGTCGCAAAGAGTCGGACAAGACTGAGCGACTGAACTGAACTGAAATGAACTGATGGATCTTTTTCAATTACCTAATCTTTAGCTAATGGACAAACAGATATTAAGCTGTAAATACTCATACAGCTTAGAGAACAAAAACGAATATTGTTTTACCTTTTCTGTCTACCTAGTGTAAATCTCTACACTAACGCAACAGTATCTTAGGGCTCTGTTCAAATTGAGAGAAAAAAAAGATCTTCTTTTTCAATTCAACAAACACTTATCGAGCAGTTAGTATGCAGAAGGCACCATGGAAGATGCAGTGGTCGTCCAAAGATGTGGATCTTGTCTTCAAAGGGCTCACAGTAGAATAAAAATCTGCTATTCTAACAAAAGTAACCATAGCCAAATGAGACGATATAGTCAAACGAGACTTCAGTGTGCGTTAACTTCACCCACTACAGCTCACTTTTTAGGAAGTATTTTATGGAGAGCTGTTAAACATGTCCTGAGAAATAACACAGGGCAGTGGTTAAAAGATCAGGCTCTTGCTCTCTTAATCTGTAAAGTAGGCATGATAAGGGTGTCTGCCTCCTCCCTTTCTCATCATCAGATCATCTAAAGTGCTTGACATATACCTAGAACACAGTAATTGTCAATAAGTGTAGTTACAACTATTAATGCTGATTTTTTTTTTTTTTTTTTTTTGCTGTTTAGTCAGTAAGTCGTGTCCGACTCTTTTGTGACCCCGTGGACTGTAGCCTGCCAGGCTCCTCCGTCCATGGGATTCCCCAGGCAAGAATACTGCAGTGGTTTGCCATTTCCTTCTCCAGGGGACCTTTCCAACCCCGAGACAGAACCCACATCTTCTGCTTGGCAGGCGGAATCTTAACCACTGAGCCAAAACGCTGATCTAATACAGATTGTGTTGATCTGTTTGTTTTCTGAAACCGATTCAAGTCACTTGCTAATAATTTATTATTATTGCCTAATGTGAACAGGAGGGTACAAGGCTAACAATGTCACTTTAGCAATAGGATTACACATAGCCTCCACCCAAAACGTCAAGGTTCAAATATATGTATGGACTTGCTCAGAAATCAACCTGTCTTAAGAGATGCTGTAAAGGACCCTTAAAGACTGGAAACAATGGGACTGAGTAATTATATTTATGGCTTTCCATAAAAATAGTGTATCGATTGATCTTAACCATGGCGGGGGTGGGGGGTAGCATCCAGTGAAGGGGTATTTTAAAATGTGTGCATGACAGCGTTTTTGTCATGCTCTGGCATTTAGTGGAAACAAGAGAGCCCTGCTCAATTAAGAACTGTCAACCCAAATGCCATTAGTTCTCTGTTGAGAAACACTGGGTAACTGACAGTTTTTAGTTAAAAGCTATTCACAGAGAAAAAAATAAAACACAACTGTTTGTGAAGACCCACTGTACTTTCTCAGTATCAGTTCAGTTCAGTTGCTCAGTCGCTCAGTCGTGTCTGACTCTTTGCGACCCCATGAATCGCAGCACACCAGGCCTCCCTGTCCATCACCAACTCCCAGAGTTCACTCAGACTCACGTCCATCAAGTCAGTGATGCCATCCAGCCATCTCATCCTCGGTCGTCCCCTTCTCCTCCTGCCCCCAATCCCTCCCAGCATCAGAGTCTTTTCCAATGAGTCAACTTTTTGCATGAGGTGACTGAAGTACTGGAGTTTCAGCTTTAGCATCATTCCTTCCAAAGAAATCCCAGGGCTGATCTCCTTCAGAATAGACTGGTTGGATCTCCTTGCAGTCCAAGGGACTCTCCAGAGTCTTCTCCAACACCACAGTTCAAAAGCATCAATTCTTTGGTGCTCAGCCTTCTTCACAGTCCAACTCTCACATCCATACATGACCACAGGAAAAACCATAGCCTTGACTAGACGGACCTTAGTCGGCAAAGTAATGTCTTTGCTTTTGAATATGCTATCTAGGTTGGTCATAACTTTTCTTCCAAGGAGTAAGCGTCTTTTAATTTCATGGCTGCAATCACCATCTGCAGTGATTTTGGAGCCCCCAAAAATGAAGTCTGACACTGTTTCCACTGTTTCCCCATCTATTTGCCATGAAGTGATGGGACCAGATGCCACGATCCTTGTTTTCTGAATGTTGAGCTTTAAGCCAACTTTTTCACTCTCCACATTCACTTTCATCAAGAGGCTTTTTAGTTCCTCTTCACTTTCTGCCATAAGGGTGGTGTCGTCTGCATGTCTGAGGTTATTGATATTTCTCCCAGCAACCTTGATTCCAGCTTGTGTTTCTTCCAGACCAGCGTTTCTCATGATATACTCTGCATATAAGTTAAATAAGTAGGGTGACAATATACAGCCTTGACGTACTCCTTTTCCTATTTGGAACCAGTCTATTGTTCCATGTCCAGTGGTAACTGTTGCTTCCTGACCTGCATACAGATTTCTCAAGAGGCAGGTCAGGTGGTCTGGTATTCCCATCAATTCAATATATAAAAAACTACAGGATAAAATAGCTCCTTATGAGGCCAGACACACTGATGCTAAAACACATATCCCAGATTCAAACAGTCTCCAAATGAGGGCACTGTGAGGTAAAGAGAAGAGACAAAGATATCTATGTACACAAGAGAACATGGGTTGTGGGCTTTTTATTTAAATAGGACTGAATGATTAAGTGGTTCATATTGTGGGAAACGTAAATACTTCCAGCTAAGAAGTAGTGATGCCTTACAGATAGTTGTTATTATAAACAATGAATAGCAACACAAATATTTGGGTGACTTTATGAACTGAATTCAAATTAACTTCCCATGTTACCCTAAATCTTTTCAAATGATCAGTTTACTTGTTCTCTTTTAAACCTTCATTGCTGAGAGAAGAATTATACTCAGCCAGTTCATGGACAATCAAGAAACCTAACTGACCACTAATAAACTCCTCTCCACACTGAGAATCTTCTCTCAAAGCATCAGAACTGAAATAGACACTGTTTATACTTGAGGGCACTGCTTCGTAAACACATCAAGCAGTCTGCAAAGTTCACTTTTTTTTTTTTCAAACAGTCACAAGGGTTCTTGCTGCCTGTACCAGGATTCCCGCTCTATCCTCACTGCTATTGGCCAGCTACCCCTTTTCCAAGTCGGCAGATGTAGCCTTGGCTAGTCTAGCATGATTTTGCTAAATGTCACTATTCTGTTTTAATCTTACACAGGCAGCAATCTCTTCCCCACCCCATTCCCAGCAATACATATCCTTTAGATACTGAAAAATCAGTGTGCAAAAGTTAAATTCAGTTTCCACAAACAACATGTCAGGAAGAGGCACTCTTCATTACAAAATAAACTTGCCAGCTTTAAACAGCAGGTGCCACTCCTTATTGACCCTCCCTGCAATGCAGAGGTTTTCCCTCTCGAAAACATCTCATATAACAAGAACTTTCCAGAACTGCCAATTAGGCACTCCCATTCCTCTGATGTAGGTACAGGTGGATTCCCCAGGGGACTAGTCAGAGGTCCCAAGGTCCCACCCTTGGAGGACGCTTCTTAAACTCTCAGCCTCCTTTTCTCAAGCTGTAAAATGGGAACAAAGAACCAGTCCGGTACGCGTTTATAACTGAGGCACGGGGCCACCCTAACAGCGCAGCAGAGACTGTCAAATCTCCAGGAAAACATTTTGCATTCTTGAAAGACAGGTACTAAACACCGCTCTTTGTGATGTCATCCGACCACAGCCTCAGGTTGTGTTCAAGGAAACAGAACCAAAATAAGTCACAACATCGGCCACGCCACACCCAGCATGTTATTAGGTACACGGAGAGGTTCAGTTCAGTCGCTCAGTTGTGTCGGACTCTTTGCGACCCCATGAAATCGCAGCACGCCAGGCCTCCCTGTCCATCACCAACTCCTGGAGATGTTACACACAGTGAAGTCATTCTCTAAAACGGAGGTCACCACGGCGGAGGGGGCAGGGCGCGGGGAGAAGACGCGGTGTAATCCTAAAGATCACAGGGCCAAACCGAATCCACAGAGCTGCTGCTCTTTCTCTTTTGTCTTTCAGCATTTTTTCCAGGTCACACAAATCCCTGGTTTTGGAACTCTACCCTGTACGATCACCAGATTCATTCCCAGTCCAGCAGCCAGCCACTGCGGCACCGACAGAGAGGAGGGGTCGGCAAGTAACACAAGGGAGCTTAGAACCCACTGGAAGGAGATGGATCTTAAAGGTCAAGGGACTGGTTGAGGCGCACGTCCAGGCGCTGGGAGCCCGCCGGCCCGGGAAGCCGCCGCAGCCTCGGGGACAAGCGGCCGAAATCAGTACTCACTCTGCGTTCGGCTTCGGGGCCCTGGAGACTTCAGCCGGGCTTGCGGGACGTTTGCATTCCCGATTGCGCTTGGCCCCCGCGGTTTCCGTTTGCAGCCGCAGCCGAGCGCTCGGAGAGGGACGCGGCGGGGCGGTCCCGAGACGCGCGACGCAGGCCGCTCCCCGCCCTCCTCTGCCCGCCCCGGGCAGCACCTCCCCCGGAGCCCCGCGCGGTTCGTGGAGGGGGCGATGCCCGCTCTGACTGCGGGGCTGGCATCCTCCGGGCTGGCTAACAAAACAACGCGAGGCAGGTCACCCGCTGATGGCATTGGTCTACCGCTCCAAGGGTGTCTCTGTGCGAATACACGCCCCCAAATGTCGCTTTTAAAACTACGGAGTAAATTAACATTTTACATCCCATAACAGATTTTGCTTTCTAAAGAATGGTTTAACAGAACCAAAATTCTACTGAATTACTGTACATTATACATTATGACTAAACATTTCAAAATAAGAATGGATTTTAAGCCACTGAATAAAATAAGAATGCTGAATTCATACTGCCATAAATAAATGTTTTTATATATCCTCAACTAATTCATGGGCAATCAAGAAACTTAACCGATCACTAATAAATTCCTCTCCGCCCTGAGAATCTTCTCTCAAAGCATGCGAACTGAAACACAGACAGCATTGGCCACCTACTCCTTTTTCTGTTGGTCAGCTACCCCTTCTCCATCAGCCGGCAGATGTAGCCTTGGCTAGTCTGGAATGATTTTGCTAAATGTCACTATTTTGTTTTAATCTTACACAGATAGTAATCCCTCCCCACCGAATTCCCACCAATAAATATCCTTTAGTTTCTGAGGAGAGATAAGAAAATGCTTTTCCTTATAGAAGAATACATTTGCACTTGAAGTTGCTCAGTCGTGTCTGACTTTTTGCGACCCATAGATTGTAGCCTGCTAGGCTCCTCCATCCATAGGATTTTCCAGGCAAGAGTACTGGAGTGGGTTGCCATTTCCTTCTCCAGAGGATGTTCCCGACCCAGGGATCGAACCTGGGTCTTCCACATTGGAGGCAGATGCTTTACCGTCTGAGCCACCTGGGAAGTCAATAGAAGAATTCTAACTAATAAATATAAAATAAGTGATTGGGGTTAGGGAAAACACTTATAAAATTTTAAAGAAATATGGGAAGCCAGTTTTCCCCCAAAGCCATAAATCGGTTACAATAAAGGCTCTAGACAGGGAGCTGGGGGTGTGAGTGGAGGAGGTAGTGGCAGTGGGTAGTTAAGGACCAGAAATTCAGGCCTCACTAGTGACAGCTGAGCAGTGACTCACTCCGTGTCCAGCCAAGGCAGAGGTGATGGCCAGCAGGGGTTCAGAAGAGTGTTCATCTGGGCAGGCTGGTACCCACATCCACCCAGCAATCAAAGCAGGCGGGGTCCCCACTGACTTCTCCTGCAAGGTGTTCCCCACAGCCACCTTACTTATTATCATTTTTCATTTACTTCTGTTAAACAAAGGTGGTGAAAGAAAAGCCCTTCCAACTCTAATATTCTATAATTCCCCGAGAAGAAGATCCCATCCTCATAATTCTTCTAGATGAAAATGTAGCTTAAATTCCTTTTTGGCTCATGGTCAGTATGTTCTCTGCTTTTTTGTTTCTTCACTTTCACTTTTTTACTCTCATGCATTGGAGAAGGAAATGGCAACCCACTCCAGTGTTCTTGCCTGGAGAATACCAGGGACGGGGGAGCCTGGTGGACTGCCGTCTCTGGGGTCACACAGAGTCGGACACGACTGAAGCAACTTAGCAGCAGCAGCAACCTCAGCCTATCAGTGACATTTCAAACAACCAACATGACTTACTTGAGCTGCTTTTCAAGAGGGATGAGCCCTGAGTCCCACAGCTCCAGGGCTAGGCAGCATATCTCTCTCAGTGAAGGTGAGTATATCTGAGCTCTTCAAGGGTACAGATTACTAATTACATGGTTATGAAATAAAACTTTCAAAGATGCTTATCCTGCAGGACAGATAGAAAGGGACTCTTTTCCTTGGAGATGAAGAGGGACGGTATTGCTCCCAGATAAGCTGTGTCTATTCTAGCCCCTATTCTAGTCCTTTCTTCCAGCGTGGCCCCCACATCACCCGCCTCTGAAAAACTGGAGGGTATTTATCAAATAAAGAAAATCCGGGCCCTTACCCCCTTATGAGGAATCAGGTTTTTGTGGCTTGGAACCTGAGAATCTGCATTTTAACCAGATTATCTTCAGTTTAGGTAATCTAAGATACAAGTAATCTAAATTACCCACATTCAGCACAATTCAGCATCTCTGCAGCTCAAAATGCAGTTGCCAAACCACCAGCAGCAACTGGGAGCTTGTTAGAAAAGCAGAAAGAATCTCAGTCTCACCACAACTTCCTGAGTCAGAATCTGCATTTTAATAAAAAGCTCACTGACTGAATATGCACATTAAAATGATACTCCTCCATCCATGGGATTTTCTAGGCAAGAGTACTGGAGTGGGTTCCCATTTCCTTCTCCAGGGAATCTTCCCGACCCAGGGATTGAACCCGGGTCTCCTGCATTGTAGACAGACGCTTTAACCTCTGAGCCACCAGGGAAGGCCTAAAATGATACTGCTCTGAATCTTGTTTCCCAAACCTCGGTTATTTGTGTATGTGTGTTATTGTCATTCAATCATGTCCAACTCATTGCAACCCCACGAATTGTAGCCCACCAGGTTCCTCTGTCCATGGGGTTCTCCAAGCAAGAACACTGGAGTGGGCTACCATTCCCTTCTCCAAGGGATTTTCCCAACCCAGGGACTGAACCTGGGTCTCCTGCATTGCAGGCAGATTCTTTACCATCTAAGCCACTATTTTTTTTTAATCTGGCATAACTATATTTACTTAATATTTTAAAAACAGATTTACGCTTTAATCGTATCTAGCCTTGGCTTCCCTGGTGGCTCAGATGGTAAAGAGTCTACCTGCAGTGCAGGAGACCCAGGTTTGATCCCTCCATTGGGAAGATCCCTTGGAGAAGGAAATGGCAACCCACTCCACTATTCCTGCCTGGAAAATCCTATGGATGGAGGAGGCTGGTAGGTTACAGTCCGTAGGGTCGCAGAGTCAGACATGACTGAGTGACTTCACTTAGCCTTGTTTTAAGCAAAACTATCCAAGAGACCACAAGTTGGAATCAAGACTGCCGGGAGAGATATCAATAACCTCAGATATGCAGATGACAACACCCTTATGGCAGAAAGTGAAGAGGAACCAAAAGCCTCTTGATGAAAGTGAAAGAGGAGAGTGAAAAAGTTGGCTTAAAGCTCAACATTCAGAAAACAAACATCATGGCATCTGGTCCCATCACTTTCTGGGAAATAGATGGGGAAACAGTGGAAACAGTGTCAGACTTCATTTTTGGGGGCTCCAAAATCACTGCAGATGGTGACTGCAGCCATGAAATTAAAAGACGCTTACTCCTTGGAAGAAAAGTTATGACCAACCTAGATAGCATATTCAAAAGCAGAGACATTACTTTGCCGACTAAGGTCCATCTAGTCAAGGCTATGGTTTTCCCAGTAGTCATGTATGGATGTGAGAGTTGGACTATAAAAAAAGCTGAGTGCCGAAGAATTGATGCTTTTGAACTGTGGTGTTGGAGAAGACTCTTGAGAGTCCCTTGGACTGCAAGAAGATCCAACCAGTGCATCCTAAAGGAGATCAGTCCTGGGTGTACATTGAAAGGACTGATGCTAAAGCTGCAACTCCAATACTTTGGCCACCTCATGCGAAGATTTGAGTCATTGGAAAAGACTCTGATGCTGGGAGGGATTGGGGGCAGGAGGAGAAGGGGACGACCGAGGATGAGATGGCTGGATGGCATCACTGACTCGATGGACATGAGTCTGGGTGAACTTCGGGAGTTGGTGATGGACAGGGAGGCCTGGCGTGCTGTGATTCATGGGGTCACAAAGAGTCGCACAAGACTGAGTGACTGAACTGAACTGAACTGATCCAAGAGATCATGAGTTTGGAAGTTCTACTTTACTTTTTCTAGCACACTGAAACACATGCAGAACTATTGAAATAAAAAAGCTTTGCTTACTTAACAACATATAGAATCATCTCACCCACCACATGTGGTCCAAAGGTTCTGGGGGTGAGGCTGACACTGAACGCTGGGATGCCTGAGCGTTCAGTGTCAGCTGAACGTGAGTGTCCTGAGCAACCCACGGGATGCTGAGTTTATTCCCTGGCCCCTGCCCCTTATTCACATTATGCATGAGAAAAGTAGGGCTGTGCTGCCAAGGTTAACAGGTATTTATGGCAGAATCAGGACCAAAAGCACAGAAGGAATTCTCTGGTGGGTGCTTATTCCTGCACAGATCTTTTCCCCTCCAACTGGGAGCAAAGCTGTATGAAGGGTCTAATGTTGCTACATAACCTGTTGTTTGTTCTTGTTTAGTCACTCAGTCGTGTCTGACTCTTTTGTGACCCCATGGACAGTGGCCCAGCCAACCAGCTCCTCTGTCCCTGGGATTCCTGGCAAGAATACTGGAGTGGTAACCAGCGATTTTCCCCTTCAGTTCAATTAGGCAGTTCTCCTGTTTTCCTTTCCATGTAAATAGCTGGCAGCTGGCAATACATCTGAAAATCCTCATTATTGAAAGTCACTCAGTCGTGCCTGACTCTTGACGACCCCATGGACTATACAGGCCATGGAATTCTCCAGGCCAGATTACTGGAGTGGGTAGCCTTTCCCTTCTCCAGGGGCCCTTCCCAACCCAGGGATCGAACCCAGGCTTCCTGCATTGCAGGTAGATTCTTTACCAGTTGCGCCACCAGGGAAGCTCAGTCAATACAGTGTGAGCCTTCCCAGCCCCAGATTCCTCTGCAGCAGGGTTAAGGCACGTGACCCGCACTGGCCAATCAGCTGTGCCTCACACGAGTGAGCCCGGCAGTGAGCCCAGTGGAGGCACCGCCCTCTGGTAGGTCTGAGTTAGAAGGCCTTCCAGCCTTCAAGGCTGGCAGTGTCCACGTTCCCGGCATCCAGGCCTAAACGTGATGTGATAAGAGCTGAGCTGCAGTGGCCGCGAGAAGGAGCTGCCACAGGGAAGCAAGTGAAATAGATTCTTTCTGCTGGAGCCTTTTGGATTTCTCTAGGAGCTACCTGCTAGCCCTTACGAATCCCTCTAGCGTGAAGTCGTCAGAGTGGATTCCAATGGGAACTGATAACTTTACCCAGCACATCTTCTTATAGCCACAGTCTTCTGCAGAGACGTTCTTAATGCCAAGTTCAACCTCGCTTTCCTCACCAGAGTTAGTTGGTGGTTACAATAGAAGTTGCCTGAGACTCTTTCAGTAAAATACAACTGCATGACTGATTATGGATCCCAGCTATTTATTTAATAAGAATCTAATTTCTATAGCCTCATTAGACCTTATTATTAATTTATAAAAATTCAATTTTAAGCACTAACCACCTTAAAATAGTGATTTTGAATTAGAAATATCTATGCCACTTATGGCACCCCACTCCAGTACTCTTGCCTGGAAAATCCCATGGATGGAGGAGCCTGGTGGGCTGCAGTCCATGGGGTCGCTAAGTCGGACATGACTAAGTGAATTTGCTTTCATCTTTCATGCACTGGAGAAGGAAATGGCAGCCCACTCCAGTGTTCTTGCCTGGAGAATCCCAGGGACGGGGGAGCCTGGTGGGCTGCTGTCTATGGGGTTGCACAGAGTCGGACACGACTGAAGTGACTTAGCAATAGCAATGCCACTTAAGTGTTTTGGATCCTCCAAACCCAGGACTGTGTGGCAGAAATGATATTATTTGTACACATAATTACTGATTTTGTAAGAATTCTCATAAAACATTTCTGCAATACATGGTAACCAGTCTCTAATATATAGCTATATACAGCTTACATAAGCTTAAATACTGAATTTTTAATACAGACTAAGTTTTTCTTAATAATTGTAAAATTGTCACTTACTTTAACTTTTGAGTTGAATGTGTCCAGAATCAAGAAAACCAGAACTAATTCTCACTACCAATTGTATCTACTGTCATGTTATGTGTGGGGAGAATATCATTTGCCTGTGTGTTGTGATACTTTATTGTGTAATAAAAGGCTTCAAGGGGTCACAAACACTATTAAATGATGCATGGGAATGGTCATTTTTAAGTGATGATGATACTGAGGACTTTCAATCTGTTATCAAAAGACAAAGTTAAAAAACTAACAGTGTGTATATATATATATATAATGTATATGTATGCACATATCTAAGTATATATGTATATTACATATACATACATGTGTATGTATATGTGTGTGTGTGTGTATACATATATGTATATATGTACATATATAAGTGTATATATATATGTGTATATTTCTAATACTCTGTAAGAGTTAAAGATATAAAAAGGAAGGAATGAAGAATTAAATCCTGGAAAAACCAATATTCAGGAAATTGGTGAAGGAACTCCAGTCAGGAAACCACAGTGATATAGAACAATAGAAGAGTGGGATTGGAGAAGCCAAGGAGAGAATTACAAGTTTGCCAGTAAATACTAAATCAGTCACTGTGTGGCTAAATGTCTCTACCTCCCAGCTAAGCTCCCTCCCACAGCTTCCTGAGGCAGGGGCAAGGTTTGAGGAGAACTGCCAAATTCTTTATGAGAAGTCTACCTAGAAATGAGTGGATGATACTCCTGGGTAGAGAAAAGATGTAAAAGGGACTGCTTCTTACCACTAAATTCAAGGGGGAGGCGGGAAATAAAGGAAACAAAACAAAAATACCTAAGTGTGATTTTCCACGAGTACTGACCCTCCAAGAGTTTGAAGGAATGAAATGAATAAAGGCCCTTCCCAGGCAGGAGATCTGGACAGTGTACTGAAACTCCAAGAGTTTAGGTAACGACAACTCTGGAAACCACTTACAAATCGTTCACTAAAAATCTCCTCAGATTGAGGTCTGGCTAATGAAGCTTTGGCCACCTGATGCAAAGAACCGGTTTTTTCACTGGAAAAGACCCTGATGCTGGGAAAGATTGAAGGCGGGAGGAGAAGGGGACGACAGAGGATGAGATGTTTGGATAGCATCACCAACTTGATGGACGTGAGTTTGAGTGAACTCCAGGAGTTGGTGATGGGCAGGGAGGCCTGGCGTGCTGCAGTCCACGGGGTCACCAAGAGTCGGACACGATTGAGCGACTGAACTGATGAAGCTTCGAATTTTTAGAGGCATAATTTAAGTGCAAGTTAAATAAAAGTCATAATATTACAAAAGATAGGACATGTCCAGAAAATATATTTTAGTTGGAGACCTCCAAACGAGAGTTTGAGGACTAACAAGGGCAATGGCAGCAGAGATACCCTGGCAGCCTCTTCTCATGTCTCAGCTGGGTTTTAGTCTGGGTACTTATAAGGGGTTTGGACAGCAGCTGAGGCTCCAGGAGGCTCTAAAATATGAACCCTTCACCAAGCAAGCAACATACATGAGTGAGGAAGTCCACAGCCCTCCACAGGAGAGCTACCAGTTCCAGTGGAAAAAAAAATGCTTATTTTCAATAGTCATATAGGCAATCCTGAAACAGGTTAAGTCTGGATAATCCTGGACATACTGGAAGATCAGCAGCTGAAGTGGAAAGAGCATATCTACTTTATATATTGAAAACTGCTAGCTTAAACTGTAGTTACAGCTTATCTTGAAAGATGAAATTTCAGTGGTTTTTATAAGCTGCAAAATTTGGTAGTGTTATACTACCAAAGAAGGCTTGGTCAGACTTTAAAAGGTCCAGGATCTTTTGTGAACTGGAAGCCTGGGTTTGAACCCTACCTCCATCTCACTGGCTTTGTGATCTTGTTAAGGTTACTTAACCTCTCTGACCCCAGGTTTCCTCGAGTATAAAGGAATAATAATTATAAGGTTGTGACGGATTACATAAGAAAATTATACAGCACATTTAGCAAGAGCCTGCTATGCTTAATACTCATAAAGATAATTTGAATTATTTTCTGAAGAAGTAGAAAGACTGTATTTCATAGTATGTGCAAAAATCAAATATTTATAAACATTTAAAATAATGATTAACGTTTTTGGACACTTTTAGATGCCAGTAAGAATAATAAACAAATGTCTTTATTAGGTCTTAAGTCATCAAGTCCTTATTAAGAAATGTCATGCCTGTTGCTTTGTACCTCCCCCACCAGCCCAGAAATGATACCTTGTTTGATTTTCAGTGATATATTTGACAAGTTTACTTTCCCTACAAGTCCCACCCACTAGTGATACATCTGTAAAGTAGGTGTCTTTTCATGTCCAGGAAATAACTGACCTTGGTGACCGGGGCTTTTTCACCAGCTTGAGTTCTGGAGAGCTGACTGCTCCCAAGGCTTGTTGCTTTTTTCTGGAAAAAAAAAAAAGAAAGAAAATATTAGCTTCAGTGGGGGAAGATACCTTAACAATGTGGTCAAGCGCAAATTTTTCTATCAATACAAATATCTTTTCAAGCAAAATTCAGACTAATATACTCAATGCTAAGCACACAAAAAGTGAAACAAGTTTTTTATTTTTTATATCTTAGCCTGCTGCTAAGTCACTTCAGTCGTATACAACTCTGTGCAACCCCATAGACGGCAGCCCACCAAGCTTCCCCATCCCTGGGATTCTCCAAGCAAGAACACTGGAGTGGGTTGCCTTTTCCTTCTCCAATGCATGAAAGTGAAAAGTGAAAGTGAAATCGCTCAGTCGTGTCTGACTCCTAGAGACCCCACGGACTGCAGCCTACCAGGCTCCTCTGCCCATGGGATTCTCCAGGCAAAAGTACTGGAGTGGGGTGCCATTGCCTTCTCCTATGTTAGCCTGAAGACTATATAAATATTAAAAAGACAGAGTGCATTGAATAAATTGCAATTGTTCAATAGTCAGTGGTTTTGGAAAACTGCCAAATTCCTCACATGGGCAGGGGCCATTTTCCACCGCCACACATTCCCAGAACAGCATCACTCACTGGGACAGGGTGTGTTCTTTCTCTCTTACCCTGAGCACTGCAGAGCAGGCGTTAGCACAGCCTGCAGAGGGTGACTCAGCAGCAAGGATCAGAGATGCAATCCTATGTCTAAGAAACTTATCTTAGGGAAATAATAGTATAACAGCAAAAGTCTTTTTTTTCTTCACAGATATTCATCACAATATTCTGACTTCAAAAGGCAAAAAACAATATGGGTAATAATGAATGTTTACTGAGTTCTTTATTACCTATAGTGTTTTTTGAAGTTAGAATACGATGATGAATAATAATGAATGTTTATTGAGTTATTGGGCTTCCCTGATAGCTCAGCTGGTAAAGAATCCGCCTGCAATGCAGGAGACCCTGGTTCAATTCCTGGGTTGGGAAGATCCGCTGGAGAAGGGGTAGGCTGCCCACTCCAGTATTCTTGGGCTTCCCTTGTGCCTCAGTCAATCTAATCACACTGACTGACTGAGCCACAAGGGAAGCCCGAGACTCTGCACAAAGACATCACCAGATGGTCAACACCGAAATCAGATTGATTATATTCTTTGCAGCCAAAGATGGAGAAGCTCTATACAGTCAGCAAAAACAAGAGCAGGAGCTGACTGTGGCTCAGATCATGAACTTCTTATTACCAAATTCAGACTTAAATTGAAGAAAGTAGGGAAAACCACTAGATCATTCAGGTATGACCTAAATCAAATCCCTTATGATTATACAGTGGAAGTGAGAAATAGATTTAAGGGCCTAGATCTGATAGATAGAGTGCCTGATGAACTATGGAATGAGGTTCGTGATATTGTACAGGAGACAGGGATCAAGACCATCCCCATGGAAAAGAAATGCAAAAAAGCAAAATGGCTGTCTGAGGAGGCCTTACAAATAGCTGTGGAAAGAAGAGAAGCAAAAAGCAAAGGAGAAAAGGAAAGATATAAGCATCTGAATGCAGAGTTCCAAAGAATAGTAAGGAGAGATAAGAAAGCGTTCCTCAATGATCAATGCAAAGAAATAGAGGAAAAGAACAGAATGGGAAAGACTAGAGATCTCTTCAAGAAAATTAGAGACACCAAGGGAACATTTCATGCAAAGATGGGCTCGATAAAGGACAGAAATGGTATGGACCTAACAGAAGCAGAAGATATTAAGAAGAGGTGGCAAGAATACACAGAAGAACTGTACAAAAAAGATCTTCAAGACCAAGATAATCATGATGGTGTGATCACTCACCTAGAGCCAGACATCCTGGAATGTGAAGTCAAGTGGGCCTTAGAAAGCATCACTATGAACAAAGCTAGTGGAGGTGATGAAATTCCAGTTGAGCTATTTCAAATCCTGAAAGATGATGCTGTGAAAGTGTTGCACTCAATATGCCAGCAAATTTGGAAAAGTCAGCAGTGGTCACAGGACTGGAAAAGGTCAGTTTTCATTGCAATCCCAAAGAAAGGCAATGCCAAAGAATGCTCAAACTACCACACAATTGCACTCATCTCACATGCTAGTAAAGTAATGCTCAAAATTCTCCAAGCCAGGCTTCAGCAATACGTGAACCGTGAACTTCCAGATGTTCAAGTTGGTTTTAGAAAAGGCAGAGGAACCAGAGATCAAATTGCCAACATCCGCTGGATCATCAAAAAAGCAAGAGAGTTCCAGAAAAACATCTATCTTTGCTTCATTGACCACGCCAAAATCTTTGACTGTGTGGATCACAATAAACTGTGGAAAATTCTGAAAGAGATGGGAATACCAGACCACCTGACCTGCCTCTTGAGAAACCTATATGCAGGTCAGGAAGCAACAGTTAGAACTGGGCATGGAACAACAGACTGGTTCCAAATAGGAAAAGGAGTACGTCAAGGCTGTATATTGTCACCCTGCTTATTTAACTTATATGCAGAGTACATCATGAGAAACACTGGGCTGGAAGAAGCACAAGCTGGAATCAAGATTGCCGGGAGAAATATCAATAACCTCAGATATGCAGATGACACCACCCTTATGGCAGAAAGTGAAGAGGAACTCAAAAGCCTCTTGATGAAAGTTAAAGTGGAGAATGAAAAAGTTGGCTTAAAGCTCAACATTCAGAAAATGAAGATCATGGCATCTGGTCCCATCACTTCATGGGAAATAGATGGGGAAACAGTGGAAACAGTGTCAGACTTTAGTTTTTTGGGCTCCAAAATCACTGCAGATGGTGATTGCAGCCATGAAATTAAAAGACGCTTACTCCTTGGAAGGAAAGTTATGACCAACCTAGATAGCATATTGAAAAGCAGAGACATTACTTTGCCAACAAAGGTCCGTCTAGTCAAGGCTATGGTTTTTCCTGTGGTCATGTATGGATGTGAGAGTTGGACTGTGGAGAAAGCTGAGTGCCAAAGAATTGATGCTTTTGAAGTGTGGTGTTGGAGAAGAGTCTTGAGAGTCCCTTGGACTGCAAGGAGATTCAATCAGTCCATTCTGAAGGAGATCAGCCCTGGGATTTCTTTGGAGGGAATGATGCTAAAGCTGAAGCTCCAGTACTTTGGCCACCTCATGAGAAGAGTTGACTCATTGGAAAAGACTTTGCTGCTGGGAGGGATTGGGGGCAGGAGGAGAAGGGGACGACAGAGGATGAGATGGCTGGATGGCATCACGGACTCAATGGACGTGAGTCTGAGTGAACTCTGGGAGTTGGTGATGGACAGGGAGGCTTGGCGTGCTGCTATTCATGGGGTCACAAAGAGTCGGACATGACTGAGCGACTGAACTGAACTGAACTGAACTGTGGCTCAGCTGGTAAAGAATCTGCATGCAATGTGGGAGACCTGGGTTCAGTTCCTGGGCTGGGAGATCCCCTGGAGAAGGGAAAGGCTACCCACTCCACAAGGCCTTCCCTGCTAGCTCAGTTGGTAAAGAATCTGCCTGCAATGCAGGAGAACCCAGTTCAATTCCTGGGCTGGGAAGATCCCTGGAGAAGGGAAAGGCTACCCACTCCAGTATTCTGGCCTGGAGATTCCATGGACTGTATAGTCCATGGGGGTCTCGAAGAGTCAGACACAACTGAGTGACTTTCATTTCATTTTCACTGCACATTGAGTTCTTACCATGTATCAGGTAATTCTTCTATCAAAACAATTGAATTATAGATAATAATAAAATAATGCTCTAATGATACAATATATTACAGTACTATTGTAAGTGCTCTAAGCATCATCATGTGTAACGTGTATAACATCATATAACAGGTATAACATGATATAATATGTAACATGTATCATGTGTAACAAGTTAGTTAATTTTAAAATTACACAGTATAAAGCTATTACTATTGTTATCCCCATTTTATGGGTAAGGAGATGGAGGAATGGGGTGAGTATATAACTTGGCCGTGGTCACAGCTCGTAAAAAGCAACATGTCTATTTCAGACCTTATTCTCTCACCTACCTACACTGCCTCCCACATAAGAGGTCATGCTATGAACAGGTATAGGATGAAATGTCATGTGGTTGTTTAAAGATCATGTTTAGAAGAACACTGCATTAAGTGAAAATATTGAACTTGTATTTTACATAAAGAAAAGCCACATTATAAAGTAACATGTGTAGTATGATCTCTGAAGTTCATATGGGGTTATTTTCTGATAGTGGGGTTAAGAGTGCTTCCTTGTGTGTTTTTTTTTTTTTTGTATTTTCTTATATAACTACTGGGAGAAGGCAATGAGACTCCACTCCAGTACTCTTGCCTGGAAAATCCCATGGACGGAGGAGCCTGGTGGGCTGCAGTCCATGGGGTTGCTAAAAGTTGGACACGACTGAGCGACTTCACTTTCACTTTTTACTTTCATGCATTGGAGAAGGAAATGGCAACCCACTCCAGTGTTCTTGCCTGGAGAATCCCAGGGACGGTGGAGCCTCATGGGCTGCCGTCTATGTGGTTGCACAGAGTTGGACACGACTGAAGCGACTTAGCAGCAGCAGTGGCTTATAAATACTTAAGTGACAAAAGGATAATAAACAAGGCGGGAAGATGAAACATACAGTTGCTTTCTCCACAAGGACTTGATATCTTGTATCTTTTACTTATGAGTTTTACTTATGTATTTCAGAGAAGCAAGCATATAAAGTTTATAATGCAACATGGCAAGATTATGATCCAGTATCTATAAAACATGAAGCATGTACTATAAGCATTGAATACATAGGAGGGGTTATCATGCAGATTAGGTAATATATAACACTGTAAAGAGTTACATTTCCACTTACACACAACTTTGGACACTTTTTGAAAAATATATAATTGAGAAGAATTTGGTTGAATTCTTTAACATTTAGAAGATATTCAGCAAAATTTATATTGTTTAACTTTGTGAAACAGTCTGCCACAATTTGAGCTGAAGTTTGAGCTGAAGCCTTGTTTCCCTTCAGGGCAAATACTGTCTTAGCAAGCGGAAAAGATGAAACTCAGCTTACTGTCCTCAAAGTCCAATGGTTATGTGTCCACTGGTTGGCCATTCTCAGAGCCCTGTAGAGTGCCCACTGATCAACAGGGTGGACATGTTTTAATGGGTGTCTGAGGGTCTTCAGAGGCCTCTGCAGGGGCCCCAGGCTCCAAAGTATCACCTGTAAACTAAATAGTCTTTCCCAAGCATTCAAGCACTACCATCAACCAGAGGAAGAAAAAAATCCTAGATAAATGTGATAGAAATTAAAGAGGGCTTCCCTGGTGGCTCAGATGGTAAAGAATCTCCCTGCAATGCAGGAGACCTGGGTTTGATCCCTGGGTGAAGATCCCCTGGAGAAGGGAATGGCGACCAAGTCCAGTATTTTTGCCTGGAGAATACCAGGGACAGAGGAGCCAAGCAGGCTACAGTCCATGGAGTTGCAAAGGGGCGGGAATGTCTGAGGGACTAACACTTTCACTAAAAAATTAGTACTTTGGGTGTGATATGGGAGATGGTAAAAGGAGGGGATGGCCCAAGTTTTATCCATATCACAAGTCTCTTTTCTAAACATAAGCTAAACAAATAGCTTCTGATAATCATAGTGCATAACATGGATTCTGTGTAAGGGGTTGGATATAAAAATGAAGACAAGCATATAGCATTGGGGATATTCATTATACTTTCATTTTCCATTTCAACGTCCTCATTTCCAGTGAGGAGACTGAAGCCTGGAAAAGTCCAATCATTGTCCACTGCTCCAGCCATTAACTTGTGGTCTCAGCTGTAATCAGGGAAGGTCATGTTACCATCCTGCACTAACTGCAGCTCCAATTCTCACATGAGAATGCACATACCAGACCCAGATTTATCTGTAAATGACTTCTACTCCACCCGTTAGATAAGATTTGCCCACAAAAATTAAAAACTTTTGGCTGAGTTATGAAACCACTAAGTTAAAAATAACTTAATACACATGCTGTTTTTTTTTAATTTAACATACATAATGATTTTTATTTTACCTGTGTATAAACTTAATGTTTATTTAAAGGGTAATTTAAAAATTATTATTAAATTCAGTATCTTTTAACTCAACGGAGGATGGATATCTCAGCTTTCCTGTGGGTATGACCTTGCTCTGTTCTTTGAGACAACTGAATTACCTAGTTTACAAAGGACCAATTTAGTTTAGCTCAAACAGGAGTAGAATTTGTAAAAAAAATGATCTTCCATTATGTAATATTTATAGAGCTCTTAATAATGTCAGGCACTTGAAACACAGCACAAAAGCTTAGATATGCACACGTATACCACAGCACAGACCCCTTATTCTCAGATTTGTATTGTTATGCATTGTTTTGGCTGTTACATGACATGGTTCTCTCTTCAGCTGTATTTGACTTCACGCATCCCTTTACTCCAGGCTTCCCTCGTAGCTCATTCAGTAAAGAATCTGTCTGCAATGCAGGAGACCCAGGTTCTATTCCTGGGTCAGGAAGACCCCCTGGAGAAGGAAATGGCAACCCACTCCAGTATTCTTGCCTGGAGAATCCCACAGACAGAGGACCCTGGCAGGCTACAGTCCATGGGGTCCCAAGCCTTGGATACAACTTAGCGACTAAACCACCCACCACCACCATCCCTTTACTCACTGGACGTTTACTGAACCCTGGCTAGAAGCCTGGTCCTATTCTAGGCAGTGGTGATATAATGACCAATTGAACAAAATCAGGTCTTACTCCTGTACTGCTTACATTCCAGTAAGAGGACTCGGACGCTAAATTAGTCAATAAAAACCAAGATGGTTTCAGAGAGTGAAGAGTGTTGTAAAGATAATAAAACAGGGTCATGTAACAGAGAGGAGCTGGCTGAGGGTTCCTTCAGACAGGATAGACAAAGAAGTGACATTTGACTGAGATCTGACTATAAATAAATCAAGCATAAAGTGTGGCACAGGGGAAGGGAGGCACGGATAAAGGTCCTGGGCTGGGTTTAGCAAGCTGGAAGAACAGAAAGAAGTCCCTGCCGCTGAAGCAAGGTGGGAACCGGCATACATGGAACACGGTAATACAGGATGCTGAATCAAGATGCTTAGTCCGAAGGGATGTGGGTTCACGACCGACCCACAGGCAGGCGGGCTGGGATCACCAGTTTCTTCCAGCCTCGGCTGGCTTCCTGCCTTCTCTGGGTACGTACCATCTAGTCCTTGGGAGTCTTTCTTGTCTCTGTGGGAAAAGTTCTCAAAAGTCCCTTGGCTTCACGTCACCGTGAACTTATCTTGGGCAGTCTTCCTCACCCTCACCCCCTCTACCCACCTCGACATCAGCATCAGTCCTTAGAAATCCCACTCTGGCCTGGAAACGTGTCTCACTCAGCTAGTCTGCACAGTCACAGCTCTGACAGGGCTAGGTCTACCCTCGGAAAGAATGGAATTCATTTACTCACAGTAAGGGAAAACTCAGAACAAGCTCACTCCCATAGGATTCTGCCTTTGTCTTAACACACAGACATGCTCTGGTATCTATAAACAATTAAGCTGTTACATGAGAACACCAGTACCAGGATAATTCAAAGTTTCACTAATTCTTCTTCGAGGCCACTGAACAGATTTTCGCTTGCCATTCAACCGCATTCCTCCTAACATTTACGAGCACATCTCTGTTTTACTTAAGTTTTATAGAAAGGAAATGGTCAGGAACGGTCTGCCCCTCGTCTGTGGCTGAGTCACTCTTCCTGGCAGGCCAGCCTGTCATAGGGCCTCAGTCTTAAAAACAGTTGACAGAAGTGTCACCATCCATACTAGATCTGCCTTTACTGGACTCTGACTCCAGGACATCAGGTCTGGTCCATTTATAGGGAATTTGTGTGATCTTTTCCTGCTCAGGTGCAGACTCCTGAGAAGACATAGGCCCTGTTTCCACGGACCATGAATCCACACCTCCTGCTAGAAGCTGCCTCTCCCATCTCAAAAGAAGTTCAGAGTCTGCTGGCCAGGAGACCCATAAAACGGGCACCTCATCTTGAGCAGACAAAATGGATAAAGAACACAGATTATATCCATCCTATTCGCTGTTGCAGGAGGACATGAAAGGAATTAATGGCATGCCTTTCTTGGATGTCTGTTGTGGTTCATAACAAAAGTTGAGTATTGAATGGGTTGGGTATTGAATGAATCGGAACTCAAGTCTCAAAGTAAGAATTCAAGTTTTCAAAGTAACAGTGAAATTCCGAGAGCCAGGCAAAGCTGCTGCGTCACTATCTTCTAAAATCTCAGGAAAGGCCCCTTAAGTGAGGCTTCATGCCAGCCTGAGACCTGATGACTCTACATAGAAAAGTGCCAAATCTTCTAGAATAATGGTCCTGCTGTTTGATACATGTTGCCAGGAAAATCCTGGCTGCAATCAAATGCCAGCTGTGAGACCTCGGTCAAGTTTATGAGCACTTCTAATGGCCGGATGGCATCACTGACTCGATGGACGTGAGCCTGAGTGAACTCTGGGAGTTAGTGATGGACAGGGAGGCCTGCTGCGATTCATGGGGTCGCAAAGAGTCGGACACGACTGAGCGACCGAACTGAACTGAACTGAAACACTCACTTTCTCACCTGAGCAATGAAAATAACCCTACTTGTATCTCAGAGAGAGACTGAGAGGACTGTATGAGATGAAGTGTGGCCTCAAGTCTGTGGCTCACAGGTTAGAAATCCCTGCTCTGGGGGAGAGAGAGGCCCAAGGCCTTGAACCAGTGGCAGTGGAACAGACTCATCAGCCCAGGGCAACCCCTGTGCGTCTAATTTTAAATCATAATGGGTCTTAGTGGCTGCTGAGAATTTTTTTTTGAGCTTTGTTATTTATATAATACATGTGCTTAGTCACTCAGTCATGTCCAACTCTTTGCAACTCCATGGACTGCAGCCCACCAGGCTCCTCTGTCCACGGAGATTCTCCAGGCAAGAATACTGGAGTGGGTTGCCATGCTCTCCTTCAAGAGATCTTCCCAACCCAGGGATTGAACTCAGGTCTCCCACATCATAGGCGGATTTTCTATCATCTGAGCCACCAGGGAAGCCCATTTATATAATAGAAAAATAATTGTTTTTTCACTGAAAAGAAAGTGATTTTTTTTTAGGACTGGTCATGATTCTATCACCTGGAAACAATTTGATCCTTTTGAGGTTTGCTTTTAAGCTTTGTTAGGTTGAACAAGAGCAGCCTTCAGAGCAGAACTAATTTTTTTTCAATACAGTGAGTACTGTACCCAGCGATTCTGACTGGTGAGAACATGTCCTGTGACTGGTCTTACAGGAACTCTGGAGATGATATGAAATTATATATGCAACACATCTAAGCCCACACTCAGAGATACTGCGATTACTCAATAACTGCTGTGCACGGTAAGTCACTTCAGTCGTGTCTGACTCTCTGCGACCCCATGGACTAGCCCACCAGGGCCCTCTGGCCATGGGATTCTCCAGGCCAAGAATACTAAAGTGGGTTCCATGCCCTCCTCCAGGGGATCTTCCCGACCCAGGGACTGAACTCATGTCTCTTAAGTCTCCTGCATTGTAGGCGGGTTCTTTACCACTAGCGCCACCTGGGAAGCCCGATAACTGCCAGCTGAGGGGAACCTGGGACCACTTCCGGTGTCAATGCTGAAAGGCTTCCCTGATGAGTGTGGCCTGTCAGAGCCAGAGCAGCAAGTCCTGGAGTTCATGCATCAGTTGTCAAAGATGACGGGCCCTCTGGACCTGGCTCTCTTAGGCCTCTCAGGTGTTGACAGGGTCACACGGTGTGTGAGTGTGTGTGTGGGCGGGTGAGCCAGGGTCATCAAGATCCGCAGGAATAAACATGACCTCAGTGTTTCTGGGAGCGGCAAGGCTCCTTCTGAGGTACTACAGGGTGTCAGGACAGGATATGGGATAGGCGATTTCAACAGCCTTTGTGGCACATTTCAATATTAGTAAAATACCTGCAGAACACTCAAGCTCATTGCTAAATGAACAGAGAAGCAAGTCAGTGACCAGGTGTATAAATGAGAAAACTGTCACAACTCAAATCCCTTCACAAAAAAGAAGGAACTTCGGTTTGTAAGCTGTGCCACAGCCTCCTGGCAAACATAGGTTTGTTTCCCTTTTACATTGGTGACAGTCTTATGTAAGCAAATTGAGATTAAAAAGGAAGGAGTGTTTCTGCCTTAAATAACTAAAGAAAACCCTAGCCCACTATATGCTACAGCAGTTTCCAGATGCTGGATACCAGTCAGCAAGGACGGGGTCCCCCAGCGAGGGAAACAAACCAGGGACGTCCTGTGATTGCCACCGTCTACTACCCACGGAGTTTCCAGTGGTGGGATCATGAGGAGGCTGTCTGTCTGTCTGGGCTCAGGAGATGAAGTTGGGAGTTCAAAGGTAAAGGGAAGGGCACCAGAGAGGAGAGCTGCAAAAATTAGCTCCAGAGATGTGCATGTGAGGAGAGCCCGAATGTGGGGAAAGAAGACCCAGAAGGAAGGAGCAGAGATATAATCAAAGGGTTTCCCGCGGGCCAGGAACAGGACGTGTTGCCAGCAGTCAGAACCACTGGGTAGGGAATGAAGAAGAAAAAGGCTCCTCCTCTAAAAGCTGCTCTGGTCCAGCCAAACAAAGGTTAAAAGCAAACCCCAAAGTGTCAAAGTGATCAAAGTGTCTCCAGTAACTTAACTATGTTCCAGAACCAAGCTCCAGGAAACTTAAAGCAACAGTAACAAAAAGCACTCGCACAATATAAAAATCACATCTGTTTGTCATCTAGTAAAAAATTACAAGGCATGCCTAGAAGCAGAAAAATGCAACTTTGGGCTTTTCCATACACAGGAAAACTATAATGTGCAAGAAGCATAGTATCTTGATGCAGGGCTGGCTACGTGAATCTACAGGTAATAAAATGGCATAGACTATATATAAGTTTCCTAGTCTTGATATCATATTATAGTTGTAGACCATGTAACCAGTGGGGAAACGAGGTGAACGGTATGTTGCACCAGCTGTATTCTCTTTGCAGCTTTCCGGCAATCTATAATTATTTCAAAATAAAAAGCTTTCTAAAAGTATGTTTAGGAGAAAAATAGCAAATATCTTAATAAAACCACCCAGGGACTTCCCTACTGATTCAGTGGTTAAGACCCTCCACTTCCATTGCAGGGGACGTGGGTTCGATTCCTGGTCAGAGAACTAAGATTTCACACGGCCAAAAAAAAAAGTATGAGATGAAAAATACACTGCGATTAAGAGCTGATGAGACATTGCAGAAGAAAAGATTAGTGAACGTGGAGACGTGGCAATAGAAACAACCCAAAATGAAACGGAGAGTGAGGCCTAGAGGACAGACAACAGAGCATCGCTGGGCTGGGGGGCAATCTCACACCGCTAATGCATGCACACCCACAGCCTCCAAAGAAGACAGAGATGAGGAGACAAAACAAAATACTTGAAGAAATAATGGTCAAACATTTCCAAACTGCATGAAAATATAAACTCACAAGAAGCTCAGTAAATACCTATTAAGAGTGATGAGTTGGGTATGAAGGAGCAAGCTGGGTTTTAGACTCCCATCCCCTAAAGATTCAAGAGATAATGGAGTCAACCCATGAGTGAGAGCTTTCTTCCTCTGCCCCAGCTAAGTCATGGTGCCGTCCACTGCTGTGAAGGTGTCACAGAGTTCCAGTGATTCTCCTCTCCACCGCAAAGGGTGAGAAGGGAGCTTGTCCACCTTTCCCCCAAAGTTACAACCCTCCAGAGGAAGCAGACTAGGGATTCTTCAGCTTGCAACAATCTCTTAAGTAACAGATCAGATGCTACATTTGATGGGATTTGTGAGCACACAATTACCCAAAAACTTTTGCATTAAATGAACACTGAAAGCCCTCAAAGGTTTAACTTGGTAGCTGGTGGGCCTGCGTGCTCAGTTGCTAAGTCATGTCTGACTCTTTACAACCCCATAGAATGTAGCTCACCAGGCTCCTCTGTCCATGAGATTTCCCACGCAAGAATACTGGAGTGGGTTACCATTTCCTTCTCCAGGGCATCTTCCTGATCCAGGGATCAAACATGCATCTCCTACATTGGCAGGCAGATTTTTTTTTTTTTAATCACTGAGCCACCAGGGAAGCCCCTTGGTAGCTGGAATACTCAAATAACTGCTTAAGCTGTTTTAAAAATCCTGTATGTTGAATGGTCTGCAACACATTATCTGATTATCCTTAAAAGCAAAACAAATATTTATCCTCTGAATGTCAATTTAAGTGTTTGAAACTACTGGAAGTTAATCAGATTCATATCTGATAAATATGGGAAGGCTATCAAAATGAAAAATTGTGATTTTAATGAAAAAAATATTGAAGGGGGATATGAAACAGTTTTGTGTCCTGAATGCAAAAGTGAAATTAGTTTCGGAATTATTTGAACAATGGACATTGTAAATACATAAGTTTTCAAGTTACTACCGAATTTTGTTTTATTGATTTTAAGTCACCATTTTTCTTTCCTATTGCATACTGATGCATCTTAAAATCAATATAAAGCTTTGGTCAGAGATTAATTGATAGTTATCTTTCTTTCTTAGCATTTTCTAATCAGTGCATTTTCAGATCAGTGGTATCTTAGGCTTGATGAAATGTAGTATTTTTCAGGATAAGAACTCTCATTAAAATGTTTTGACATATTTGTTGACAAGTCAGTTCCATTAGTTAAGTCATCCCATAAAATGAAAAGCAAATATTGTGTTTCCACATGAAAACACATGATTTATTGGAAAATAGTATCTAGAAAAAGATTCTTTCCAGGGAGAGACAGATTCCTCAATACTAGCAATTATAAGGCTGTGACTTTTATTCATAAATGTTCTTTTACACCATGGTTGCAAGTAGTCTACGGACAAATACAAATTGCTTTCACTACAGAAACACGTATAAATGGTGTTACCCCAAACGCAGTTCAGTAAATAGGCTATGTTAGTCCCCTGCGAAACACTGCTAAATAGGTCACAACGATAAACCCTAAGATCAACTCATAACCTATTACACGTAAATTCACTCACTGAATGAATCATCCCGTCCACAGCAGTCTTAGTAACGCACGTTATGGTGGCCACTATGGAGTTTGTCTCCCGATCCCTCAGCACCATTCATGGTCTCCAGGCAGAAGGCCTCGGGGGGGTCTAGCTCAGGCCTCTCTGTCTGAGGTGGCTGCACTGATAGGGGGTGGGAGGATGCGTTCTTCTCCCACTCTACTTGGGCTGGGGCTCAGCTTCCCTGGGGCCCCACTTCCTACCCACCAGGAGGGCGCAGCTGTCCTTACACTCCCTTACATTTTAGAGCCAAGGGAATGGAATGATTTAACCTTGCTTAAAGATCTTTCGAGTAAAAAGAGGGCATGAGGAAGAAAGATGGCAATGAAGAGTCAGGGAAGTGAGTTACAAAAACTGACAACAGCCTTAAGAAAGTCTATGGAGTCGGCATTAGGTAGAATTTTTTAAATAGATAACTTTATAAACAGTTTTGGATACTAGTTAAGAGTATAGACTCCGGAAAATGAGTTCCATCCTGGGGTCCACTATTATATAACTGTGTGACCTTGGACAGGTTATTTAATCAAGTTGTGCCTCAATTTTCTCATTAGGAGAATGGGGGTTGTTGTAAGGAGTGTGTGTGTGTGTATGTGTAACCCCTACATATGTTCAATATCAAATGATCCCTAGTTCTTTACTACCATTATCAAATCTATAAAGATAGTGCTTACATAATTTCCTTCTCTCTTATTAAACTACTCACCAAGATGTTAATAATTAATATATTATCCCTCCTACAAATATCTACAATTTAAAAGAGGATGCACAGGAGGGCAATCCTTAATTCAGAGGTTAAGGAAGTTGCTACTGGTGGAATTTCAGACATCAACACTAACCCAACTGGGAAAATATTAGATGATACCTCCTAAACATAGCTACTCAATAAGATTCCTCCCCCTGTCCCAGGTAGGGATGGTGTATATCTCTGAACCTATGTAAGTTTTATGTCACTTTAAAAAAAATTCTTTTATTCATAAAAATGTGTCATTTTCAGAGGAAACAATTAGTTTTCATTGGATTTCAAAAGGACCATAAAGTAAAAATAATTAACAATCTCTGCCCTCTAGGCAGCCTTAGTGCTTAAATCCTGATGCTCTGTCCATATATAATAAGTGCCCTTCTAGCCAAACACATGCGCGCACACACACGCGCGCGCACACACACACACACACACACACACACACACACAAAGGGTGGCAGCAGCAGCTTTACTCTGGAAACATCTCTTGAAGGTTCCAAAGGAAAAAGGTACATAAAACATTTCTCGCTTTAAGGTCTAAGCAGATAGATTCACAGATTTAGCTTTGATCATTGCTAAAACACTTGTTTCCATTATCCTTTTATTATCTATGCTGTTTATTATTCTTCTCCCTCTAATGAAAAAAAAAAAGTTTAGAATAAAGAGAAAAGTATAAAGAAGAGAACATAAAGTACTTGAAATCTTGCCACTCAAGACAACCACGTTCAGTTATTTTTCTATTTTTATGCAAATACAAAATGTACACAATTTGTTAAATATATGGAATTACTGGTCTCTCATCATCGTTTTTTTTTAACCTATCATAAACATTTTCCTCCATTGTTAAATGTTCTTGAAAGCATGGTGTTAAAGATGCCTTACTCACTATTTTTGTGCTGTTAACTTCACCAATTCATTAAAGCTATATGTTTCTCTAGTTTGTTATTACTATAAATAAAGCGATGGTGAATATCTTGGTACACAGGCATCAAGTACACCTCTGATTATGTATTTGAAACAAATTTCTAGAAGTGGAATTTCTAGGTCAAAAAAATTTAATTGTTTTTCTTATTTATGACCCTAGGTTACTTATCTCTCATTTCTTAATATGATTATGTCTTCATTAAAAGAAAAGTTTAACCATATTTCTAATATTTCTAACCTTATAATTTGTAAGTTTTCAAAGACTTGAAGAAAATTCATATAAATGTCAAAACCAAGGCCCTTTCTTAAAGCGCACACATACAGCTAACATATGCTCATTCAGAAAGACAAAATCATCAATGTATCAATATTTTGACTGCTGAGACTAGAAATACTTATTCCAACTGAACACTGCACCTCAGGAGGAATTTCCTCCTTTTAACCACTGGGTGTCCCCTGAATCCTATTTTTAAAGTTAGGCAGGTATCACCAGATCCTATCTAACAAATAGTTCAGCAACCTCTCATCATATAGCTGGTAGTAGGAACCTTCATTATTTTTTAAATGCATTATTTTAAAAATTAGTCATTCAACTTTCTTGTCAGCTTTCATTTTTCAGGGAAATAGATGCATGGTTTCAGACTTTACTGAGTAAACTCAGTGTTTTAAGAAGGTAAGCAGAATTTAAAAAAAAGTAACAAAATTGCATTCAGAGATGTTATTTTTACCCCAAGCACTAAGTGAAACCAAAATTGGAATGTGAACATGAGATCACTTTAGCTCTCTGTTTCCTGTAAGAAAAGTGTTTTCTTTGAAACTGTATTTTGCAGACTTCAGAGTGATATATTTCTGGAAGGTGCTGAAGTCCAAACATTACGTACCTTGAGCTCAAATTAGACCGCTTAGGAATCAGAGACTTGATTTGAAAAAGAAAGAGAACAGGGGTGCCCACCTTCACGTGAAAAACCAGCCACGAAGTCTACAGTCCTAATGATTAAGATAAACATATGTGCAGAATTCATTCCTGAGCTCTTCCCAAATAATGTCTTTCTTATTTGATATTGGTCAATTGATAAAAGAATCCATTTACCTATAAACAATTGGCAAGCAATCCAAGAAATCTGTACCATGTGATACCTGGCAACACTTATCTCTTTCTGTGTAAATAAACACTGATTTAAGCCTTCTGTTTTGTTTTATCTGATGCTCACTATAAATGCATGTACACTGGGAGAGTCATCGGTGCAGAATCTCCACTGACTCAGCAGCCTCTGGCTCGTAACAGAAACAGCTCTCAAGTGAACTGAGATATCCCAGTCTCCAAACAAGAAAGCTCCCTCAGCCCCCAGTCCCGGTCTATCCCCGGCCTAGACGCTCCCTGGAGCCTTCCCACCCATGACCCGGCAACATCCAGGCTCCCCTACCCCTTTCGTCGCTGCCTCTTTGACCCCTTCACTGGTGTCTCCTTCTTACCTCCTTCAGGCAGCCATTTACTAACATTTGCTTTTAGTTTCTCTCTTCTTTCTCCCCACTCTCTTCTTCAATAATTTCAACCAAGAATTTTGGCAGTGAGGGTTAAAAAAGGAAGATGGAATGGGCGCTTGAGCAGCTTCAAAAGAAATATTTTAAAATAGTTCATGATGAGGAAGACTAAACTGAAACGTCGTCTAAAGAGGAGTCATCAAATAAGGAGTGAAAAGAAAGAAAAGAATGGGACATGAGTTAGTGACTCAACAACAACAAAAGGAATGAGGGAGGAGTTAAGGAACGAGGTCCTAGGAGAAGTAGGAGAAATAGGGTTTGCATTTCTGCATTTCTCCCTGCAACCAAAGCCTCCTTTGTGGTCCAGTGACTCCTTGAAACCACAGTGCCCTCAGTGTGCTTCAGAGCCACGCTGTCCCCAGGACATGGAGACAGGAGATGGCTGAGGGATGGGGTGGGGTGGGCAGGCATTTTAAAAAGAAAAGAAAATAAGAAAGGAAAAAAAGAAAAAGCTTATATTTTCCAGGAACTGCATTATAAGCTCTGTAAGAATTATCTGTGTTACTCAAAATGTGCTCAGAAGACCACCGTCAGAAGAGTCACCTGAGATGACTGGGAAAAATACTGAAAGCCTGATCACACCCGATCTGGGCCCAGGAGTCTCAATATTTCATACTATCTCCAGGTGACTCATAGGCATGCTTAAACTTGAGAAATACTGCACAATCTCATGTAATGTCCTAGGAGATGAGGAACAAAGTTTAAAATAAATTTTTATGATACTAACAAATTGATGCTTTTGAACTGCGGTGTTGGAGAAGACTCTTGAGAGTCCCTTGGACTGCAAGGAGATCCAACCAGTCAATCCTAAAGGAGATCAGTCCTGAGTTTTCACTGGAAGGACTGATGCTGAAGCTGAAACTCCAATACTCTGGCCACCTGATGAGAAGAACTGACTCATTTGAAAAGGCGCTGATGCTGGGAAAGATTGAAGGCGGGAGGAGAAGGGGATGACAGAGGATGAGTTGGTTGGATGGCATCACCAACTCAATGGACATGAGTTTGGGTAAACTCCGGGAGTTGGTGATGGACAGGGAGGCCTGGCGTGCTGCAGTCCATGGGGTCGCAAAGAGTCAGACATGACTGAGCGACTGAACTGAAAGGAACAGTGCTCTACACATTTACTAAGCGTTCTGTAATAATGCTGATTGAAATAGACTAATTTAGGATGTCAACTTACAAAGAGGTTTTGACTTCACAAGTGAACTGTTTTGGGAAGGTCTTAACAAGTTATTACGTACATTGGTATATTATAAAATATTACTGACTTTATGACAAGAATCATACATATTCAGTCCTTAAATGATGAAGGTTTATTGCTATGGGCACAATTTTAGGTCATCCTCCCTTCTGAATCAGTCATTCCATTATCTTTTAGAAGCTAATAAAGCCTAGAGAGAAGATTGAAAAAAATATAAATGTTAAAACAGGATATTTCAGGATTAATATTTAATTGATTTTGTCCCTCGGGTTTCCAGGACTGAAGATCTAAAGTCAAGAAATTTAACTTCTCTTCAATTCCTTTGATATTTTTTTAACTTTGATTCTAATTTCCTATGCTATAAGGTACAGTCTTCAGAGACAATTTCGGTAGGACCTAATAAGATCTTATGCAGTTAGGCTCATTACTCTGAAGTGCATAATAATAATAACTATTTTTATTAGTCACTCTCTACTACTTATATAACATTTTATATATCACAGATTCTTAATTTAACAGCAAATTATTTTCATGTTCTTGGTTACAGAGGGACTGTATTTTCTAGCAACTGGCATATATTTCTGGGTGTTACCAGAGTTGTTTTGAAACAAAAAGAGACTACTAAGCTTAATGAACTACCAAACTTCCTTCCTTTTTTAATGGGAAAGGCTTGGCAATATATAGTCAACAAAAGACTTTGAGTCCTGGCTCTAAAGCAATAAGGGGCTTACCTTTATTGCCAAACAAGTTTTCCTCATTGGCTAGTAAAAGTAATAACAGTAGTAATAATAATAACAATAATAGCAGCTAACACCGTCCTATGTCCCAGGTGCTGTTCTAGACACTTCATTTGCTTGGTCTCATTGATCTTCACATTAACTCATGTAGAACCCATCACTGTCTCCATGGACACATGAGAAAGGTACCCTTAGGGAGGTGAAGTAATCTGCCTAAGAACACCCAGCTAGGAAGCTGCAGAGCTGGGGACAAGTCCACACGCTGGGACTCCAGGGCCTGCTCTCAGCAACTACAACGTGCTGCCTCTGCGGGCACCGTGGGCTGGGAGCGGGCTAACGGTGGGGAGTGTGGCTTTTCAACGCTCCCACGGCACGTGAGAAAGAAGATGCTCTCACCGTGGTCTCAAGATGGCAAACAGTTTTTGTCCTGAATTTGAGAAACTCCCTGCGTTTTTCTCAGAATTCTACCTGAAAACCTGTCTTCAGATAAACAGGCTGTTTGAATGGCTACATAATGGCTGGTATTCTAATCGTAGGTTTTGAACTTAAATCCATAGATGGCTCGCAAAGACCCATATGGCAGGCTCCACATAAGAAAATACAAACTCTTATTACCTACGTAAACAAGTATCAGTCGCTGAAAGGCAAGCAGTACCTAAAGTACGTCATGATGACATACACACAAAACGAGGCACACGCACCGGAAACCACTCAGAGAAACTGCAGAAAAGGGGAGACACGGAATGCTCCCGAAATCCTAAACCTCAAGCCCTTCTGTGGAAACTCATGAGGAGCTACTCACAGTTAATAAACAGAACAGAGCCTGCAATGAAGGCCTACTTCACAGGTTATACCCAAAGGAGGCTAGAAAAGGGGAGACTGGATTCAAGACGTGAAAGGGAGTCATTAGGAGACTACCCCAGGAATTCCTACTACAAAATAATCTCAACAGCAGGCTCTATGCATCTTCTCACAGAAGAGGCTGGAATTTGACTCAACAACAAAGGAAGTCAGGGAACTGCCAAAACTGAGGCAAAATCTCCACCCTGACAGTAACTGACCAGGACCCTGTGGAGGCTTCCCGGGAAAGACCACCTCCCACCCCCTCACCACATCCTCCACCTGCCTCTGGTTTGCAGAAAAACTTCGGCCTCCTAGGCCTTGCCTGAGTTCCAAAAAAAGACACTTAATCAGATAAGTGAGAAGATGAGAAACCAAAGGAAAACTGTCAAGAAAGATGCCATTTTCCTGAAGACTGAGACAGTAAATCTCATAAAATGATACATTACAAGAAGAAAATTTCAGAAAAGAAGACTGTCTGCACCCTCAATAGGAAACGAGATGGCACTGCCCCCGTGAAACCTGGGTAGAGAGCCACAGACGCAGAGAAGATGGAGATGGGAAAACAACAGGGTGAAACAGAGAGAGAGACGTGGGAAGATTGGATTAGAGAGGGGTACAATGCAACAGGGAAGAAAGGCAAAATTTAAACCTGTATTGGAAGTTTCAAGGAGCAGAATTTAGATGACAGAAATAAAAATATGGGGGATAAACTTCAGAAACTCTCTCAGAATACAAACGTAAAGGTCAAAGAGAAAACTGAGGCAGGTGACTAATGAATGTCTGATCTCAGAACTATATGTATGTTTAAAAAGAAACTGAAATAACACCAATAATTGCATAATAGACATTCTAGAAAAAAATTAATAGAAAAACACACATGTAGGCACATCCTGGCAATTTTTTTAAACTGTAAGAATAAAAGAAAAAGAAATCACAAATACACCAAAGCAGGAAAAACAAGTTCTCTAAAAATAAATAACAATTAGGCTCCCTCAGACATCTTTTCTATAGCACAAAAAGTCAGAAAACTATGGAGCAACAGGTAAAAAATTTTAAGGGAACAGAACTGTTACCCCAAAAAGTACAATTTGTAGTAGCATCTTGTGTGAGGCCAGCAGAAAAGCATGCTTAGATCCACACAGATGCAGAAAATCACCATCCATGTGCCTTCACTGAAAAATAAATTATCTTAAAAATATTCTAGTTAATGGAAAAAAAATAAAAATTTAGAATTAAAAAAAAAATTGGCAACTGCAATTGAAAAGGATTTTGGAACTTCCTTTAGTGAGTTTGAAGTGAAGTGAAGTGAAGTGAAGTCGCTCAGTCATGCCCGACTCTTTGTGACCCCATGGACAGTGGCCTGCACCAAGCTCCTCCGTCCATGGGATTTTCCAGGCAAGAGTACTGGCGTGGATTGCCATTTCCTTCTCCAGGGAATCTTCCCGACCCAGGGATCAAACCCAGGTTTCCCGCATTGTAGACAGATGCTTTACCGTCTGAGCCACCAGGGAAGTCTAGTGAGTTTAGCCTTTCAAATCGGACACCCAGCAGAGTTCTGGATCTCCAGGTAAGACAGACGGGGACTGCCCTTGGGGCACCTTTTCAGTGTTGCCTCCTTCTTGGCACTGGGACATGAACTTGTCCAGCACAATCAAGTCCCCACAATTAAAGTGGACAAGAGATTGTAATGACTTAACACCCCTTAAAATAACATTTGCTGTGGCACTCTTCCAGAATTTGCTAAGGACGGCTTTATCACTTGCTGGCAGGAACACTGTCCCAGAAAACTTGTTAACAAGAAACATGTTTTCCTCTCTCAAACACACAGCACAAAATAATAACCAGATTAAATACTATATGAAACGCCAAGGTACTTAAATACGATTTTCTATGTATTTAAAAGTGGAAGTGTTAGTCGCTCAGTTATGTCCGACTCTTTGCAATCTCATGGGTTGTAGCCCACCAGGCTCCTCTGTGGGCTCTGTGTCCGTGGGATCCTCCAGGCTAGAACACTGAAGTGGGTTGCCATTCCCTTCTCCAAGGGATCTTCCCTACTCAGGGGTGGGACCAGCATCTCTTACATCTCCTGCTTTGGCAGGCAGATTCTTTACCACTCGCGCCACCTGGAAAACCCCATGTATTTAAAAGCCACGCACAACGATGATTCCTTTCAATTGGAAAATATTTATCTATCACAAAGCACATTGTTTATCATCTTTAGTCTAGGCCCTATAGTGTAGTAATGTTCCTTTGTTATCTCAGCTTAAACATAAAATATGGCTTCCCTGGTGCCTCAGATGGTAAAGAATCTGCCTGTAATGCAAGAGACCCACGTTAGATCCCTGGGTCGGGAAGATCCTCTGGAGAAGGGAATGGTTACCCATCCCGGTATTCCTGCCTGGAGAATTCCATGGACAGAGGAACCTGGTGGACTGTGGTCCATGGGATCGCAAAGAGCAGGACAAGACTAAGTGACTAACACTAACACACACAGAAAAAAGGTGAAGGAAGGTACTCAAAGATGGAAATAGTGGTCATCTCTCTAGGGGCTGGAATTCTAGATGACAGTGTTTTTTCTTTAAAATTGTTGATACTTTCTAAATTTTCTTTAGAAGAAACATATTGAAATGTTTCAATAATGATATGTAAGAGCTGCATCATTATTAAAAAGCTACAAAAATCAGTATATATAATAACTATGAACATATAATGTTATCACGATGATTTGAGAGTACACACAAAATTTTGTAGCAGCAGTTACAACTTAAGTGGTAAGACTGGGTAAAACTTTTGCTTTTCACAAGTACATATAACTTTTGTGATTAAAAAAGACTAATCTCATCAAGAGAAAAAATATGTTAGAAAGAAAATTTTAAATGTTGGAGTAATTCATGGACTTTAGAAGGAGGAGAGGTAAACACGCTAAGGGAAAGAATACCACGAAAGCTGTTACGGTAAAGAGAATTTATCCAATACCTTTAAGGCACAGTTTCGACTCTATACATCTCCCTTTCTTTACCCATAAAAATATATCCATTATTAAATCTGAAGTCCTTAAAACAGGCTCTGTGAGATCATGTACATCACTTGTCTTAAATTCTATTTCTCAGGACGTCACGGAAATATGCTGCTAAGATGCTCACACTCCCCCAGAGTGGTCAGATGTGTCAGTCAAACACCTTAAATAGATTTGATTGCAGGTTTGGAAAGACTACTTTGTTCCACTGTATTTAAAGGTGCTGCCAAGTGTTTTCATTTTTCTCTTTCCTACTCTGTGGTCATTTTATCTTTGGCTTTTTTAAGTCCATTCAACTTTTGGTCTTACAGTTCTGCTACACCTGAGAAGGACTTAGGTTCTTAATGATTGTCACAAAAAACAAAACATACGTTTTCAAAGAAACTTGCTCAACTCCATCCTCAAGCACTTATATTGCAAACGCAAGGTGACAAATGCTATTTTAGTTGCAAGAGTCTATTAAAATAACTGCAGACATCCTAGGATCACTTAGTGGGTGTCTAGGGGTCATATTCAAGATAAGTAAAAACCATTTATGGTAGCAGGAGAGAAAGAACTCTGAAATTCACACAGCTGCATTCATCCCCAGGTATTTTTACCTATGACAATATCATAATGAGTGAAGTGAGTGAAGTCGCTCAGTCGTGTCCAACTCTTTGCGACCCCATGGACTGTAGCCTACCAAACTCCTCTGTCCATGGGATTTTCCAGGCAATAGTACTGGAGTGGATTGCCATTTCCTTCTCCAGGGGATCTTCCCGACCCAGGGATCGAACCCCAGTCTCCCGCATTGTAGACAGACGCTTTACCGTCTGAGCCACTTCTTGTCTAATCCTAATCATTTTCAATCCTGGTTAAATCTTCCCCAAGCCCTTCTCTGTACCCTTTTTCTTGCATCTCCAAATGAAAGGCACTGGAGAAGTACCCCTGAGCAGAGAAAGCACATTTTCAAACTGACTTTGTTTCAAAGGCCCAGGTTAGTCCTTGGAAGCTTAACCAGTATGTTTGCATATGCTTGGGGACAACAAGCTTTTTACCCTTTGGCGGTAGATGCTAGTTTGAAAATGGATAACCAAAACCCCCCAATAAGCTTCTTAATCTTACTTCTTGTTCAACAGAACAGTAGATAAGAAAGCATTTGTGAGAAAGAATCAGTTTTAGGAAATCTTTCTCTAGTAATCTGAAGAGGATAGTAACTAGTTGTGGGTGGTAGGCAGGGCAGATGACAAGTCCAGACTACACGTGGTTTTATAATCACAAACACAGAGTAAAAATAATGCCCAGTGGATTTCCTTGAATTGTCTCCAGGGCCATAATATGTCATCCATGACATAAAGAATGAGAGACTCCTTGGAGACAGACCACACTGGAAATATAACTAGACCAGTAGATGATTCCACCTACACATCCATCCACCCTATCAAATAGATATGGGCAGAATTTGGGAGATAATAAGCAGTCCTCAGTCTCAGGCTATCTGAACCTCTGCAGTGATTGATGTCACGGGAGCAGGGCAAAGCCTGGCTCTCCTCTCTGTCAGCCAGCTGGGGTGGAGCAGAACAGACCCAGATGACCAGGTTCTGGCACAAATGCAAGAACTGTGAATCTGACTTTCCCAGACATGTTATGAAACAAAGTCAGACTTGCTTGAACTACTGATAAAAAAAAAAAAGAAAAATTCTTTCTTTCTTCTCCTGAGATGGACGCTTAGCCTTTCACTTTCAAAGAACTGCAAGCACAGTCATCACGCAGACACAGAAGTCTCGAATTCTCCTCTGGTTGTACCGATAACAGGACTCCTTATCAATTTTCCCAAGCCCTTTATAAAAATGAAAATTAGGCATTTTATAGTCCAGATATCAGAAGAGATCTAACACTAGGTGAGCAGCTGCTGCCTTAACCAATGATATCTGTACACTCAAGACATAATATTTAAGCTTCCACATAAAAACGTAATTGTTGAGAATACTCCTCTAAGATCTAGGATTCTTAGAACTAGGTCACTATCCAGTCACTGGACTGAACTGGAAGATTTCCTTTCTTGTGCAAACGTTTTCAACTTGATTAATATTAACATAAAGAATAACATCTAAAAACATTATTTCCTGATCTGGACAATAAAGAGACACTATAGTTGTCTCTATATTCAACAGGAAACCTATTTGGTAGATAACTTATCTGGGAATATATTTAAAGAGTAGGATTGATAGGGGGACTGAGTGATATCAGGTACATAGATCTTCGTACTAGTAAAAGTTGGCTTATTCCCATGGAAAAAAAGTTTAAATAATTTAACTAAGAGCCAGGATAAAACCTTAATAAAAGTTTATTTTTACTTTGTAAAGAAAATTTTCCTCCATGGAAACAAAACTATTCACTGCAGGTTTGCATGGTAAGAAATAATCTAAATTATATTGACTTGGGTGTTGGTAATGGAAACAATAGTAGACAGCTGAGGACTATAAACCTTCATGCAGAATTCATAGCAAGTTCTAGTCATAATGGCCCCCTTCATACTGAATATACGGAAATATATGGAATATTTCAAAACTGCAGAAAATAAGCAGAAAGAGAAGCTAGATTTCTGGAAGCATGTTAATAAGAGAGAAAACCCAAAATGGTTACTTTATGCTTTTTAAATTTCCAGGTACCTTTCAGGACCTGGCTCTTTTACAAACTGGGGTGAATGATGATAATTATTTCTACTAAATGAAGATGAATATTCCACTGAGATTTAAAATGTAAAAAGCAGCAAAAGAAAGCAAGCCTAGGAGCCTCTCAGAAGCTAGAACTTTCACACGACCCTTCCATGGAGACCAGACGATGCTGACGGTGAACGTAATGGGGTATTGTTCTGTGAAAGGAGAAATTCACGGACTCAAAGACAGCCCATCTCAAAGTGAGGCTTGCGTTCACTAGTGTTTCCAGAGGATGGAACCAAATAAAAATAGTCCTTTTCTCTCCCTTTTGTTTATGAACCTGAATGACTGGTTTAATCTAGGCTATCACTGTTCTCCTTTCACGATGACGCTCATAAAAAAAGATTTCCTTTTCAACAGTAGCATTTGGCTTCCCTTCTGTATGTTTTTGTTCAAAAAAAAAAAAAAAAACAGTTAAGATTCACCAATTCCTATAAAGACAACACCCTAAATAACTGAGTTCTACTCCTAAATGAAAACTATTTCTGGAGGAAATAGTTCCTCTCTGAGGAACACTTTATTTATTTTTAATGATTTCCTCTTACAGCATTGAAGCAGCTCTTAGTTAAAACTAAATTTGCCAACATTTTAATAGGAGATATTTGCTACCTCATTATTTATTTCACGATAGAATTCACAATTTAAAAACAAGAGAAAATGAAAATTCAGTATTGTAGAAATTACCTCATCTGATCCTTTCTTTTCTCCTGACTTGGAAGGCGATCTACTGGTTCTTCTACTGACATGCTGTAAAAATATTAAAAGAGATAACGCTTAATAGAGGGAGGTGATACAAGATAATATAATAGTGACTTTAATCCCAAAGAGCTAAATATACAGACTATAAAAACAAGGACACCTTTAATCTTCCTCCTGAGAATTGTTAATAATTCTCCATCGACATAGGTGGCCTTCAAAAATAAAGGGAAGCTACAGACATTTCTTTAGGATGCAGAAAGTAAGTCTGTAATTAACCAGACACAGATCTGATGGTGGTGCCAAGCCGGCATCTCGTCTCCTACAAAATGCCTCCTGGAATTTCAAAGCCCAAATTGCCAGCATAGGCGACATCTGGTTCCTCATGGAGATGAGATGTCTGAGGACCATGTTGAGCCGAAGCCATTACTTAAGCCTCAGTTCAGCATGGACTCAAGGGAGGAAATTCTCTGGAGTTCTGTCTGTTTATTTACCAACACAGAAAGATAAAGCGTGCATTGGGAAGACCATACCTCCAATGCTCATTACCTATGGCTTTAGAATTTCATTATGTCCTGAATCAGAATTGTTTTTCTCACTAGGACACTGGTGATGAATGGAAGTATTTTTGCATGCATTATAGGTTGCTTCAGTCATGTCTGACTCTTTGCAACCCCATGGACTGCAGCCTGCCAGGCTCCTCTGTCCATGGGATTCTCCAGGCAAGAACACTGGAGTGGGTTGCTATGCCCTCCTCCAGGGGATCTTCCCAACCCAGGGAGCCAATTCACATCTTTCTCTGAAGTCTCCTGCACTGGCAAGGAAGTATTTTTATGTGGTATATAAAAGCTTCAAGTGGTTTACATGCTATTTGGTTTGATAAGACAAAAAAAGCCATGAAGATTATTGAATTTTTTAAAAATATATTTATTTTATTTATTTTTGGTGGCATTGGGTCTCAGGTGAGGTGTGTGGCCTCTCTAGTTGCTGGGGTGGGGCTTAGTTGCCCCATGGCATATGGGATCTTAGTTCCCCCATCAGGGATCAAACCATCACCCCCTGCACTGGAAGACAGACTCCCAACCACTGGATCAACAGGGGAGTTCCTATTCTTGAATTTTTTTGAGAAATGAAAATATTTCATGTTCCTGAAAATTAGGGACAAAGAATTGGTTTATTTCTTGTACAAGTGGGATATGCAAGAAAGTGGGAAAAGGAACCTAAATATAAGAAAATGAAAAGCTCACTATTGGGTCTTAGCCCAATCATCTTTAGTTAAATTGAAACATAAAACCCGATCATGTTCCCTACAGTGGAATCAAACCTGGATATGCAGGTCACTAGTTATTCAAATGAAAAAGAATGACAATAATAGCAATAATAATAATAATGTTTACCATTTTTTATTACTTACAAGGCACTTTCATATACATTTTTATCTGATACAAAAAAAGATGCTCACGTGATTTCATGGATTAAACTAATTAAGAATAAAAGTCATGTGATGTGCTTTTCGCAAAGACATATACCTAGTAAATGAGAAAAGCTTGCAAAACTGGTTTTCTGACTGTAAATCTATTGTCTCTATACTATGATAAGAGCTTCCCCTGTGGCTCAGTCGGTAAAGAATCTGCCTGCAATGCAGTAGACCTGGGTTTGATCCCTGGGTTGGAAACCTCCCCTGGAGAAAGAAATGGCAACCCACTCCAGTATCCTTGCTTGGAAAATCTCATGGACAGAGGAGCCTGGTGGGCTACACTCCATGGGATCACAAGAGTTGGACATGACTTAGCAACTACACCACACATACTATGATAAATGAAACAAGATAATATTTCTTTAAATCATATCAACAGATATTTTTGTAAAATAAAAAGGCTAAGCAATATTAGACATGTGGGTGAAATCTTTCAGCAGTTCTTTGTATAAAAACTAGAAAGAAATCACTTTCACGAATGGAAAACTTTTCCCCAAACAGAAACCTCTCATGAATTTCTGCCCACAGAAAAGCAGGTAGCTTGGTGAATGAAGCTCTTTACAGGGCTTGTTTCACCCAGATGACCTAGTCAAGAGTTTGCCCACCCCTGGAGAAGGAAATGGCAACCCACTCCAGTATTCATGCCTGGGAAACTTCATGGACAGAGGAGGTGGTGGTGGTTTAGTCACTAAGGTGTGTCCTGCTCATGCGACCCCATGGACTGTAGCCCACCAGGCTCCTCTGTCCATGAGATTCTCCAGGCAATGCTGGAGCAGGTTGCCATTTCCTTCTCCAGGGGATCTTCCCGATCCAGGAATTGAAGCCGGGTCTCTTGCACTGCAGGCAGATTCTTTACCAACTGAGCCCCAAGGGAAGCACAGACAGAGGAGTATAGCGGGCTATAGTCCACAGGGTCACAAATGAGCTGGACACAACCTAGCAACAACAATGCTCCTGTTTACAGTTACAGCATTATTTACAATTGTCAAGACATGGAAGCAACCTGTATCCATCAACAGATGATGAATAAAGAAGATGTGGTATGTGTTTAAAAACAAAAGTTTGTCCACAGTTGAGAGCAATAGGTATTGAGTAATGAATCTTGAAAAAACAAGAGCCATTTAAAAGCCCACATATATATGCCAGAGCTATATGGCAACTGATAAGTTTGAAGAATAATAGGTGAGCAAAAGGGAAGAATTATTCAATATTTGGAGAGAGAATTTGAGAGGGATGGGTCTGCATGACACAAATTTATTCAATTTGTCTCCTTTCAGAACTGGTAAGTTTAGAACCATGATAGCACATTCATTTCTTCACCAATTCTATATATTTTTCAGATTGGATATAGGTAATATCTAGTCACAACAAAATCCACTGTTTGAGCATACACACTGAACATACAGCCTCATTTACTTTTAGGAAGTATGATTACTCCATGTTAGAAATGTGCTTACTCACTCAGTCGTGTCCGACTCTTTGTGACCCCATGGTCTGTAGCCCACCAGGCTCGTCTCTCCATGGGATTCTTCAGGCAAGCATACTGGAGTGGGTTGCCATTTCCTCCTCCAGGGGATCTTCCCGACCCAGGGACTGAACCCCCATCTCTTGAGTCATCGGCATTGGCAGGCAGACTCTTTGCACTAGGGCCACATGTGAAGTCCCATTTTAGAAATGAGAATACAGACCCACAACTCGCTCTTGTCTTGGGCAAGGCTCCAAGCTCTCTGCAAGGTCCCACTTTGCTTCTTGCTCAGGTGGCAAACATACATTATGATTTACCCTACCGTAAACATGCAGACAGCCTTTTCTCTTTAAAATAAAGGTAGATAGATATCTTACTATAAAACGTTTATAAAGTTGATTCCCTGGAGTTTCAAACTTGCAGTCCTCCTCCAGATTAACCAACATCATCAGTTACTTGCTTCCACTGAAATGCTCAAAATCCCTCACAATTACATAGTTTCCAAATAATAGTTTGAGAGGGATATATATATATATATAAAACAAATGCTTTTTTTTGCTTAAAATGTCTATTATAAATATATGTTTTACAAAATGAGGTTTTAAAAAAGCAAATTCTTTTTAAAATGTTGAATTGTACTATAAAAATTATGTACTATAAAAATTGTCATTTTTTAACTTCAAAAGAAATATTTGCTCTCAATAGAGTAAGTATAATAATATAAATAAAAATCACATAGTGAAACAGCAACATTTTTTCGGAACTATCAGTATTATATTTTTTCCAGTTTTTTTAACCTGGCTTTTTATTATACAATTTTTCTAACATACAGAAAAGTTGAAAGCAAAATACAATGAATATCCATAGTGAATATCCACCACTGAGAGTCAACAACTGTTAACTATTGTTGCCATATTTTTTGTTAACTATTGTTGCCATATACTGATATCTCATCATATATTATGGACAGACACATAACCTACATATATTTGCATATATACCAGCATTTGAAAGTAAATTGTAGATATCCTGAGACTTTACCCCTAAACATTTTATCAAGCACATCCTTAAACTGAGGACTTTTTCCCCTATAATTACAATACATCCTCACTCTAACAAAACTCTAACAGAATTAATAAGAATTACCTAATGCCATTCAATTTCCAGTAAATGGAAACTTTATAAGTGAATCATTGCCCTTACCATTTCTTGGCGCTTATTCATATTCAGTAGCTGGTTCTGTGCTGTGCTTAGTCGCTAAGACGTGTGCAACTCTTTGCAATCCAAAGGACTGTAGCCCATCAGGCTCCTCTGTCCATGGGGGTTCTCCAGGCCATAATACTGGAGTGGGTTGCCATGCCCTTCTCCAGGGGAACTTCCCAACCCAGGGATCGAACCCAGGTCTCCCACACCGCAGGTGGATTCTTTACCATCTGAGTCACCAGGGAAGTCCATTCAGTAGCTTATTAATGATACAAAATCAGTTATATCTTTTCATTGAGAGAGATTCAAAGTGCCTGATTTCTACATTCATGGAATAACTGTGTACTTTCCACATACTTTCCATTCTGCTGATGAAATAAATGTTTGGAAATTACACCCTTCAGATTTGATCCAGCTTAGGAAACTGCAGCAAGTATCTCAAAGAGTGAAGAAAGAAACCTTTGTCTGCTATCACTACATGTAGTTGATAGTTTGGGATGAGCTGAGAGAAACATGGAAAAGGGAATGAGTCAGGAACTGAACCACAAACCTGAAATATCCAGGAAGGACTTTTCTCTAAGAGTGGAAAGAAACTAACATGTTCTAAGCATCTCCTTTGTGAGCCCAGCGCTGGGCATTTCCTCTCTGTGGTCTCCCTGAGTGCCATAGCAGTAAAAAACTCTAGGGACAGAACTGGCAGCTTATTTTATTGATAAAGAAATAGGATGTGAAACGTGAGCTCCTCCTCAGTCACACTGCATGTCAGCTACATGCGTGGGTTATAGTCTGGAGGCCAGAGACTGGGCTAGTTAGCAGCTAGCTGAAAACTTTTGATGCCCATCAAGAAAGTCTCAATCCAATGCTCTAAAAGGAAAACAACTCAAAAAAAAATCAACAAAACCCAGATAAAACCTTCCTATTCTAAAACTGTTCTTTTTCTTTTTTTTTTGAAATTAATCAGACACACAATACCAAAGTGTCATCCTGTTTTAGGATGTTTTAGGAGCTGGACAGGAGCAAAGACAGGAAGTGCAGGATGCCGCCCTAAAGCAGGAGACATTTCACTAGGAGGATAAGGCCCTGGAAGCCAGGAGCTAAGATGAAAACACATGAGAGAACAAGAGAGACAGGAGTTTAGAGGCAGAGAAAATATCAGCTAAAGGGCTTTTTGGTCTTGCTTCAAAAAGAATTTTCCAACCTGTTTCCACCTCCTGGCATCGCTATATATTTGGTAAGCATAGCTGTCCTTTGTCCTTATTCTAGAAGACAGCATTTAAATGCATCCAGTTTTCTGCCCGAGCAATCTCACAAAAGTGTCAGGAAATCAACAGGAGCAAGGAGCCATGAAGCTTGGCACTGTGCTCCCACCCAGCTAAGGACGTATGCCAGCAGCTGGCTTTGGTTCTGCAGCATTTGGGGCCGCCTCCCCAGTGCTACCCAGATACATCCTGACCCACTCAGAGACAAGGGCATACATCACAGGATGAGCTGGAGCTCAAACTTCTACACATATTAGAAGAGAAGGAAGACAGACAAAAACTGGGCTTCTGCAAGCCTAAGCTCAGCTGTGAAAGAGCATCAAAAGCTAGTGTGCTTCTGAAATGCCTCTGTTAGATTTAAACCTCAAAAAAAAGGTACTGAGTTTCATTTAGGCGGTAACAAAAACATTGTAAAATGACCTTAAAGTGATGTTTGGACAACTCTGTACTCAGTACTAATAAAAATAATAATACTGAGTTAATAAAATGGGGCTTCCCTTGTGGCTCGGCTGGTAAAGAATCCGCCAGCAATGCAGGAGACCTAGGTTCAATCCCTGGGTGGGGAAGATCCCCTGGAGAAGGGAAAGGCTATGCACTCCAGTATTTTGGCCTGGAGAATTCCATATAGCCCATGGGGTTGAAAAGAGTCGGACATGACTGAGCAACTTTCACTTTCACTTTCAATAATAAATATTAAAATAATAAAATATTTAAAATACCAAATTGTATGTTTTAAAGGGTAAATTATGAATTATATCCAAATAAACCTGTTTAAGAAAATAATAAAGATTATGTGAAAACAGCTGGAAGATCTTCCTTCTGCAATTTGGGGAATGCTGATGGAGATCAACGTTTGCATGTCCAGTGACAGCTGTGGCAAAATCAAGAAGTAATGAAACCGTAATCCCAGGGCCCTCTGGAGCCTGGGGCACACCGTTTAGCTCCCTCCCTGCACCACTGCTGCATACAGAGACAAAGGCTTGCTGGGGAGGGTGGGGTAGGGGTGCTCCCTAAGGGTCAAAAAGCCTTCATTTAGCTGTGGGTTGCTCCATGGAAGAAAAGCTATGACAAACCTAGACAGCATATCAAAGAGATGGGAATATCAGACCATCTTACCTGCCCTCCAAGAAACATGTATGCAGGTCAAGAAGCAATGGTTAAAACTGGATATGGAACAATGGACTGGTACAAAATTGGGAAAGGAGTACATCAAGGCTGTATATTGTCACCCTGCTTATTTAACTTATATGCAGAGTACATCATGTGAAATACCAGGCTGGATGAATCACAAGCTGAAATCAAGATTGTCGGGAGAAATACCAATAACCTCAGATATGCAGATGACACCACTAATGGCAGAAAGCAAAGAGAAACTAAAGAGTCTTTTGATGAAGGTGAGAGGAGAGTGAAAAAGTTGGCTTAAAATTCTTCAACATTCAAAAAACTAAAATTGTGGCATCCGGTTCCATCACTTCATGGCAAATAGATGGGGAAAAATGGTAACAGTGACAGATTTTATTTTGGGGGGCTCTAAAATCACTGCAGATGGTGACTGCAGCCATGAAATTAAAAGACACTTGCTCCTTGAAAGAAAAGCTATGATCAAACTAGACAGCATATTAAAAAGCAGACATTACTTTTCTGACAAAGGTCTATATAGTCAAAGCAACGGTTTTTCCAGTAGTCATGTACAGATGTGAGAGTTGGACCCTAAAGAAGGCTGTGTGCCAAAAAATAGATACCTTTGAACTGTGGTGTTGGAGAAGACTCTTGAGAGTCCCTTGGACTGCAAGGAAATAAAGCCAGTCAATCCTAGAGGAAACCAACCCTGAATATTCATTGGAAGGGTTGATGCTAAAGCTGAAGCTCCAGTACTTTGGCCACCTCATTGGAAAAGACTCTGATGCTGGGAAAGACTGAGGACAGGAGAAGAAGTGGGTGACAGAGGATGAGATGGTTGGATGGCATCACTGACTCAACGGACATGAGCTTGAACAAACTCAGGGAGATGGTGAAGGACTGGGAAGCCTAGTGTGTGGCAGTCTCTGGTGTCAAAAAGAGTCAGACAAGACTTAGTGACTGAACAACTCATCTTTCAGTGCAGGTCACAAGTGCCCAAGCACTTTTGGAAACGCTTAAGCTAGAGTCCGGGGATTCAGATTTAGTTTATCCAGAGTGATGCTGGGGACAGATGTACATCCCCTGAACTTCCCCAGCTGAAACTAACACCCAGCTAGGACTGAAACCACTGCTTGGAGAGGAGCTCTGTGGGCACCATGTCAGGAAGTGGAGGTTTCTACTCCTCCAATCACCACACTGAGTCAGCACCCATGGGAGCTTCTCCAAGTCAGACAGGCCAGGGCAGCTCAGGGCTCCTGGGTAAACCGACTGCTCAAGGCAGAAACCCAGTGCCCTGTGTTCAACCCAGCATTTCCTGACTAGTTCTGAGCCTTGTCCTGCTAATGGCACATCAGATCTTCATGTTGCATGGAAGTCTCTATTTTCTTAGTAAAGCAAACGAATCAGCACTTTATTATATATGCTCCTGCTTACTGATTACTTCATACATGTGTATTTTGCCTGCTCAACCAGATGGTAGATTAAATTCTTTTTTTCCTAGTCCTGTGGTAGCGGTCCGACAAACAATTCTTGACTGATGATTGCATTTCCACAAATCTCTAAACATTCCTTGAGAAGTACTTTTGCTCTTTTCAGGTTAGTAGACTAGGTAAAAGACTTTTTTAAAAGCTGAAAAAAAAATAGCTTGAAAAATTAAGAGACTATATGCAAATTGGATTTCTTGCAAAGTCCCTTAAAAATCTATTTTTGCATGTCTTCTGCTTTCTAAAACAAGACTGTTCAGCAAACAAACATAAGGCTCAAGATGGAAAGCTGGTTTTGCTTTAAAGCAGGCTCCCTGGTGCAGACCGATGTGGACCTGCTTGCCCTAGGGTGGACTCCATGCCCTGACCCCAGTCAATTGGTGTAGCAGGAGTGTGTGATGGCTTCCTCCATGGGGGCCTCCTGCAGGACAGGCCAGCAGTGGTTTCAGCTTCTGCAGGGTGATCCTGCTTCCGCTCCAGGCTAGGAATGGTAGCAGCTTCCTAGATTTCTAACCCCTGTGTTGCCTCATCTATCCCAGTTGGCTTCCTGGCCTCTTCTGTTACCTGGCAACCAGCTCCCTGCATTCCATTCCATTCCTCAAACTCAGATAAGACAGGAGGAATGTGGGTCTGAAATGCTATGAGACTCTGAGCCAATAATTTAAACTTTCTGTTTTCTCCTTGTAAAATGCAGGTCATAATGCCTACTCCAGGGGCTGGCTTACTTATGAAACAAGTGAGGAGGAGCCTGGTCCACTGGCTCGTTCATTTTAAGAACACAATAAAGGTCATTTCACTCCCCTCTTTTTCATTGGCATGGTGAATTATGAGACAATAAAATGAATATGAGAAGAAACAAAGGTTTAAGCTTTTATTTTCTAAGGCTATAAATAATATAGCAGGGAATTTAGGTTTTAACTTGCCATAAGTACAAAGGAACAAGATTCATCTGATAAGTTTGTTTAGTACTTTGCCTACCTCATGACACTGTATTACATTAATCTCACATTTCCACATTACAAATGAGGAAACGAAGTACACAGCGAATAGAGAACTCATTTTTTCAAACAACAAACACCAAGCTGGTCACAGGGATAGCACTTATTGTGCAATTCCCATGCTATAAAATACTTCAAGGGTGTGGGTGTGTGTGTGTGTGTGTTGGTGGGGCTTCTAGTAAGATAGATAAGGCAGGATAGACACAATGTTACAATGTTGATAATTATAGAAGGTGATGGGTACAAGAGGAGGGTGTTATATTATTCTCTCTGCCTCTGTGCTAAAAAAAAGTTTTAAAAATTTTTGAATCTTCTTAAGAGCTTGTATCTCCCTAAAGTTACACAAAGGGTTTCCCTGGAGGCTCAGTAGTAAAGAATCCACTTGCCAATGCAGGAGACATGGGTTCGATCCCTGGGAAGGGATGATTCCCCTGGAGAAGGAAATGGCAATGCTTGGGAAATCCCATGGAGAGAGGAGCCTGGCAGGCTGCAATCCATGGGGCTGCAAGAGTTGGATACAACTCTTTAGGCTGTGCTTGTGATTTTTATCTATGAGAAATGCAAGAGAAGACCAAGAATGGACCATCAGCACAATTTCTGTGTCCAGGGCACCCCGTTCAAAACAGGACACATAGTAGGTGGGCAATAAGCAACTGTGAACATCTTTGGCCTTTACCAAAGCACTTTTATACTCTATAAGTTCTCCAGAGTCAGAAGGAATTCCATAAATTTTATGAAAACTAACCATAGACCCTTTTTTTTCTGGAGTTAAATGGCTCTCCCATCTGAGGAAGCAACTTACATAGCTGGTAGTCACTGGATCAAGTAATTTCACACTTCTCTTAAGTGAAAGACACTGGATATTTTTTCTTTATGGTAGCTGCAAAGCTTTCTGGGTCATTTTTTTATGAAAAGAAAATGAGACAACTTGAAGAACAGAGGTTTAGAATCACATTAACAGGATTTCAATCCTTAAAACAGTTTAAAGGGAAGATTCTGGGAAGATGAAGTAAGAGGTACCAGGAATCCATCCCCACACCTGGAACAAAATCTCCCTGGCAGAATCTGTCTGATCTAACTACTGTGAAGTTCTGGAGTCTATCAAAGACTTGTAACTTCCAGGGGAACATTTAAATGGTAAGTTTTGGTTAATTTGCATTCATTTCAGCTCTGCTCAGCAGTAGCTGCCCATTCCTCATCCCCAGTTCTCAGCTCAGGTGGCTCAGGGGTAAAGAAGACTCAGGAGATGTGTTTGATCTCTGGGTTGGGAAGATCTCCTGGAGGAGGAAATGGCAACTGACTCCAGTATTCTTGCCTGGAAAATCCAGTTGTCAGAGGAGCTGGGCAGGCTATAATCCATGGGGTCGCAAAGAGTCAGACAGGACTGAGTGACTGAACACACACAACTCACAGCAAGCAAGTGTGCACTGGAGCATGCAAAAATGACTCTGCCTTCCAAATACTGCGCATCTGTATTCTGATCACGGATTGCTCATGCCCAGGGAAAGGTTCAGAATCAGAAAAGTCTTGAGAAGCTCTTCAGTGTACACTTTTGGCTGAACCTTGGCACAAAAAGAGCCCATCATTATCAAAAACAAAACGGCAAACCCTAGGGAAAGAGGAGAATTTGATTTCCAATATTTTCAATGATTCAAATGTCCAGTTTTCAACCAAAACAACAAAAAAAGGAAATCACAAAGCATGCAAAGAAACAGAGATGTATTGCCCAATCAAGGGGAAAAACAAAAAACAAAAGAAACAGAAACTGTCCCTAAGAGCTGACAGTAGATACGCTAGATAAAAACTTTAAAACAACTGCCTTAAAGATGCTCAAAGAACTAAAGCAAGTGTGGAGACAGTCAAGGAACCAATGCATAAACAAAATGGAAATACCAATAAAAAATAGATAATCTAAAAAGAAACCAAAAAAAAAAATTCTAGAGTGGAGACATATAATAACTGAAATGAAAAAAATCACTAGAGGGATTCAAAGGCAGACTTGAGGAGGCTAAAGAAAGAATCATTGCAATCAAAAATAGGACAGCTGAAATTATAGAGTCTGAGGAAGAGAAAGGAAAATGATTAAAGCAAATAGAGCCCACAGGGTGTCCCTGGTAGCTCAGATGGTAAAGCATCTGCCTGCAATGCAGGAGATCTAGGTTTGATCCCTGGGTTGAGAAGATCCCCTGGAGGAGGGCATGGCAACCCACTCCAGGATTCTTGCCTGGAGAATCCCGTGGACAGAGAAGCCTGGTGGGCTAGAGTCCATGAGGTTGCAAAGAGTCAGACACGACTGAGCGAATAATACAGCAACAACAAATGGAACCTACAGGACCCGAGAGGCGTCGTCAAGTATACTTGGGTTGCTTCCCTGGATGGCCATTTTTTGAGAAACAACCTTACTGTTTGCCACAGTAGTTGTATGGATGAGCACAATAATGTGTGTGTGTGTGTGTGTGTGTGTGTGTGTGTGTGTATTGCAGCCTTAAAAGGAAGAAAATTTTGATATATGCTTTAACACGGATGCATCTTGAGGGGATTAGTGAAGTCGCTCAGTCATGTCTGACTCTTTGCGACCCCATGGACTGTAGCCTAACTGGCTCCTCCGTCCACGGGATTTTTCAAGCATTAGTACTAGAGTAGGTTGCCATTTCCTTCTCCAGGGGATCTTCCCAACCCAGGGATAGAACTCGGGTCTCCCGCATTGTAGGCAGACGCTTTACCATCTGAGCCAGCAGGGAAGTCCAATGAAATAAGCCAGTCACAAAAAAGCAAGTACTATAAAACTCCACTGATGTGAGGTGCCTAGGATAGTCAAAATCATAGAGACAGAAAGAAGAATGATGGCTGGCAGGGACTGACGGGAGAGGAGAATTCAGAGTTACTGATCAACAGGCATAAAGTTTCGGTCAAGGAAAATGAACAAGCTCTAGAGATCTGCTGTACAATATTGTACCTCCAGTGAACAATAACACACTGTATACTTAAAAATCTGTTAAAAGGGTACATTTCAGGTTAAGTAAGTAAGTAAGTGTTAGTCGCTCAGTCGTGCCCAACTCTTTGCGACCCGTTAAATGCTTTCATAATACAATAAAAGTGATAAGGAACACAGATACTGGAATATAGTACCATGCGTTTAAATGTAGATATTAAAATTGAATGAGAATTTATTAATTAATGGGTATAGAGTCCCAGTTCTGCAAGATAAAAATTGTTCTGAAGCTAGATGGTAGTGATGGTCGCACAAGAATTATGAATATTTACTTCCACTGAACTTTATAGCTATAAACAGTAAAGATGGCAAATTTTCTGTAAATTTTTTTTAAAAAACCTCAAGGAAGAAAACAAAACAAAGATGGGTTGCTTAGAGGTTTTATACTCCATTGAGACAGTCTACTCAGAACTAATTACCCACTAGTTCACCTGGGAACCTCAAGTGGCCACCCACCGTTTACACCACCAGCAGCAAGCTACCTCATTCTTTCAAAAGTATTTATAGAACACAATTAAATTTCTGGGAAGTATTAAAGTGGATTAAAGAATAATATCATCAGGTGTATTCTTAAGTCTTATCTGCAATGGGAAGCAAATCATTTCAGAGACTGTGGGGGGTGGGGGTGGGGGGCGAGGCAGAAGGTGGCGGTGCTGTGCCCTTTCTGCAGAATCTACAATTCACATTCCTTACTCTTAAACATCACTGCAGCCAAGTGGTCTGTCCTGCCAGGGAAGGTTTGTGACACTCTTCCCAGGCTGGTCACAATGACGGGGCCTCCCAAATGACTGCGCTCCTAGATGACTCCGCCATTGGACCAATAGGTCTAATTAGGCTAAGAAACATCTTTAATTAACACAGTCTAATAGAGTCAACTTATGACTCAAAAATATGATTACTGGTGTCGGCCAACCAAATTTACTCTCCTTCATGCTTCATCATTATGAAGGTCATCAGATGTCCTTCAAATCTAGCTTTGTAAATTTTTTTTTTTTTTTACTAAAGGCACATAGTTCTTCAAAAGATCAGATCCATAATACTGACGGTATTCACTGGGAAAATGTATACTGAAGCGTTTCTTTGATTGGCTTTATAGGTGGCAATCCCTTAAACAAAACACATCATAGATACACCCTTCAATTATTTTACCTTATTCTGCCTAAATTTTTAAAGTTAGCTCATTCACAATCTTTTTCAGTAATTAAAGGATCTCAGTAAAGACATTTTAATTATAGGACTTACTGAAGCATGATATACGTAAATGCAGATATGCATTATATAGTGTTTTATATAAAATTTTTGTATTAATAAACTGTATAAATGCTATATTTAATAGCATATAATATAAATTATATATATGTGTGTATACACATATGTAAATTGGCTCCATGGGTCTTTAAGGGATTATAGATGGTCTTCTGTGTGTGCGTATATTTTGTTGTGGGAAAGTGGTCCACAACTTTTGTTTAATTCTCAAAATGGCTGTGGTCATCCCCTCACAGCCACCAAAGGAGTGGCTAGAAACCAATGTCTAGAGCTATACTGTCCAACACAGTAGCCATTAGCCACTCATGCCTATTAAGCACTTGAAATACATCATGTTAACTGAGATGTGCTCTAAGTATAAAATACACACCAGATTTTGAAGAAAATTAAAAAGAAAATTTACAATATCCCAATAATTTGCACATTGATTCCATGTTGAAATAGTACCATTTGGGATATAGTGGGCTAATTAACATGTCATTAGTATTAATTTCCTCTGTCAGCTAATGTAAATACTAGAAAATTTAAAATCACATATATGGCTCACACTATATTTGAACAGCTCTGGTTGGGGAAAAGTTAGAGCTTCATCACTGGCAGGTTGCTGATTCTAGGAGGTTCCTACTAGCAGAAAAAGAAAATTTAGAATAGTTTCAACACTGAATTAGAAGAGAAGTTTCAGCAAAGATGTCAGACTGTGCCTAAACATAATAGGGTTAAAAACATACCTTTAAACTATTTTCATCCCAATATTCCAGCATAATTTCCTTTGAAGAATCATGAATTTGGAAGAAAAGTGATGTTAGCTCTGAACCACAGTTATTGATATTTGCAGATAATTCATGTGGTGCATTTTGATAAGAACCTTAGGACAATAATGACTCAAAGTAAACTTTTGCTCTTAGCACATCAGTAAGATGCTACATTAAAAAAAAAAAAAAACAGAAAATGTACAAGGAAATGGAAATTTTCAATCATTAACAATGTATGGGTATGGTACTTTTATTCAGGAATTAAGTCTTCAGCAACCCTTATGTGGTACCTATCATCACCCACGTTTTATAGATGTGGAAACCGGTTGAAAAAAGAGAACAAGAATTCTGTCTAATTTTCCACTTTGAGGCTAATACTGAGTCTGACACATAGTAGATGCTCAGTGAATGGCCACTGGATGAAAAGGGACATTTTACTGATCCCAATACAAGGTTTCTTTCTAAAGAGTGTCTGATTACAACACTCTTGCTGTTCCCAATACCACATGATGAGAGAGAAGGGTGTACTTCACTATTTTTTTTCCAATTCTCATCATAAATCAATGGGATATAAATATTTCTATCCTTTCTGTCAATAAGACTTAGGTGTATTGTTATTGTTTTGGAAAGCATCCTAATATTATATTAAAGCATGCTTCCTGGTTCAAAACACAAGTACCAGCTTGACTGGATATCACACTTACATGGTTGGACAACCATTCAGTGCATTAAATAAATGGAACATCTTTGCCCCTGATCCAAGCCATAGAGTCTCCCTCCCTCTCTCTCATTCTCAACAAGGGTCTTGATCTCAGTTGTTTATGTTCCTTGGAGTTTTGGGATTTTTCTCCTTGCCCCACCCCACTATCTTGGTTACCTCTCTACTTTGCGCTGGCAAATGCATGCCCAAAAACACGCCTCTGAAAGTTTTGCGCTTTACTTATGAATTAAAAACAAACTCTAGAGCTGAGTGCTTTCTGAGTCCGCGTTCATCCAGGACTCCGCGTCCGAGGGCAGAATTCGTCCAGCAACAATCCCTATGCCGTTCAACTTGTGAGCCTGAACTCACGCCGACTAGCACGTGTACGTCTGAGCTGGCTCCCACATACCACAGCAGGGTGGGTCTCAGCCTCTCCCGGAGCCTCCCCTGAAACAACCTGCTCCCCAACCTTCGCCCGCAAAATCCTGAACAGTGACCTCGCCTACAGCCCAGGAAGGCAGAGGACATTCCCTTCCCAGCCCTGCCTAGGGACGATCGCTCCTATTTACCGTCTTGTACCACCAGCTTGCAAATGCCATGGCGACGATGGATGTGCTCCGAGAGACGCAGCGAGGGACCCGGCGAGGACACGGGTGCAGCACAGCAAGGGGCCGCCGGCTCGCACTCCACCTGCCGCAGACCTGGCTGGGGCTGAGCTCTGCAAGCCTCACGGCTGTCAGGGAGTGAGCAAGGCAGCTGGGCGGGGCCTTTCCCGACCCCGCCCCTCATGTTGACCCCGCCCCCGCCCCGCCCCGCCCCGCCCCGCCCCGCCCCGCTGGTTTGGCTCAAAGCTGCTTAGGGGAGAAGTGTCATTCATTCCAGGCGGCACCGCCTGGCTGCCTGGAGTGGAGGCGGAGACCCGACTTTTCTGCTGAAGTTTCCTACAGACTCCGGAATGCCGAGAGGTCCCAAATGAACATTCTCCTTTTGCCCTTATCCGCTTCTCACCTACCCCTGTCCCATCCACCAACTTTTCCCAACGCATGAGTGAGAAGTGAGCAAAAGTCGCTCAGTCGTGTCCTGACTCTTTGCACCCCACGAACTATCCAGTGCAGGGAATTCTCCAGGCCAGGATACCGGAGTGGGCAGCCAATTCCCTTCTCCAGGGGATCTTCCCAACCCAGGGATCGAGCCCAGGTCTACCGCACTGCAGGCGGATTCTTCACCAGCTGAGCCGCCAGGGAAGCCCACTCCAATGTGGCTTGCGCCGCGCCCAGTGCACTTGGCCGGCCCCCAGGGCCATCCGCGGGCCCCTCCAGTCACCTGCCCAGAGGCAGGTTCTGAGTCCACACCCTGCTCTTTCCAGATGCTTCTCCGTGCCCGGGAGGGGTGGTGCCCAGGGACAGCAGGCCAGGCAGACTAACCCCCCTCTGGAGGTGGACCCGAGGCTTCGGGGGGCCCCGAGATCCTCCCCGCGCTCAAGCCCGGCGGTAGGAGCGCCACTCACCTCCTGGGTGTGGCGGGCAGCGCGCCGGGGCCGCGGGGAGGCGGCGGGCTTCGGGCCCGGCTGGGACATGGCGAGGCCGGTGCGAACGCTGCCTCCGAGCGGGCGCGGCGGAGCCTGGAAGGGAGGCCCGAGCCGGGGAGCGCTGGGAGGGAGCGAGGGCGCGGAGGGGCTGGCGGGCGCGCCTGTGAGGCAGCTTTTCCGACCCAGCCCCGACCCGCGGGAGCTCCCCTTCGCCGGGCAGGGCCCTCCCCTTCCTGCCTGCAGCTGGCTGCGCCCGGGCGGCAGCGGCCCGGGGCTCCCTGTTTGCAGCTCACACCCTGAGTCCGGTATCTTCTCCCAGGGACAGCCCACCCGACCCGAGGTCTCCTTGGGTGCCCCAGCGGGTCGCAGAGAGGAGGGGCTGGAGATGGCGGGGTTCTCCTCTGACTTGCCTAGACTTGGCTTGCAGTTGTGCAAGGAGAGCGGAACCGGGGCGTGGCCCCGTCTACACTTCAAGCCCCCCTCCCTAAGAATCTCAAGAATTAGACAGCTTTTCTGCAATCTGCTCTGGGTTAACTAGGAGGAGAATTTACCAACTCAGATGGCCCGGGGCCTGAACCCTCTGGATGAGGAAGCGGATTGCAGAAACAAATTGGTCTATGTGTGACTCCGTGTGTTGTGAGTGTGTGTGTGTGTGTGTACACACACGGGCCTAGGTATGTTTTACGCGGCTTTACTTTGGGGTGCGGTGGGGGGTAGTTTTGAAAGTGCAATGGTGTTTCATGTGGAAGAAGTCTTAGGTTCCAATCAAAACCTAAGAACAGTCCCAAGTTTAAACCCCATTGCCTTTCAGGAGGCTGTTGAATTTTGTTTGCAAGGAGGCCGGATTGCTTTTGTCTTTGGTTCATCTTAAACAGCACTTCCTGGTTTGGGCCTGTGAAATAGAACAAGCCTGAAGTGAAATGTTACAAGCCAGACTAGAAAAGCCTCCTCTGCAGTGAGTGCCTGTCTGTGGTTGCTGCTGGTTTGTGAAGATCTGACAGAAGAAAACCTGTTAACCCCACCATGGCATTGACAATGTGGGCCTCGGGGTCACTGCCCTCTGCTGTGCTGTGTTTCAGACTGTTGGGGGTGGGGGGTGCAGGTTACAAGGAAAGACTGGTCATGCTGAATGGACCTTGGCAGAATGGAATCCTTGTTTCCTTCTCCCTTCTCATTTCGGGCATTCTGACTTCCCTTTATTCAAGGGACCGGCTAGCTTCATTCTTTCTGGGGGGGCGGGGGAGGGGGGGGAGGAGAGCAGGGAGGGATGATTTCAAAGCATTTCCTCTCTAAGGAAATATCTGTGTATCTGATATTTCCAAAAAACAGCATTAACAGGTTTACTTCTGTTGGATGGTCACAAACCAGCAGCAACCACAGGCAGGCAATCACTGCAGAGGAGCCTTTTCTAGTCTGGCTTGTAACATTTCACTTCAGGCTTGTTATAATTCACAGCCCCAAACCAGGAAATGCTGTTTAGGATGAACCTAAGACAACTTATACGTAATTTGAACCAACTTGGATATGGGGCCTATGATTGCCCATTCAAGAAAAACTGATTGATGGCATCAGTTACATTCACAATTAAAGAAAATATGTCATAAACCTGAAAAATGCTTTTATGATTGTGATCAAACACCTACAGTAATTTAAGAAAATGTAAAACAAAAGTGGTGATATAATGGCCCTATCTCCAGGCCCAGGAACTGGAACCACCTCTCCCAGGATCCTAAAGGGCCTAGATTCAATATCCCCGAGTACATTATTCTGACTCTGGAAGAACAGTTCCCATTGAAGTCTGAGTTATTTTTTAATGGAGTATTGAAATTGAACTTAGGACTTCCCTGATGGTACAGTGGATAATAATCTGCCTGTCAATGCAGGGGACATAGGTTCGATCCCTGGTCCAGGAAGATTTCACATGCTACACAGGGCAACTAAGCCATGACTACTACCATGTGCCATGACTACTGAGCCCATAGGCTGCAGCTACTGACGCCCATGCACCTAGAGCGTGTGCTTCACAGCAAGAGAAACCTCAGCGATGAGAAGCCCATGTGCCACAACAAATAGTAGTGCCCCTCGTCCAGCCAGAGAAAGCCCGTGCGCAGCAATGAAGACCCAGTCAACCAAAAGTAAAACTGAGCTTAAACTGGCTAGTTTCACATTTGAAAGGCTTCCATGTAAAGCACGATGAAAAGGACTGTAGAGGGAGCAATATAAAGGTTAAAATACATATTTCCTGCGCTCCAGGGACTTCACACTTTAGCTGAAGTCATATAGCATTTGTAACACATGATCATTCAGGTAGCATTGAAAGATACACAGTGGGTGAATAAATACAAACGCACTTTGGGAATGTGGGGTTCTGTGGGTTTGGGGGACTATAGGAAGGGAAAGCAGGCTTGAGCTGGCTGACTGGCTGGTGGGACGTGGTTAGAAGAAAGTAGGGATCAGTTCAGTTCAGTTCAGTCTCTCAGTCGTGTCCGACTCTTTGCAGCCCTGTGGACTGCAGCATGCCAGGCTTCCCTGTCCATCACCAACTCCCGGAACGGAAGGGAGAAATAGATTCAAGGGATTAGATTAGATAGACAGACTGCCTGAAGAACTATGGATGGAGGTTCCTGACATTGTACAGGACACAGGGATCAAGACCATCCCCAAGACAAAGAAATGCACCAAGGCAAAATGGTTGTCTGAGGAGGCCTTACAAATAGCTTAGAAAAGAATAGAAGTGAAAGGCAAAGGAGAAAAGGAAAGATACACCCATTCGAATGCAGAATTCCAAAGAATAACAAGGAGAGATAAGAAAGCCTTCCTCAGTGATCAGTGCAAAGAAATAGAGGAAAACAATAGAATGGGAAAGACTAGAGATCTCTTCAAGAAAATCAGAGATACCAAGGGAACTTTTCATTCAGAGTGGGGATAGATCAGGAAATAAGAAGGAGCCCACCCACCTGGCTAGAGCCACTGGTTCAAGTTCAGGAGTAATCAATCCATGTATGAGCCTATTATTAAACAGCCACACTGTGCTCGTGATACAGTTGATACCAAAATCTGTAAGAGAATGAATTACTTCAGCCTTCAGGCTTTGCTCAAGAGTCAGAATTCATATAAGCAGAAAAATACAATCTAAACAGCACATTAATGATTACGAGTAAAGAAGAATTTCAAAAAAGGTGAAGAAGAAGATTGATGTTTTCACTTTCTCTCGTAGTTGGTGGGGAATTGGGAACTTTGATACCGTGACCACCACTTGAGGATCTTGGGAACCTCATATAAAACATTTATGGCAACTTTTACTGTATTTTTATTAGGACATATTATAAGTAGAGGCATACCACTGAGATATTGCAGGTTTGGTTCAAGATCACTGCAGTGAAGTGACTATCACAATAAACCAAGTCACATGAAATTTTTGTTTCCCAGTTAAGATAAAGGTCATTCAGGTATGACCAAATCAAATACCTTACAATTGTACTGAGAAAGTGACAAATAGATTCAAGGGATTAGATCTGATAGACAGAGTGCCTGATGAACTTTGGACAGAGGTTCATGACATTGTACAGGAGGCAGTGATCAAGACCATCCCCAAGAAAAAGAAATGCAAAAAGGCAAAGTGTTTGTCTGAGGAGGACTTAAAATAGCTGAGAAAAGAAGAGAAGCCAAAGGCAAAGGAGAAAAAGAAAGATATACCCATTTGAATGCAGAGTTCCAAAGAATAGCAAGGAGAGATAAGAAAGCCTTCCTCAGTGACCAATGCAAAGAAATAGAGGAAAACAATAGAAGGGGAAAGACTAGAGATATCTTTAAGAAAATTAGAGATACCAAGGGAACATTTCATGCAAAGATGGGTACAATAAAGGACAGAAATGGTATGGACCTAACAGAAGCAGAAGATATTAAGAGGTGGCAAGAATACACAGAAAAACTATACAAAAAAGATCTTCATGACCCAGGTAACCATGATGGTGTGACCACTCACCTAGAGCCAGACATCCTGGAATGTGAAGTCCAGTGGGCCTTAGGAAGCATCACTATGAACAAAGCTAGTGGACGTGATGGAATTCCAGCTGAGTTATTTCAAATCCTAAAAGATGATTGCTGTTAAAGGGCTGCACTCAATATGCCAGCAAATTTGGAAAACTCAGCAGTGGCCACAGGACTGGAAAAGGTCAGTTTTCATTCCAATCCCAAAGAAAGGCAATACCAAAGAATGTTCAAACTACCGCACAATTGCACTCATCTCACACGCTAGTAAAGTAATGCTCAAAATTCTCCAAGCCAGGCTTCAACAGTACATGAACCATGAACTTCCAGAAGTTCAAGCTGGATTTAGAAAAGGCAGAGGAACCAGAGATTAAATTGCCAACATCCATTGGATTGTTGAAAAAGCAAGAAACTCCCAGAAAACATCTACTTCTGCTTTATTGACTATGCTAAAGCCTTTGACTGTGTGGATCAAAACAAACTGTGGAAAATTCTTAAAGGGATGGGAATACCAGATCACCTGATCTGCCTCCTGAGAAATCTGTATGCAGGTCAGGAAGCAACAGTTAGAACCGGACATGGGACAACAGACTGGTTCCAAATTGGGAAAGGGGTACGTCAAGGCTGTATATTGTCACCCTGCTTATTCAACTTCTATGCAGAGTACATCATGAGAAACGCTGGGCTGGAAGGAGCACAAGCTAAAATCAAGACTGCCAGGAGAAATATCAATAACCTCAGAAATGTAGATGACACCATCCTTATAGCAGAAAGTGAAGAGGAATTAAAGAGCTTCTTGATGAAAGTGAAAAAGGAGAGTGAAAAAGTTGGCTTAAAACTCAACATTCAGAAAACTAAGATCACAGCATTCGGTCCCATCCTTTCATGGCAAATAGATGGGGAAACAATGGAAACAGTGACAGACTTTATTTTGGGGGGCTCCATAATCACTGCAGATGGTGACTGCAGCCATGAAATTAAAAGACGCTTGCTCCTTGAAAGAAAAGTTACGACCAACCTAGATAGCATACTCAAAAGCAGAGACATTACTTTGCCAACAAAGGTCCATCTAGTCAAAGCTATGGTTTTTCCAGTAGTCATGTATGCCTGTTAGAGTTGGACTATAAAGAAAGCTGGAACTAACATTCATGCAATATTGCTTTTTACAGCATTGCACTTTACTTCCATCACAAGTCACATCCACAACTGATTGATGATTTTGAAGAATGATGCTTTTGAACTGTGGTGTTGGAGAAGACTCTTGAGAATCCCTTGAACTGCAAGGAGATCAACCACTCAATCCTAAAGGAAATCAGTCCTGAATATTCACTGGAAGGACTGATGTTGAAGCTGAAACTCCAATACTTTGGTCACCTGATGTGAAGAACTGACTCACTGGAACAGACCCTGATGGTGGGAAAGATTGAAGGTGGGAGGAGAAGGGGACGACAGAGGATGAGGTGGCTGGATGGTATCACTGTGACTCGACGAACATGAGTTTGAGTAAGCTCCGGAAGTTGGTGATGGACAGGGAAGCCTCACGTCTACAGTCCATGGGGTCGCAAAGAGTTGGACGTGACTGAGTGACTGAACTGACTGAACTAAAGATAAAAGTTATGTTTACACCATATCCATTAAGGGTGCAATAAACAACATTTCTTAAAAAATAATGTACATGTATTAATTTAAAAATATAAACCGAAATCAATTATCATGTTAACATCAAAGATCAATCATCATAGATCACCGTAACTATAATAATGAAAAAGTCTGTAAATTGGTGAATTTGCAAAAATATGAGATAGGATATGAGCAAATGCTGCTAGAAAAATAGCACTGATAGACTTGATCCAAGGAACGTTGCTGCAAACGTTCAATTTGTAAAAAACAAGGTCTTTGTAAAGCACAGTAAAGTGTGTTCATTGCTCAGTCATATCCAACTGTTTGTGATTCCATGGTCTGTAGCCTCTTTACGCAAAGTTCTCTAGGCAAAAATACTGGAGTGGGTTGCCATTCCCTTCTCCAGGGGATCTTCCCAACCCAGGGATTGAACCTGGGTCTCCTGCATTGCAGGCAGATTCTTTACTGTCTAAGCTAACCAGTTCAGTTCAGTTCAGTCACTTAGTCTTGTCCGACTCTTCGCAACCCCATGGACTACAGCACACCAGGCTTCCCTGTCCATCACCAACTCCTGGAGTTTGCTCAAACTCAAGTCCATCACATCAGTGATGCCATCCAACCATCTCATCCTCTGTCACCCCTTTCTCCTCCTGCCCTCAATCTTTCCCAGATTGAAAGACTGGGAAAGCTAACGAGGGAAGCCCTTATGCACAGTAAAGCGAGGTTGCAATAAAGCCTGGATGCATGGCTCTGTTTTATTCCTTTATTTAGTCTGTAACAGGATTCCTGCTCTATGTCAGGCTCTGGGGAGGCAACAGGAGCTCAAGGACCTCACAGTCTAGTAGGGAAGACAGATGAATGAATCCACGATGGCCGTGTGATGAGGGAAGCTGCCAGCAGAGACGGCCTATGAGCCTTGTTGGTTCCCTGGAGGGGCTTCTCTTTCTGACTGAGGGATGGGTGGGCTGGGGACAGGGGAGAGCTCAGGGCTGCATCCTCCCCTCATCTCTGATTTGAGTTGAAACCTGCTCTGAACAATCTCCACGTTGTATCTCCCTCCCCAGCCTCTCCACCCACCTCCTCCACCACCACTGTGCAGGAACTCATCACTTTTCATCAGGAAATGTGTGAAGGAGAAAAAGAAAGGCAGGATGATATCCAGAGAAGAAGCCAGGGCAGCCTGAGAAGGTGCGGGCAAGGAGCAGAAGGAAGATGGTGGAGAAGTGAGCACTAAGGTTCTGGGAAGAGGGCCTTCTAAAAGGAAAGGCTGACCCTCGGTGTAAGTGAAGGGAAGAGAGGTGAAAGTCGCTCAGTCGTGTCCGACTCTTTGCGACCCCATGGACTATACAGTCCATGGAATTCTCTAGGCCAGAACACTGGAGTGGGTAGCCTTTCCCTTCTCCAGGGGATCTTCCCAACCCAGGGAGGGAACCCAGGTCTCCCACACTGCAGGTGGATTCTTTACCAGCTGAGCCACAAGGGAAGCCCAAGAATACTGGAGTGGGTAGCCTATCCCTTCTCCAGCGGATCTTCCTGACCCAGGAATCGAACCAGGGTCTCCTACATTGCAGATGGATTCTTTACCAGCTGAGCTAACAGGGAAGCCCTGCCCCATGGAATAAAACCTCACTCAAAAGTTGGGTCAGACAAAGCAGGGAGTGTCCATTGGCTCTGACAGCTGAGAGCTTTTTGGTAACGCAGCTAGTGGGTAAAAACTTAAAAGGAGGCAGAGCGTTTTTCGAAGGGATCCATGGTCTAGACAGTGCCCTTCACTTTGGATGGTATTTCTTTCTACACCCCTGGAGGGGAATTTACCCCCGAAAACCTGGATCTTCTGGCTGACATCCAAGTGCCCTCTGATGCTACTGAAATGTGCCTGTCCTGTTGGCCATTTCAACATTCTCAGCCAAGTTTGCTCCATTGCATAGTAATGTTTGCCTAAGTAAACCAGAAAATCAACATTTGAGCAAACCAGCAAAGATGGAGTAGTGAAATATTCAGAGGCTCTCAGAGGCTCCTTTCCCTTTTAACAAACATGTCTCTGATTAGGAGCTTTGTGCTTCTGACTTGAATTATCTAGAAGAATGCCGACAGGGGTGAAAAAGTGAAAAGTGAAAGTTGCCAACTCTTTGTGACCCCATGGACTATACAGTCCATGGAATTCTCCAGGCCAGAATACTGGAGTGGGTAGCCATTCCCTTCTCCAGGGGAATCTTCCCAACCCAGGGATCAAACCCAGGTCTCCTGCATTGCAGGCGAATTCTTTACCATCTGAGCTACTAGGGAAGCCTTGAAGTTCTGTGCATAAAGGAAATGGAGTGCTGACCTGGAGGAGGCGATGTTTAGGCCACAGGAGGCTTGCCATTGCCTGAATGTGTCCCCTCAAATTGCTAAGTTGGGATGCCAATGTCCAAGCTGGTGGCGTTAGTAGGTGAGACCTTCCGAAGTGTTAGGTCCTGAGGACACAGCCCTCATGAATGAAATTAATGCCCTTATGCAATATCCCTGTGAGAGCTCCCTTGCCCTTTCCACCTTATGAAAATGCAACAAGTCTGCCACTTGGAAGAGGCCCTCACCCAACCAGGCTGGCACTCTGATTTCAGACTTCTGGCCTCCAGTACTTTGAGAAAAAAACATTTCTGTTGTTTCTAAGCCCTGCAGTCTGTGGTGTTTTGCTATAGTTGCCTGAATGGACTAAGACACCTTGCTTCTCAGCTCACCCCAGGCTTGTGCTTGGATGGCAGATGAGGAAGGGGAGGGAGAAAGAATGGAAGATTGGAGGGTCAGAGGAGGAAGACAGGAAAGAGAATTAGGAGCAGATGAAATAGCTTTTAGTTTTCACTACTACCAAACAAGAACTTGAATCATACACACACCTACACAGGGGATCTCAGGTTTTACTTCTCAGCCTTTATGTCCCTCCAGGGAGTAAGACATTACTTTGCCAACAAAGGTCCGTCTAGTCAAGGCTATGGTTTTTCCTGTAGTCATGTATGGATGTGAGAGCTGGACTATAAAAAAAGCTGAGCACCGAAGAATTGATGCTTTTGAACTGTGGTGTTGGAGAAGACTCTTGAGAGTCCCTTGGACTGCAAGGAGATCCAACCAATCCATTCTAAAGGAGGTTAGTCCTGATGCTGAAGCTGAAACTCCAATACTTCAGCCACCTGATGCGAAGAGCTGACTCATTTGAAAGAACCCTGATGCTGGGAAAGATTGAGGGCAGGAGGAGAAAGGGACGACAGAGGATGAGATGGTTGGATGGCATCACTGACTCAGTGAACATGAGTTTGAGTAAGCTCTGGGAGTTGGTGATGGACAGGGAGGCCTGGTGTGCTGTGGTTCATGGGGCCGCAAAGAGTTGGACATGACTGAGTGACTGAACTGAACTGAAGGGAGTAAGACACCCCCATGTACCTTCAGGTCTTGTTCTTCAGCTGGACACAATTTTCTGCTTCTTGTCTGGGTGGAACACAGAGGGCTGAGTTTCCAGGGTGATATTAGGGACTCCTCTTGGGCTCAATACCTGGTTAAGGTAAGGAAAGATGGGCAAAGGAAGAAGTTGAGCTGGAGTGCAGACCTGGCAGAAGTCTCACATAATCCTGCAGGGAATGACGATGATGCGATGCCCTTTAGAGATGTCCAGGGTTGGCAAGAGACAGCTGAGCCTTAATAAGCCTGCATCAACCAGTCCTTAGATGTAGTTGAAGGGGAGGGAGCGTGACTTTAAGGAAGGGGAGGTGTCTCCCTTAAGTGGTGGGAACCCCTAAGGGGACTGATGAGGGTTACCAGTTGGCAACACTCCAAGCAGCTGGGGTAGGAACCTGGGTAGGGCTCTTTTATCCTTTGGCGGGATTCAGGTAGTTTATCACATCTGCTACACTCCTAAAGGCTATGTAACACCATGCTAAGTCACTTCAGTTGTGTCTGACTCTGTGCGACCCCATAGACGGCAGCCCACCAGGCTCCCCGTCCCTGGGATTCTCCAGGCAAGAACACTGGAGTGGGTTGCCATTTCCTTCTCCAAAGCATGAAAGTGGAAAGTGAAAATTGAAAGGGAAGTTGCTCAGTCACGTCCGACTCTTAGTGACCCCATGGACTGCAGCCTACCAGGCTCCTCTGTCCATGGGATTTTCCAGGCAAGAGTACTGGAGTGAGGTGCCATTGCCTTCTCTGATGTAACACCATAGAACTTTGCAAAAAGAATGGAGGAGAGAATAAATGTTGCAAATATGTGCCAACAAACTGCTATATAACAGAACATTAGGCTTGAAAGCATAACCCATTTAATTAAAATTTTCCTCCTTTTACAGTTGAGTTTGTCTTCAAGAAGGCAAAAGTGAAGAACCCTTTGTTTCACAGAGCAGCCATGCGGTCAATACTACTATCTAGATACATGGAAACAACAATTTTACAACTGTTGTTGCTAAGAATGGGTAGAAATAAAGAGAAAATAATCTTTTTTTTTCTTCTAGCTTTGTCTTGTAGTATTAAAACAAGCAAACAAACAAAAAGATTGCTCTGTAGGTCTGGCAGCAGGTGAGGACGTGGGTAGAAGACATCCTCTGCTTGCCCAGAAGCTCTAAGCCTTCAGCTTCTTCTGCCTTCCTTGCTAATTTCCCAAAGTTTCCTTGCTAGTTTCCCCAAAAAGGAAGTTTGCAACTTTCCATCCTGAGAGTACCGGTTCCTAAAAAGGGCTCAGTTTGCAGTTAGTGGGCTATGCTCGCGGGCCAACAACTAACGAGCGATGTGTAGTCATCCCTCTTCCTGTTTATGGTCCCTCCTGGTTCCTCGGTGCCAATGGGAGTGATCCCTTAACATAGCCTCCCAGGACCTGCATGATGGTCCTGCCCCGGGAAGCCCTCTCTGCCACCTTGTGCCTTCAGGCCACTGTGTTCCAGCCGTGCCTTCCTGCCTTTAGGTCCTCGGGGACGCCCGCTCTTCCCAATTTCTCCCTTCACTCACTTTCCTTCTGATATACTCCTGCCTTCCCATCTCCAAGTCTCTAACCTTCCCCAGCACTGCATTACGCTCTAATGATCTGAGCCCATAGAAAGCCCAGGACATGGCTAAATCCTAAATTTGGCTTATATTTAAAGAAATAGTGGCTCAGTGCTCCAAAAAGAACTAAAAGCATTTCAATCTTCCCTGCAGTTGAAGGTGCCTGAGTTGGCACAGAATCTGAACACTCAGCAAAACATCTTTAAAATCCGTTCTCTCTGTATCTTACTTTAATTATGTTCCCCCAACCCCCTGCTCAGAAACTTCTATAAACACTTCAGAAATCAGCCAGATGTTCTCTTGTTCTAATCCCCCTTGTTTCCTTCTGCAATGATGCAATTCCTCCTAAAGGGTCCAATGGAGGTAAAATCATTGTGAATATTAATGTTCTCTGATTCACCTTTTGCCTGCTTATCCATATCCTCCACTAGACTCCATGATGAAATGGACCATTTCAATCTTATTCACAACACTTGAGACTCTCCCTGGCACAGACTATGTCCTCAAAAAATATTTATGGAATGAGTAAGAACACACTGTTGAGTTTTTCCAGGCTACACTTCCCTCTTCAAAAGATGAAAGGGTAGACTGGGTAATTTAAAAAGATGGTTATAACTGAAACAGTCTCTGATCACATAAGATCAGGAGGTCAGCAGAGCTGTCTAAACACTTAGTGGTACTATTTGCATCAAATGGCTCTCCACACTCGGTCATATTTGCTTGTTTCACCCTTATGACGTAGGGACCGTTACTTCCCCCATGCTACAGATGAGGAGACCAGGGTCCAGAGAAATTGAATAATCTGCCCTGGGTTGCAGAGCCGCCAAGTGACAGCCTTAGCATTTGAATCTGGAGGTCTCGCTGTCTGGAGTGGGTGCCTAACCACTACGCTAAGGTTATTCTTTGCTACTTACAAACACTGATAGTGGCCTGGGGAGTGGAATGTGGATCGGCTAGATACATCTTGTGGGTTGGGGATTGAGATTATATTTCAAAATGGGTGATTCAATAGCTGTAATGATAACAGTGAATTTTCCAAGGTACCTTAACTATCTGTTCTTCAGAGTACATCTGGAGTTTATAAAAGTAATATGTCTAGCCAGTCATCAAAGGTCATATATTATATGATTCCTTTTATATGAAATGCTCAGAATATGCAAATCTATAGAGACAGAAGGTTGATTAGCAACTGTTCTGGGTTGGCTGGTGGGGTGAGAAGGTTGTAAGGACAGGAGAAAGTGAAAGTCGCTCAGTCGTGTCTGACTCTTTGTGACCCCCTGGACTATACAGTCAACGGAATTCTCCAGGCCAGCATACTGGAGTGGGTAGCCGTTCCCTTCTCCAGGGGATCTTCCCAACCCAGGGATCGAACCCAGGTCCTCCACTCCCACATTGCAGGTGGATTTTTCACCAGTTGAGCCACCAGGAAAGTTCAAGAATACTAGAGCGGGTAGTCTGTCCCTTCTCCAGAGGATCTTCCTGACCCAGGAATCAAATCGGGGTCTTCTGCATTGCATGTGGATTCTTTACCAGCTGAGCTACCAGGGAAGCCCTATGACAGGAGGGTGATAGCTACAGGGTTTGGGGTTTCTTTTTGAGGTGATAAAAAAATATCCTAGAATTGACTGGTGTTTTCCATGTTCATGAATATACTAAAAAACCACTGAATTGCATAGTTAATTTGAGTGAATTGTGTAGTATGTGAAAGATATTTCGATTAAGCTGTTTTTTTTTTTTTTAAAAAATACTTCCTTTAAAAAAATCTGTTTCATCACGATGGTTATCTATGAACTTCAAAAGAACACTTTAGGATCCTTCTGGAGTACAGGTCTTCCACTTAAACTTCTGTTTACCCACTTACATTCGCTGCTCCTCCAAGGATTTTGGAAAAGATACTCACCACAGGAGTGCTTGTGTTACCTGGAAGATTCAGGTAGTATGTTGGTTAGCTCCTTCAAGCAATAAATGTGCTACTGTAAGATTATCTTTAAACCTTTAAACATGGTGATTACAAATAAAATTTTATTTCAAATTTTTAGGGGTGTTTATTCTCAGAAATGGAGAAGGAAATGGCAACCCACTCCAGTGTTCTTGCCTGGAGAATCCCAGGGATGGGGGAGCCTGGTAGGCTGCTGTCTATGGGGTCGCCCAGAGTCGGACATGACTGAAGTGACCTAGCAGCATTCTCAGAAAATTCTTGTTAAAATAGGAAATCATTTTTCTAGTAAAATTTTATTTTGTAATAATTTTAGAGTTAGAGAAAAGCTGCAAAGGTAGTATAAAGTTCCCAGTTTCTGTTGCTCTAATGTCACCATCTTATGTGATACATTCATCAAAGCTAAGAAACCAACGTTAGTCAGTACAATGCTGTTCACCAAACCCCAGACTTTATTTCTCCAGTTATCTCATTAATGTCCTCTTTCTGTCTGAGGCTCTAATCCAGGATCTCGCACTACCGTCACATCTTCTGAGACTCCTCTGTGGACTGTGACAGCTCTTCCGTCTTTCCTTGACAGGCATTCATGACTTTGACAGTTTTGAGGAGTATTGGTCAGGTATATTGTAGAATGTCCCTCAACTTGAGGTCATCTGATGTTTTTCTGGTGAGTAGCCTGGGGCTGCGGATCTGGGGGAAGAATACTACGGTGTAAGTGGCTTCTCATCACGTCCTCTTGAAGGTACAATGATATCCACATGCTCTGTTACTAGCGACAGTAATCTCCATCACTTGAGTAAGGTGGTGTTTGCTGGGTTTCTCCACTGAAGAGTTCTAATCTCTCCCTTCTTATACTCTATTCTTTGGAAGCAAGTCATTAAGTCCAGCTCACACGCAAATTATTTTTAAATATGAAAACATTATTCTTATTTTTTGAATTATTTTGTAAAACTTACAAAGGTGATTACAATTGGGAGGGTGAAGTTTAACTGAGACCCAGCCTCTCTGCTATGAACTAACTAGCAGGTGAAAAGTTTATTGAATATTGAAAAACTACTCCAGACCACCTAACCTGCCTCTTGAGAAATCTGTATGCAGGTCAGGAAGCAACAGTTAGAACTGGACATGGAACAACAGACTGGTTCCAAATAGGAAAAGGAGTACGTCAAGGCTGTATATTGTCACCCTGCTTATTTAACTTCTATGCAGAGTACATCATGAGAAACGCTGGACTGGAAGAAACACAAGCTGGAATCAAGATTGCCGGGAGAAATATCAATAACCTCAGATATGCAGATGACACCACCCTTATGGCAGAAAGTGAAGAGGAGCTAAAAAGCCTCTTGATTAAAGTGAAAGAGGAGAGCAAAAAAGTTGGCTTAAAGCTCAACATTCAGAAAACGAAGATCATGGCATCCGGTCCCATCACTTCATGGGAAATAGATGGGAAAACAGTGGAAACAGTGTCAGACTTTATTTTTTGGGGCTCCAAAATCACTGCAGATGGTGACTGCAGCCATGAAATTAAAAGATGCTTACTCCTTGGAAGAAAAGTTATGACCAATCTAGATAGCATATTCAAAAGCAGAGACATTACTTTGCCAACTAAGGTCTGTCTAGTCAAGGCTATGGTTTTTCCAGTGGTCATGTATGGATGTGAGAGTTGGACTGTGAAGAAGGCTGAGCGCCGAAGAATTGATGCTTTTGAACTGTGGTGTTGGAGAAGACTCCTGAGAGTCCCTTGGACTACAAGGAGATCCAACCAGTCCATTCTGAAGGAGTTCAGCCCTGGGATTTCTTTGGAAGGAATGATGCTAAAGCTGCCACTCCAGTACTTTGGCCACCTCATGTGAAGAGTTGACTCATTGGAAAAGACTCTGATGCTGGGAGGGATTGGGGGCAGGAGGAGAAGGGGACAACAGAGGATGAGATGGCTGGATGGCATCACGGACTCAATGGACATGAGTCTGAATGAACTCTGGGAGATGGTGATGAACAGGGAGACCTGGCGTGCTGTGATTCATGGGGTCGCAAAGAGTTGGACACGACTGAGTGACTGAACTGAACTGGACTCCAGAAAAAGACGGCAGGACAGGGGATATATGTTTGCCCCGTGTCCTGCCAACTCTTTCTGGAATAATTTTGAAACTCGGATTATTTTTGTCTCTGTAGAGTGACCTGACTTTTCTGCTGGTACAGCTCTCATGTCTGTAATGGGATTAGTGGGGGGTGGCTGGGTGGTTTGTTGCTGCCTAGTTACACACAGAGACCATAAAGGAAACTTTACTCTGCTAACAGCCCAGTTCTCTGTATCCGCAGGGTCAAAAGTACCCTTTTGGTTTCATAACACTGTTAATTACACCCAGTTCAGACTCTAAAAGCATGATAACAGAAGATCTTGCTTTACGCATGACTTGTTATTCAAATCAACACAGCATAGTTCTGTGGTAAAAACAGCCTTCTTGCTAAGAAGCTTTATCGCATTGTAAAACTCTTTTGCTTCTACAGGATTTTTACTCGATATGAATTAGCAAATACAGTAATTCGCTTTGTACTATGGGGCTTCCCTGGTGGCTCAGACGGTAAAGTGTCTGTCTGCAAAGCAAGAGACCCGGGTTTGATCTCTGGGTTGGGAAAATCCCCTGGAGAAGGAAATGGCAGTCCACTCCAGAACTCTTGCCCAGAAAATTCCATGGATGGAGGAGCTTGGTGGGCTACAGTCTATGGGTCGCAAAGAGTAGGACATGACTGAGCGACTTCACTTCACTTCACTTTGTACTATTCAAACCAATAGTACTTTAATGATGAGGTCTGTTTCCTTTTTTCTGTGTTATGAGTTTAACTGTGTCCCTCAAAAAAAGTTATGTTGGAATCTTAACCCCATACCACAGAATTTGACCTTATTTGGAGATAGGATTTTATAGAAATAGTAAAGGTAAAATAAGGTCATTAGATGGGCCCTAACCCTGGCAATGGCAGCCCACTCCAGTACTCTTGCCTGGCAAATCCCATGAACGGAGGAGCCTGGTGGGCTGCAGTCCATGGGGTCGCTGGGAGTCAGACACAACTGAGCGACTTCACTTTCACTTTTCACTTTCATGCATTGGAGAAGGAAATGGCAACCCACTCCAGTGTTCTTGCCTGGAGAATCCCAGGGATGAGGGAGCCTGGTGGGCTGCCATCCATGGGGTCGCACAGAGTCGGACACGACTGAAGTGAGTTAGCAGCAGTAGCAGCAGCAACCCAGGATGATGGGTGTCATAAAAAGAAGAAATTGGGGTGCCGATGCACACAGGGAGGTCATCGTGTGCAGATTGGAGTTAGGCTGCTAAAAGCTGAGAAACTACCAGAAGCTGGAGAGAGACCTGAGACAGGCATCTTCAAAAGGACTGAGATCCTGCCGACACACTGCTTTTGGGCTTCAGCCTCCAGAACTAAGACAGAATATATCTCGGTTGTTCTAAGCCAGCCCTAGCTGTTGTTACGGCAGCCTTAGCCGACAAATACACTCAGGAGGCAGAATGCTGGACCCAGGCATAAAGACCCAGCTTAGAAATGATTCAGACCTTGTGCAGTTTCTTCCTGTAACAGGAAATGCCTCTTGCAATTCTGAACTCTGATTCGAGCATCTAGGCTAGAAAGAGTTAACCACCTTTACTCAGGTTGTGTCTTCACAACATTCTCAGGAAGAAGGGCTTCCTTCTCTCTGTGTGGTTGAGTTCACCTTTTAGGTTGTCTTTATGAGGCTTTGGATCTCCTTGCTCAAGTTTTCCTCCTCCACTCTTTCAACACTCCCTTTCGCAACCTGTCTGAAGCGCACTTCCTCACGGGTCCTGGCAGCCTCGCCCTCCCAGAACAGGGCCACCCAGCGACACCCCGTGCTCTGTGGCGGCACCTTCACGTTCCGCCCTCACAAACCCGTCCGCTTCTCTCTCTCTCTGGGGTGAAATTTCAGCTCTTAAATTAGTATTTGGGGGATACTGCTCTCCTTTAAATGGCAACATCTTTGAAGAAAGGGTTCTTTCAACAAATGCTCGTAAATACAATGGTTACGATTTATGCAGTGTGTTATTCAGTACGTCTGTACTGTGAACTTCTATATACACACGTCTTCATGATCACACAGAGCCAGGAATCGCCATAGGTCGGATGTGATAAATGTGTATATTTATATACATATATAGTGTATATAATATATAACATATAGTATATATATGCATATAAATGTATATATAGTGTATATATTTTATATATACTATAGTATAGTGAAGTGTATATATATATATATATATGTGTGTGTGTGTGTGTGTATATATATATATATATATATATATATGGGCTTCCCTGATAGCTCAGTTGGTAAAGAATCTGCCTGCAATGCAGGACACCTGGGTTCAATCCCTGGGTTGGGAAGATTCCCTGGAGACGGGAAAGGCTACCCACTCCAATATTCTGGCCTGGAGATACTGTGAACTGTATATAGTCCATGGGGTCATGAAGAGTTTGACACAACTGATATATATATATATATATAATATATCATATACATCATGTATATAATATATAAATATATACACATATATAGTGTCTATATAGAGAGATATATAAACACTTCTTCATGATCACACAGAACCAGGAATCACCATAGACTGGATGTGATAAATATTCATATTTATATACATATATAGTGTATATAATATATATTATGTATATATAATATATATAGTGTATACAATATATGGTATATATATTATATACAGCATATATAATATATTATATATATAATATATCATACATATATAATGTATCATATATAATATATTATATATATAATACATCATGCATATATAATATATCATATATATATAGTGTCTAATATATATGTCTATACACTTATATAGTGTCTATAAAGAGAGATATATAAACCCTTGTTTATGGTCACATGGAGCCAGGAATCACGACAGGTTAGATCGCCTCTGAAGCCCTGACTCTGGGCATCACACACAGTAAGGCTGGCCTGTTAAGCCAAGTCTGACTAATAGAGCAGTGGCGACTTTGTCTCTTTTGCTCACTAATCTTTCCTCAGGGCCCAAAAGAGTGTTAGCACGAGGGAGGTGCACTAGTCACATTCTTGTTGCAGGAGGCGTTTGTGGCTTTGGGTGGGTACAACTATGGTGCACGAAAGAGGTATCACGGGGAAGAAACCGCTCTACCCCAATTATGAGGCTGTATAATGCTTACATTCAAAATTCTTGAGATGACCATTTCATAAATTTCAGTTCAGTTCGTTTTAGTCGCTCATTCGTGTCCGGCTCTTTGCGACCCTATGGACTGCAGCACACCAGACCTCCCTGTCCTTCACCAGCTCCTGAAGTTTATTCAAACTCACGTCCATTGAGTCGGTGATGCCATCCAGCCATCTCATCCTCTGTCGTCCCCTTCTCCTCCTGCCTTCAATCTTTCCCAGCATCAGGGTCTTTTCAAATGAGTCAGTTCTTCCCATCAGGTGGCAAAAGTATTGGAGTTTCAGCTTCAACATCAGACCTTCCAATGTGTATTCAGGACTGATTTCCTTTAGCATGGACTGGTTGTTCAATTGTGAAAAGGATTTAAGCTGAAAGAAGGTTCAGCTGCTTGATTTGGGATATATGTATACCTATGGCTGATTCATGTTGAAAACAGCAAAGTTCTGTAAAGCAATTATCCTTCAATAAAAAAATTAATTAAAAAAAACAATTCCTGCCATATCCATGAGCTGTGATTCCCACTGCACCCCTGGTTTCTGATGACGAGAGTCCATTATTGTATTTCTGTTAGTGTGTGTTCCTGACCTTAGTAGCTGTCTCACATCTAGACATTTTGTTTCAATAGGCATAGTTAAAGTTCTGCTGCCATGAAGCATCACTGGTGCCTGAGACTGGAAATGTTGCTTCTCCCAGGATCCATTGATGACCACCTTCTCTTAAATACTGGACGTCAAAAGACCAGATTTTTAACTCTTTCTCCTCCACTGATCTGCTCTATGGCCCAGATTCAGCAACCTTTACCATCTAGGTTTCTACCTTGATAAGACAGCAACCTCTGCCATCTAGGTTTCTACCTTGATAAGACAGCAACCTTTGCCATCTAGGTTTCTACCTTGATAAGACAGCAACCTTTGCCATCTAGGTTTCTACCTTGGTAAGACAGTCTGGGACCAAAGACTTATGAGGAATGGATTCTAGTCTTCCTCCCAGAGCTAGCAGTGGGACTTTGACCCACCTGAGCAGTTTCTTATCTTTCTTAGTTAATTACATGGGAATTATCTTCATCATGCATGCTTTACATATTTATTATGGCTATTTAAACCATAAAATGCTATGCGTGTGTAATGTGTTTCCTTAGCATTATGGCTAAACTTCAAATTATTAGAGGCAATGAAGATTAGCCAAACTCTGGTGAACATAGCAAGGTAGTTGCTACTGATGAGAATACGATAGCTATCAATAATAATCACTGCGAACTTTGTGACAGCCGCTGCTCTAGATGCTTTGCTTGAATATTCCCGTATAATCCTTATAACAAACAAATCCATAAATTAGACGCCATTGCATCTTATAGTTGTAGAAACTGAGCTATGGAGAGGTTAAGCAAATTACACAAAACCTGGTAGAGCCAGGCACTGTATCCACACTTTCAGCCTGTGGTAGAGACATTTAATGCTCACCAAATATCATTGTGAACCCCCTCATTTCCCAGACTCCCTTTAATTATGCTGGCCTTGTGGGTAGATCTGGCTACTTGACTAGAAGTGCGGTGATGATGTGGGTTGTTTCAGGTTGGAACATAAACGAGTGATTATACCTCCCACACCATTGGTGGGAATGTAAGTCGGTGCAGCCACTATGGAGAAGAGTAGGAAGGCTCCTTAAAAAACTAAAACTAAACCTACTAGGTGTGTGCTAAGGCATTTCAGTCGTACCCAACTCTTTGTGACCCTGTGCACCATAGCCCGCCAGGCTCCTCTGTCCGTAGGATCCTCCAGGCAAGAATACTGGAGTGGGTTGTCATGTCTGCCTCCAGGGGATTTTCCCAAACCAGGGATCAAACCCACATCTATTACATCTCCTGAATTGGCAGGTGGGTTCTTTACTACCAGTGTCACCTGGGAATCCCTAGATCTACCACATGATCCAGCAATTCTCCCCCATGCGTATATCCAGGGAAGACTATAAGTTGAAAAGATACATACACCTTGATGTAAATAGCAGGACTATTGGCAATAGGTAAGACATGGAAGCCACCTAAATATCCATCAACCTAAGATGGATAAAGAAGACGTGGTACATATACACAACGGACTGTTACTCAGCCAAAAAAAAAAAGAATAAAATAATGCCAATTGCAGCAACATGGGTGGGCCTGGAGGTTATCACACCAAGTGAAGTAAGTCAGAAAGAGAAAGACAAGTATCATATGATATCACTTATATGTGGAATCTAAAATATGTCACAAATGAACTTATATATGAAACAGAAGCAGACTCACAGACCTAAAAAACAAACTTAAGGTTACCAAAGGAGACGGGGTGGGAGAAGAATAAATTAGGAGTTGGGGATTAACATATACACACTGCTATATGCTAAAAAGATAAACCACCAGGACCTACTATATAGCAGCCAGAATTATATTCAACATCCTGTAACAAAACATAATGAAAAAGAATATATACATACATACACACACATGAATAACCGAACCACTTCGTTGTGCACCAGAAACCAACACAACGTTGGAAATCAACTACTATCCTTCCGTATTAAAAAAAAAAGAGAGAGAGGTTATGAACTTTCCACACCTTCTGCTTTCCCCTGCCTAGATCTCAGGTTGAAATGATGACATTATAGATAAAAGACAGCATGGATAACTTGAAAGTCGGCTGCCTTGGGGAGCCGATGGACCTGCAGTAAACTTTGCATAAGAAAGAAATGTTCTTTTTTTTTTTTTTTCTTACTTTACAATACTGTATTGGTTTTGCCATACATTGACATGAATCCACCACAGGTGTACATGAGTTCCCAACCCTGAAGCCCCCTCCCACCTCCCTCCCCATATCATCTCTCTGGGTCATCCCAGTGCACCAGCCCCAAGCATCCTGTATCCTGTATCGAACCTAGACTAGCGATTCGTTTCTTACATGATAGTATACATGTTTCAATGCCATTCTCCCAAATCATCCCACCCTTTCCCTCTCCCAAAGAGTCCACATATATATGGAATTTAGAAAGATGGTAATGATAACCCTGTATGCGAGACAGCAAAAGAGACACAGATGTAAAGAAATGTTCTATTTGACCAGCCATTGAAGTTTCTGATTTGCTAGTTACTGCATTACAGCCTATTTTATCCTAATAAACTGCTGCTTCCTGAAGCAAATGTGTTAGTATTTCTCCTTGGCATGTAGAAAGACATTCAAAGGTAATAATCAGACAATTCTCCTCCAATGGGCTTCCTCCTCAAAAACTTCATTTGCAAAGTTAATTTATCTGCAAAGTTTGCTCCTCTACTTTCTCCACCCATCAACCTAAGATATTTTTTCCATGTACCTATTTGTTTACCTATTTCCCATCTACCTGATTCTTGTATGTATGTAAATGACTACTGGTCAGTTCCTCTGTTTTACTTTTATTTTTTTAATGTCACTATTTGATTATATCCTTCCCTCTATTGCACGTCTGGATTTGATCCTCTAATTTTCTTATCTTCTCCCTGTTCTGGTTCTTTCTTGGTGAGTCTCTCATATTATCTGAGGTTGGAAAGGGGTAGTTATCTTGCTGTGTGGGATGGAAGAAAGGGCCTGAGGGGTTAACCTCAGTCTGGAGATACTCAGCCATTTCCCTGGATTCAGCCCATGCCCCACTTCTAAATTCCAAACTTCACCCTGGCATTCACCCTGGCTCACTTCTGGCAGTAGCTTCTGGTGGTTGGGCTGCTAGTTCCTCCAATCTCTAAGTCAGTTTCCATATTCCCCTCTCACTGCCCATTCTCCCAGCATGTCTCCTGTTCTATTCTCTCTGTCTTTGTGGGCTTAAAATTTTCCTATTTGTTTTAAATTCCTTCACTCTCCTTTCAGTGGAGCTTCAGAGGAGAGAAGGAATCAAGAGACATGCCCAATCTGTGTATTCGGTCAGAAGTTCCCTGTAACCTGTTTTAAAAAGTAATAGCCCTGTAAGGTATGGAATAGTAGGCTTGTTTTACAGATAAAGGTACTGAGTCTCAGAGAGATTCAGCAAATTGCCTAAGAGCTCACAGCTAAGCACCAGAGTTGTGACTCAGACCTATATTTAACTGAGTCCAAAGCCCACGCCAGTGCAGAATCCTACCTGCAGTGGTCACCTGGGCAGAGACCAGAGGACCACGGTCAGGGATGGGCCTAAGAAGACACCATTCAGTTAATGCAAGGTCTAGACAACCCTAGGATCTATTCCAACTCTGGCCATATTATTTGCCTTTTCTTTTTTGATAATCAAAGCAAGTGGGTTACAGGGATCTTTTTAAGGAGAGACAAGTGATTTATATCATTTTAGCTGAAGCACTAAATAGTGCTCAATTAAAACCCTAAGGAAGGGGAAAAAAGCAGAAAAGTCCACTGAGTAATCCACAGTACTTAATTATACATTTAGCTACAGATACAATCAGCTCATTGCCACACCCAGAGAGGAAGACGTATGTTTAGGTGACTCCTTTGTGACACCTCCACTTAAACGCCCTATGTCACGGAGCCTCCCGACAGAGAGCATTTGGCCAAACCCATTCAAGGAATGACTTGCATACCATTTGTTTATTTTTTAAACTTCACACTTGACATATATATTTGGATATGTGATCATCTTGTCTGTATTAGAACAATGCAATGCAAAATGTAAGAAGTGCTACTTGAAGTCTTCCCCCCCAAAAATTGGTGACAGAAATGATGGTCACAGGGATTGCAACAATGAAAGCCTGACTATCTCATCCTTCAGAGGGAGCACACACACTCATACATAGTATAAGCTTTTACATGATTTCACTCAGATATTATCAAGAACAAGCTAATCAATCAATGGATCATATCAAAAAGAGCAAAATGAAGATTAAGAAAAACCCAGGATGTATGATCTGAATGCCACAATGCACTTGGAAGTGAAAGCTATCCTGAATAAATGAAAGGAAAACAATTCAAGACCATGTAGGTTTGTTCTATATTTTGAGACAACACGAATTATGGAAGTCCTTAAAAGTCAAAGAAAAAATTTTCATTTTACTATTTTTATTATACCTTAGGTGTTTAATGTAGAAATAACTAAAAAACCATACTGGGAAAATAAAATGAAAATTACCCTCAAATCTTATCACAGTTAATTTGCCAACACATAGGTTTCTCTTTATAACATCATAATTTACATGGTGAAATGCATTCTTCATCTAACACAAGATTCTGAATGCTTTTCAGTGTCAATAAATATGTGGCAGAATCTTCAAGGTCGGAAAAGGACAAAATGTGGGGCAGTGACTGGTCAGATCTCATGGCAGGTGGGCTTATGCTGGGCCCTGAAGGACATTCAGGATTTAGACAATCAGGGGGTGGGACTTTCCAGTCAGAACAACAACATGGAAAACTGCAGGGAAGGGGAAAGGGGCAAGGCTCCTGGTCCAGGGAGGAGACTTCCCAGCATGGAGACAGTTGACTTCCTGCAGAGAAGGGTGAGGACCGCTGGGAGAATCAGGGACCCAGGTGCAGGGAGGGCTTGGGACAACTCTTCTTAGGACGTCTCTAGGAATGGGTTTGAATGGCAGCCCAGAAAGAAATCTGTGAATGTGATATGCAGGAGTGAGAGGAGGGAATTCTCAAGTGATGCTCTGAATTTGTTAAGACTTTCATTGTTAAGTAACAGAAAAAAGCCAACGTTACTCCACAAAATGAAGGGCAGCTTCATTCCATAGATTTAAGGGTCCTCAGAACTAAAGAGGACTTCTCTGTGGATCAGGCGATAAAGAATTTGCCTATGATGCAGGAGACCTGGGTTCAATCCCTGGGTCAGGAAGATCCCATGGAGAAGGGCATGACAACCCACTCCAGTATTCTTGCCTGGAGAATCCCATGGACAGAGGAGCCTGGCGGGCTACAGTCCACAGGATTGAATGAGGACTTAAGGGCCTCCAGAACTAAAGACTCTGGAGGAGGAAATGGCAACCCACTCCAGTATTCTTGCTTGAAAAATCCCATGGATAGAGGAGCCTGGCGGGTGACTGTCAAGCAAAGAATCGGACACGACTGAGCGACTAAGCACGCACGCAGAACTAAAGCAACAAGGCCTCCTTTGGGACTGGAGCTCATAGCTTGGAGGCTGCAAGGACACTCGCCTCCTCTGTTGCCAGTGTTGCCCCCTGGTCCCCTGGCGGACCTGCCATGCCCTTTCACTGCAGGCTGGCTTGAAGGACTATCAGTTCCCACAATAAACCTCAGGTATAAGTGCTTCATGTCATAATTTTTGCTACTTAGTTTCTCTCTGTCTCCTTCATTTCTTCATCCTGTCCCTACCTCCCAGTGAGGGAAGCAAACCCATTTAGGTCAGTGTAATCAGGTCCACCCCTGGTGCCATCAACTGTGGGTTGGAAGGAATGGGGTAGAGTGATGAAATCCTAATGGGCTCTGGGATTCCACCCCAGAGAAGGAGGAACTGGATTGGGCTGGAAGGATGCCACCACACAGGGTTCCTGGTGCATGCTGTCAACTCTCTGCTCCAGAAAGTGGGGGATCTCTCATATATTGGGTTAAAAAAATCAAGGTTATGCAAATGTCCAAAATAACTTCGAGTATTATAACCGAAGATATATATTCTCTCAGCAAAAGGAAACTTGGACCAATGATGACCATACAGACCAATGGAAACTCTCTTAGAATGGGCTCATTGTCCACCTGTGACAATTGGTTCAGTTAGTTGTTCAGTCAGTCCAACCCCATGGACTGCAGCACGCCAGGCCTCCCTGTCCATCACCCAATCCTGAAGTTTACTCAAACTCATGTCCATTGAGTCAGTGATGCCATCCAACCATCTCATCCTCTGTCATCCCCTTCTCCTCCCACCTTCAATCTTTCCCAGCATCAGGGTCTTTTCAAATGAGTCAGCTCTTCGCATCAGGTGGTTGAAGTATTGGAGTTTCAGCTTCAGCATCAGCCCTTCCAATCAATATTCAGGACTGAGTTCCTTTAGGATGGACAGGTTGGATCTCCTTGCTGTCCTTGAAACAACAGAAATGTCGGGGGGCTGGGGAGTGATAGAAACTCTCATTAACTATGTTACGTAAAGTGATCTGCAACAAGAAAGGACAAGACTATTATAAACTCTAGAAAGAGGTGACATTAAGCACACAAGGCTAAACAAAAGCTTGCCCTGCACGACAGCTTTAATTTCTTGACTAGACCTAACCAAAGACTCTGCAGCGTTGTGTGGTTTGGGTGTGGTGGTGGAAGCCCGAGTGAGTCACGCTGATGACCAGTTGTGGTTTCTTTTTCTCTGTAGTGAAGACACATGATTTGCTCAGTGTATCAGCCAGTCTAAAGACCTTCTGGACGTGCTTAATGGGGGAAAGACACGCTGAGAGAGGAAATGAGGGTCAGGCCTAAGGAAAATTTAGATGACTATTTTTTGGAGTGGGAGGGGTAGAACAAGACATATAGAAAGGATAAGAAAATCATTTTAAAACTTATATCTCAAGAATATAATAATTCTTTTAAATAAAAGTTGATTCCTATGAACTACTTTGCTTTGGTAAATTCCAGACAGAAACAACACATTAAAGAATTAATCTGGATTTGTTAAGAATCTGAAGCAAGCTGTTCTCTGCTATTGAGAGAACTAGACCGCTAAAATTTCTGCCTAGAAAATTAACTTAATAAAAAACGGTGTTTTTGAGTGGAAGAAGAATGGAAGTTAGAGGGAGGGAGCCAGGTTTCAAGACTAGAACTCAGTTTCCAGAGAGCCACTTCCCAGCCAGAATAGTTAATTGCATGACTGTTTCCTGTGTTGCCTCCAGGCCTGAGGAATCATAACAAATGTGTCCCTACCCCAGGATGGGAACTGTTGGACTTAATGTTTGGTGTATTCATTACCGTGAACACATAGGCCCAAACTTGTTTCCTGGTTGCCTAGCAAATGCTAGAGTCGTTTCAGATAACCAGCCATTCTGTTAGCATACACACAAATGAAACAAGTTATCTCCATCAAGTTTATATTTCCTGAGGAAATGGAAAAAACTACCATTATCGGGGATGAACACATCAGGGTGCAGGCTCAGTCAGATGTGCAGGTCTGGAGGAGCACTTTCCTAGAGTACTGCTCGCCTCTGGATCCTTGTGTGGTCCAGGGAACGTCTGGAATGCTGGCTGAATGGGGATGGATCTAAAACATTCAACAGCTAGGCAAGAGGTTGCTTCTGACTTGGAAGCCAGCCAAAATTGGTTTGTCCCTATCAAGAGGATACTCTACAGTTTAAAATTTTTCAATTAATGATGACAGACACAATGCAATAACTGCAACTGGCATTTATTACACAATTATAAGACAGAAGGCACTAAGCTAAGTGCTTTTATGCACCACCTCATTCAGTTATCAGAATAATCCTAGGAAGCAAGTATTCAGTTTTCTCCTCCAGAGGTAACAGATGAGGAAACGGAGGTTCAGAGTGATTGTGTAACTTGCTCGGGGTTATACAGTCGGTAAACGGCAGAGCTGGGATTTGAACACAGCTGTGTGGAGCTAAAGCACTTATGCTTCATCCATTGCGCTGTCTGCCAAACTATGATGACCTCAGGCAAATGGAACTGATGTTCACTTTGGGGTTTACTTTGTTCTGCTCTTTACTTCTCTATAGGAATTCTGATTCAAGTATATATTTATATGAAAATCTATTCCTAGTTATTTTAAATATATTTTTATATTAAAAAATTTCAGACGCATGGAAAGGCTGCAATACGGCCAGCATCCAGTTTCCCTATTGTTAGCACTGCATGGTACACGGCACACTTGTCATACCCAGTGAACACGTTTCTATCAACTAAACTCCATACTTCATTCTAATTTCCTTCTTTTTCCCCTGATGTCCTTTTTCTCCTCCAGAATCTCATCTAAGATATCACATTAGATTTAGTCAAAATGTCTCATTAGGCTCCTGTACTGTAAAAGCTTCTCAGACTTCCCTTGTGTTCTGATGAAGTTGACACTTCAGAGAAATACTGTTTAGGTATTTAAAGAATGTCCCTCTCTTTGGAGTTGTCTGATGATGCTTTTTTTTTCGTCTGGGATTATAAATTTGGAGAATAGGTTCCATAGAAGTGAAGGCTCATTTTTATAACAAATACTCACTATCAACATGACTTATTTTCCCTGGTGGCTCAGTAGATAAAGAATCCACCTGCAATGCAGGAGACCTGGGTTCAACCCCAGGGTCGGGAAGATCCCCTAGAGAAAGAAATGGCAACCCGCTCCAGTATTCTTGTTGGGAAATCCCATAGACAGAGGAGCCTGGTGGGCTACAGTCCATGAGGTTGCAAGAACAGGGCATGACTTAGCGACTAAACCATGTGTTAATCTTGATCACTTAGCTGTCATGGTGTCTGTCAGTTTCCTCCACTATAAAGTTACTTTTCTACACCTCTCTATACTCTTTGGAAGCAAGCCAGTAGACACAGCTCACACTCAAGGGCTGGAGAGTTACGTTCCAACTCCTTGAGGATGGAGTATCTACATAAAGTAGCTGAAGTTCTCCTGTATGGGATATTTGTCTCTTCTCCCCTACTTATTTACTCAACAATTTATTTTTATCAGTGTGTGGACTCATAGATATTTACTCTGTACTTTGGATTATATCTAATATTACACTGTTTCTTTAGTTGCTCAGGTTGTCACAGCTTTGGCCACTGGGGGCTCTTTCAGGTCAGCTCAGGTTTCTCGTTGACATACTCCATGGTTTTACTTGTGAACACTCCCTTACTTTCTGCCACTACAAGATGCTTCAGGCTCATCTTCTACATTCCCTCTTGCAGCACTAGCATTAGCCATTTCTTCAAGGAGTCCTGATTCCTTTTATTGGAGAAATCATATTAGAAACCAAGATCTGGGGGTTGGCTGTGATCATTGCTACTGGAGTATATCATAACTTCCAGGACAGAGCTAGGAAATATGCGTATGTATACTAATCCATGTTTATACACACATCTATAATTATTACTGTATCTATATTAAGCTTAACATGAGCTTAACATCAGTATACTGATATATCCAACTCTGATCCATTCCACAGGGTCCATTCTAACCTTCTAAAGAGAAGGCTTATTTGGAACTTTCAACTGCAAAAGTGAATGAACTGGATTTCATCTTCTGCCACTACCTACTTACTTGTTCAGTCCCAGCTTATAAGTACAGTAGTTTCAGAATTCTTGATCTTTACCCCTGTAAGGAAGAGCTTTATTATCTACATTCCCTGGTGGCTCAGATGGTAAAGCATCTGTCTACAATGCGGGAGACCCGGGTTCAATCCCTGGGTTGGGAAGATCCCTGGAGAAGGAAATGGTAATCCACTCCAGTACTATTGCCTGGAAAATTGCCTGGAAAATCCCATGGACAGAGGAGCCTGGTAGACTATAGTCCATAGGGTTGCAAAGAGTCGGACATGACTGAGTGACTTCACTCACTCACTTCTTTAATCAATCTGTAGTTAAAACATGGCTTTCCAAAGTCACCTAGTTATTTTTAAAAATTATTTTCTTATTATGAAAACCATGTATAGTTTTATTGTTGAATGTATGAAAAGTAGGGCAAAGTTTAAAGGACATTCCATAATCTTATATTAAGCACTGTTAATATCTTGGTGCTGTCCCTCTTTCTTCCTCTATCTCTATTTTATATGCTTATCTTTCTGTATTAGCTTCCTCCATATACATATATCTCTGTGTTCATGTAAGTTATCAAAGCAGCAATGTAGTCAACAGTGGTCCTGGAGAAGATTTAGAAATTATGCCATAACATATTCATAAAGTGAACTTAATAAAAGCCAAGGGTATAGAAAATAATTCCAGTACATTTAAGTGGATCTAAAATACTTTGATGCTTTTGAACTGTGGTGTTGGAGAAGACTCTTGAGAGTTCCTTGGACTGCAAGGAGATCCAACCAGTCCACCCTAAAGGAAAGCAATGCTGAATATTCATTGGAAGGACTGATGCTGAATCTCCAATACTCTGGCCACCTGATGTAAAGAGCTGACTCATTGGAAAAGATCCTGATGCTGGGAAAGACTGAAGGCAAGAGAAGGGGATGATAGAGGATGAGATGGTTGGGTGGCATCAGCAACTCAATGGACATGAGTTTGAGCAAGCTCTGGGAGATGATGAAGGACAGGGAAGCCTGGCCTGCTGCAGTCCATAGGGTTGCAAAGAATTGGACACAACTGAGCAGCTGAATTGCAACAAAAATATTTCTGACACGTTTCTGTCTGGTGATCTAACTTCCTGTAAAGGAGAACTTAAGTTCTTTAACTTGTCCAGATATGAAACTGCCCTCATCTCTATTAATAGGACCTGAATAGCAATTATATCAAGACTGACCTCTGTAGTGAATGCTATAAGGGCAACTATCCTGCTTTGTTGGTTAAAAAGAAATCCCTAGCTATAAATACCCGAATGTCAGGCAGCAGGTGTAGCGTTCCTCTGTAAACATTTTGGCTCCTAATGTACATGCCTGCCCACAACTGAGGACAATCCACCAGCTCAAAGAAACAGACTACAGAGGAAACCCCAAGAAAAGCCAACTTACATATTTCTCAAACACAGTTTCATATGTCCTTAAAAGCACGGATGAGTGTTTGGCTGAGACTTGACTTTTCTGTTCCACGGAGCAAAGAGCTCACTGTGGCTTCCATAACTCTAGGCACAGGTAGTGCTCAACCACCTTGATCACAAGTGTGGGTCCCTGCAGTTCAATCTGTATGAGCTTCTAGGAACTCTCCTTTCATACCCTCTCACTGGCTTAGAGCGATTTCATCTTTCCCGGATGCCTAGGATGAACAGGCCTACACGAAAGAGTTATCTAGTGTTGGTGGATGCTTATTGATGCTGAACAGGGGGCAGGACCAAGAGGCAACACGTGGACTGAAAAGCGAAAGGTAGAAAAAAGTTCTCAAGAAGAAGACAGGAGTCCCATGCCAGGCCCAGTGTGTCTAGAGGAGGGAAGAAGTCCCCAGCGGCAGGCTGGGCCTTTTTGCTGATAATCTGCCTGGGGGCTGTAGGAGAGAGAAGGAGAGGAAACTGAGAGGGACAGAAATGCGTGGTGGTGAGAGGTTCCTCTGCAACAAATGTACAATTTGTGCAGAAGAAACTCTTGCAACTAGATGGAGCAGATATAAAATACTGAGACCCAGGGGTCTCATGGAAGTTGAAAGTTGCCTTGGCGTTGACAACGGCCATGAATGTGTTCACTGCTGGGAGATGGATAAGTTGGGCTGTTGGTAACATTCTTTCTGGCTACACCTGAACAGAGGGTTTGAGCCTACTGATCCGAAAATGAAGGAGCTGCCGTGGGTACCTCCCACCCGACACTGTCTGGCGCAAAATACCCAAGGACTTAGGGGCGGTCTTAGGGGCGGTCTTTGGGGCGGTCTTTGGGGCGGTCTTAGGGGCGGTCTTAGGGGCGGTCTT